>NW_028317932.1:6226785-6538571 GCF_062004578.1 Staurois parvus
TGAAAAACTAGAATACTAATTGTAGAGTAGGAGCCAATAATGGTGGCTTCTGGGGTTACAGCTGAGTTGTCTCAAGGCTTTCTTACATCTAGATGCCTTCTTCTAAAAGAAAATTACCTTAGTTGAACAAAGTAGACCTTGGTGACAGAGAATTGTTAGCAATAAAGGCCATTTTCAAAGAGTGGAATCACCTACTGGAAGGTGTGGCCCATCCAATTTTTATGCACACCAACCACAAAAATGTGAAAGAACTAAAGACAGCAAAACAACCCAGGAGGGTCTTTGTTTCTAGTTTTTATTTTTACCTGACCTATTGCCCTGGTTCTAAGGCCCCATGTACACGGGACACTTCTGAACGATGGAAACTGACTGCTGGAAAACGTAGGTTAAAAAGCGTCTGTTTAGCCGCCTTTGTATAACGCGTTTATGCGCATTTGCGTTTAGAATCGTTTTTTAAACATCAGCACAGGAGAACATCCCAAATGCCCACTGAAAAGTGGTAAATTATTAATTATTTCAGACTGTTTCAGAGAAATACAGAGAGTAGAAGCAGACACAGCAGTATGTGTTGACATTAGCTAGGTGTGAGTTGCTCATTAACATTTCTTTTCTTTCCAAGGGTGGGAGAGGTCTGAGGTATGAATTGGTCATTACAATGTGTAATTACAAGCTTGGTAGGAACATTCTGTGTGCAGTGTTTTGAGCACCTTGAAAATGCTTTGCATGCATTTTTCATGATGAAAAAAGGCTCTGGACAGCATCGGGAACTGGATGAGTTAAAAAAAATTTTTAAACGCTTTTAAACGCGATTTGCCACGTTTAGTTGCGTTTACAAGCATTTTGTGTTTGAAACGCTGATAAAATCGACTGCTGAACGCAAGTTTGGTGCGTTCAAAAAAACTACTCTAAACTCAAATGCCTGTAAATGACTGTATACAAATATGTGTACATGGACACATAGGAAAACATTAGGGTGAGTTCAGGGGCTGCTGAAAAAAACGCTGAACAGCTCATAAACATGAATTTATCAGCTGCAGTGTACATGAGCCTTAAGAATGAGATACCTAATGCTTTATCCCAGATGCTCCTGTCTCCTTCAAAACTGTCCTTCCTGCAAGGAATTTTCTGATGGTCCAGACCAATTTCTACTGGCTGATCCTAAATTAGATATCCTTTGGTCTGGGCATTTATTAATGCATGGAGACAACATTCACACTTCTAGGTTCTCTGGGTCTCTGTCCACAAGTCCTGCCATGATCTTCTGCTTGCTGGGCATTTTGGGATCAATACGATGCAGGATCTGATAGAGCATACCTTCTGTTGGCCCAACCTTGCCAAGGACTGCAAGCTGTTTGTCTCAGCCTGTTCACCCTGTGTTCATTCCAAGAGCAGTAGAACCAAGCCCTGGGCCCAATTAGGCCTTTAACCAACCACATCTGCCCCTGGACAATGTTATCCATGAGTTATATCCTGGACCTCCCCCCAGTCTAAGAGTTGTAATTTTATTCCTGTAGTCATGGATAGACTAACTAAGATGGCACACTTCCTTCCAATGAAGGTTGCTCTTTCCACAATGTCCATGACAGAAATGTTCATTCAAGAAATCATTAGGCTCCATGGCATTCCAAGGGAACATTATATCCAACAGAGGGGCCCAGATTACTTGGAAATTTTAGCAGGAGCTCTGTAAAAAGTTATAGATTCAGTCTTCCTTGTCTTCAGGGTACTACCCTCAGACCAATGGTCAGACCGAAAGTAGTATATTGAATAATATCTGAGGTGTCTTTCCTCTGCTTCCAAGGAAAATTGGGCTTCTCTGCTTCCTTTTGAAGAGTTTGCTTATGGTAATGTTCTACATTCTGCCACTTCCCAATCCCTGTTTATTGCAGATTACGGATTTCTTCCTATTTCTTCCCCAATACATTCTGCTGAATGTTCAGTTTCTGAGGTACAGGACAGGGTCTTTTTGACTTCAAGCTTGAAGAGGCTCCAGTCCTTGCTGGCTCAAGCCCAATTCAGGACCAAGTAAGTGGCAAACAAAAACGATAAGGTTTTGTCATTCTTTTAAGTCAGACGATTTGTTATGATTCCTGAAATTTCCTTGCCTTCCAAGAAACTGGGCACTTGGTTCATTGATCCATTTCCTCTTCAGAAAGTCATCATCCACTGGCAGTTAGGCTTACACTTCCAGATTTGCTTAAGGTACACCCAGTACCCCATATGTCCTGCGTGAATGGCAGTGAAGAATATGAGGTAAAGGCAATATTGGATTCTATAAGGTCAGAGGGGCTCTATCAATATCTTATCAAGTGGAAGGGCCTTGGCACAGAGAAAAATTATTGGGAACCAGTAAGCCATGTCCATGCACCTCAAGTGATCACTGCTTGCCATCGTGCATATCCTGAGAAACGTGGCCCTGGGAGATTGCCCAGAAAGAGAGGCCCTGTTATGGTACTCACAGCACCTTTGCCAGTACTTTCAGAAGTCCTACACTCTGAATCCGTTCCAGGACTTTCAATGGTTCTTGCAGAATACCCATCATGATTTCCAGAGCTCCTCAAAAATACTTTGGGCCTGTACTCTCATTTGCCACATGCCAAGACCCTCACCTAGACTTGATTACTCTTTCACTTACTGCCTGCCCCAACCTGTGCATTGACACTAACTAGTCTTTTGCTCGCCACCTGCCTTGGCCTCTAGTTGGACCGTGACCTCTCTATTGCCTGCCGTCTGTCCTAACCTCTACCTAGCCGTGGACATGCTGCTTCATTCCATTCTGTCTCCTCAACATAGCCACTTGGTGGGACAAACCCAATGGCCATGACCTGGTGAAAACTAGCAGCAAAGAGGCCCAGGGGCCACTAGGGTAACAAGCATATTACTCTTTGTAGGGTATCACTTGGCCTTCCTCAGAGTTGTGCCATGAGAGAGCCTATCTCATCTGCCAATGGGTTAAATGCAATCTCCCGCTGTACCTATGCAAGTCTTCATTGGTAATTTGGATCCTCCACCAGCATTTAATACCCAGAAAAGTTTTCAGTGGTGATACATTGCAAAGACTTCTAGCAGATAAATTAATTTCTTTGAAATTTTTTAAAATTTAATCATAACAGACAATGAAGGATACAGATGTTTATAGTGCAGATTCATTTATTTCTCCCACCCACATTCCAACGCCTCCAACCCTTATATTGATTTTGAAGATCTATTCATCAACCCTTTGAATATAAAAGGACCCATCTCACTGTTCTATAGCTATCTGAACCAATTTCAACTACCGGCTACAACTTTCTACATGCTAGGCTGGGAACAGGACAGTGGTAATGTCTCCTCAATCATGACAAATTAAATTTACCATTATCAAAAAGAGCTCTTGCTCATTTGCCATCAAAATAAACTTCACTCTATTTTTCTGGAGGTTTATGAAATCTGCTTTAGAGAATTTCTGGAGGAAATATATTTCAAGTCAGGGTTACTTATCTTATCCACAAGATAACCAACCTCACAGTTGTACCCATCATGGCTCATTACCATGTGTCCACCCTGTACACAGGAAATTAATTCACACCCTCATTGGGGCTATACAATGGGCCATAGCCCTTCCCTGGAAATTACCAAAAACCAGTTTGAATGGACAATATTTAAAGTAGACATGATTTAGCTCATGGTACAAGTGACAATCTAATCTATGCAAACAATGACTATCTGGACCAGCAGAGTTGGTCACTGTACCACATCTCTATTTAAGCAAGAAGAAACTAAACTAAGACTGGAACATTTCAGGTACTGCAATGGCAAGTTTCACAAATACACATATATAGATAGAAGTTTCTTTAATATAAATTACTTACTGTATATAAAAGAACACCAATCAGCCAAAATGGGCTCACACAGTAAGATAGCAAATCTAGTATGTTACACTGAATCAGATGAAGTTGTAAGGGAAACACTCTACTTGTTTCTAAGTTTAGTTGACCTGTTTCATCAGGTGTTGTGGTATGTATCAATGCTGCACCAGGCATCACGAGACACTGAGCCTAAGGAGTGGAAATAAATGAAGTTGGCAGGACAATTACATAATTCACGGAATCCGACTATTCTAAGAGTATGTCCAGGGCCAGTAAAATGTGTATGTTATCAGCTCATACAATTTATAGCATAATCACCAGATATTTTTTGCATTCAACAGAATATGTTCAATTGTATATTTATTAGATCAAAAGGGAAAAATCAAGTGTTCATTGTTAGGGTTAACATACACTTTAAATGAGTGTTTGACTGTTCGATATATTCAACTTTTTAACACTAGATGGCATACCTTCCCAAATCCCTTTCATTTAAGAAAATGCAGAGACTAGTGGTAAGCTTTAAAAACGGGTCCAAATAGTACTGTGTGAATTTTGGGCAAATAACAGGCAAGTGGGCCATTACATTTTTCTAAATCCTGTTTTTCCAGAAAATGCAGGATGCTTGTTTCAATGTTTTCTCAGTCATTACTTTTATGCAATTAAACCTATGCAAAATGATTAAGAAACACTTTTCTGGAGGTCATCAAACCTAGCATCACATTGGAACATAAAATAGCACAATAATGATGTGCCTGTTTTATATTGTCATGTATATGAGCACTCATTAAACAGTTAGGTTTGAGCTTGAACAAAGCTGATGTGTCTAAGAATATTACATAAGATGAATGATTGGATTGTTTACCTCATTGTATTTCAGCACAAAGTGTCTCCGTACATACTGTACATTCAGATACATTTAACAATTATGAGAAATTAGCTCCTCAGTAGCGCACACAATGCTCTTGGACATGCACAGAGGACAATAAATGTACTGGCTGATGAGATTGGAAAGAAAATGAAATAGAAAACCTAAGGAAAGCTCTTATGTATGCGTTTCAGAAAGAGGTGAGGATTGCAGTTGGGGATTGTTAGAAATGTGTGACTATTCCGGCTGACCAATTGAAAAGCATTGCTCGTGCTCTTATGCAGGGTGTCCACACACCTCCCAACTCTGATGCCTTGGCAGGTCTCCATTATAGGGACATTTCCACAGTGGGGGCTAGGCTGATGAAAATACAGGGGATAGTCATGTCTCCAGGGGACAGTAAGGTCAAGGGCTTCACTGTGGTATAATGATGTTCTGTCTATTTATTAGCTCAGGGGCAGATGGGTCAAATAGTCTATGATAGAACAGGGTAAACCATAGAAGAAGGCAATTGATGATATACTGTATTCCCCTTAATCCTTTGTCCTGTGGGAGTGCTGCCAAACAGCTTGCGTCTACTTTTCCACTGCATATGTAGATAGCATCTGCTCCTGATATTCATATGTAAGCTATAATTGCACCTTGTACTTAACTTTTCACTATGGCCTCCTTCTGCTCTTACAATCTGTTGGAATACATTATTTAGGTATTTTGTGCAACAACTACAACAACCAGTAGATGGCAGTGTTTATACGTTTTTAGATGCATCTATGACTATACTCCATGTCTTGAATAAACTACCTGTTTCCTGTTAGCAGAGAAGCAGCAGAAAATCACATATGGACTGTGAACTGTCTGTTCTGTAGGGTTATATACAGGATCTCTAACACAATCACAAAATGCAGACATAATGTAGCCCTTCAGATGTAGACTTTACATGGAACCACTGTCTGCTCACTCCTGAGAGGAGATTATTAACTTTTGGTATTCTCTGATTTCTACTGCTTGCCAAGAGTATGTGTATGAGCCCTGCATAGATATAACAGCCATACCAAGTGCGAACAGTGAGGCTGGCCATTATAATACCATATGGAGGTGCAAGATGTATGCATGCCCTTCTAACAGTCAGAGGGCACACAAAGCTCTAAAATTCAGCACAGGTGTGGGCATGTCTTGGGCAGGGGTACTGTATAGAGGCTTCATCTGAGGTCTGTAATGTATGTCTAATATGATTAGGAAGAAAGATGAAAATATGCTTTAGGACCCAATTACACCTTTGCATGTGTTAACTCACACAAATTAACACACATTTTCATGCATTGGGTTAAGGTTTCTTATTTAATTTGAATGCAATCACAACTTATGAAACACCACCCCTGCACTATTTTTGGCATTTAGGTCTATTGTATGTGCATTTGGGTACTAAGGAAAATAAACAACATCACACACACAGTTGTGTTCAAAATAATAGCAGTGTGTTGAAAAAAGTGAATAAAGCTCAAATTCCTTCTAATAGCTTTTATTTCCATACACACAAATGCATTGGGAACACGACACATTCTATTCCAAATCAAAACATGAAGAAAAATATGTCAAATTTGTGTTGTTCCTCCAAAAAAATTCAAGAAAAGTGAATATTAGACTGTTCAAAAAAATAGCAGTGTTTGTATTCTTCTTTACAAACTCAAACATTCACTATATACACTGAAAAATGTTTGAAGATTTTGCTTTCCTTTGAATCACTTAATTAATATTTAGTTGTATAAGCACTGTTTCTGAGAACTGCTGTACATCTGTGTTGCATGGAGTCAACCAACTTCTGGCACCTGTGAACAAGTATTCCAGCCCAGGATGGTTGGACTACATTCCACAGTTCTTATCTATTTCTTGGTTTTGCCTCAGAAACTGCATTTTTGAAGTCACCACACAAGTTTTCTATTGGATTAAGATCCGGGGATTGGGCTGGCCACTCCATAACGTCAATCTTGTTGGTCTGGAACCAAGATGTAGCACGTTTACTGGTGTGTTTGGGGTCGTTGTCTTGTTGGAACACCCATTTCAAGGGCATTTCCTCTTCAGCATAAGGCAGCATGACCTCTTCAAGTATTCTGATGTATTCAAACTGATCCATGATCCCTGGTATGCGATAAATAGGCCCAACACCGTAGTATGAGAAACATCCCCATATCATGATGCTTGCACCACCATGCTTCACTGTCTTCACAGTGTACTGTGGCTTGAATTCAGTGTTTGGGGGTCGTCTGACAAACTGTCTCCGGCCACTAGACCCAAAAAGAACAATCTTACTTTCATCAGTCCACAAAATGTTGCGCCATTTCTCTTTAGGCCAGTCAATGTGCTCTTTGGCAAATTGTAACCTCTTCGGCACATGTCTTTTTTTCAACAGTGAGACTTTGCGGGGGCTTCTTGCAGATAGCTTGGCTTCACATAGGCGTCTTCTAATTGTAACAGTACTCACAGGTAACTTTAGACCTTCTTTGATCTTCCTGGAGCTGATTGTTGGCTGAGTCCTTGCCATTTGGGCTATTCTTCTATCCATTCAAATGATAGTTTTTTGCTTTCTTCCACGTCTTTCAGGTTTTGGTTGCCATTTTAAAGCATTTGCGATCATTTTAGCTGAGCAGCCTATCATTTTCTGCACTTCTTTATATGTTTTCCGCTCTCCAATCAACTTTTTAATCAAGGTACGCTGTTCTTCTGAACAATGTCTGGAATGACCTATTATTCTCAGAATTTCAGAGAGAAATGCACTGTAACCAGCATGTACAACATTTGCTGCCTTCCTTCCTTAAATAAGGGCAATAATTGCCACCTGTTTTTCAAAGAATGAATGACCTCACTAATAGAACTCCACACTGCTATTATTGTGAACATACCCCTTTCAATTAGTGATTCAATTACACAGAATCAGCAGCATGCATGTCATGACTGTTGGGTCTGTTGGATTTCTATTACTCTACTACACCTGCTAGTAAATTATTTGCCATGTAGAAATATCATTTCTACCAAAAACAGTGATTGATCCGGTTAGTGATGTCTGACTGCTATTATTTTGAACACAACTGTATATTGCATATTGCAGCAACAATGTGGGTTTAATAGAATCGCATACTATAAATATGTGTAAATGCATTGTCTGTCCATGAAAAAGTCTGTAGCCTTCAGTACTCTCCAAAAGTACCATAACATCCAGTTTTTCTGCAATATAAACTAAAGATAGAGGTTAGGCTGCCAAAGATTAACAATCACTTACAAGGAAAAGTATTCAATAAGCCTTCTATAATTTACTTGGTGGTCCACTGAGACAATACTTTGTGACATGGGGGTATTTATGTTGTGCAAACTACTGGAATTGTATTAGAGAGAGATTGAATGTAATTTAATATTAGCAAAACAGTGTTTAAAAGTGACATTTGCTAACCTGCTACATGTCCCAACAACAGGAGTGATGTAACGCCACATTTATAACTTAATTACCCAAGGTAGGGCACTAAATAATCAATCATATAAACTTTATTCACATTTTTGAATGTGCCTAGTCAGAAATGATCATGCTTTGCTTGTTGCAATAAAAGAAATATAGACACATAGGGGAACTTTATCATTTCAGTCGCAAAGTAAGGCAGTGTTAAACTAGAGCTGTGTGACAGATTTAAAACAGATTTATAATAACTAGGAGGCTTTAGCCATACATTCTCTCTCAGCTGCTTTAAAGTAGCACTGGGACAGAATAAAACCTGCACCTGACCACTTCTTAAAGCAGTCTTCCAGTCGCACTATGAAAAAATAAAAGCAGCTACAAAAACTGTAGCTGCTGACTTTTAAAAAACAGCCACTCAACTGTGTCCTTCCCGCAGCCCGTTTCCCCAGCTGTCTGGTGTTCCAGAATCTTTAGTGCGGGCACCGGGCTGGGACAGCTTGTGGCTTCACAGCACATGCGCGAATAGATATGTGCTTCCTGAATGGCCCCATAGTCTTCTGGGACCTGTCACATGTCCCAGAAGACTACGGGGAGGGAGGGTAGGAGGACAATTTCCGCTTCTGATTGCCTAGGCCAGGGGTCCTCAAACTACAGCCCACGGGCCACATGCGGCCCACCGAGGCCATTTATCCGGCCCGCCGGCAGGGGCATATTTTCCGCGAGGAAGGGACACGAAGTACAGGGGTGGGCAGGGGGCTGCTATACCTTACCTGGCTCCGGTCCCAGTCCCCCGATGATCCAGTGCAGGAAGCACTGCTCCTTCATTCACTCCGGCCACTCCCTCACTCCTGCCGCTCGGCTCCGCCTCCTCACCGGTGATTGGGCGCCAGAACTGTAGCTCAGGAAAGGCACACAAGCGGCCAATCACCTGCGAGAAGGTGGAGCCGAGCAGAGGGAGAACATCGAGTGAGGGAGAGGCTGCAGTGAAGAAGGACAGCTGACAGGTAAGTGTGCCGTGCTGATGGTGCTGCTGTAACCAGGTATGCTGGCTGCAGCAGCACCATGCTGGAGCAGGGGTCAGCAAGTTAATTGTCATTGGTGTCAGTGGGAGGAATAGTGCCCCATCATTGGTGTCACTGATACTAATGATGGGGCATTATTCCTCCCAATGACACCAATGATGGGGCACTATTCCTCCCCCCAATGACACCAATGATGGGGCACTTTTCCTCCCCCCCACTGACACCAACGATGGGGCACTATTCCAACCCCCACTGACACCAACGATGGGGCACTGTTCCACCCCCCACTGACACCAACGATGGAACACTATTCCTTCCCACACTGACACAAATGATGGGGTACTATTCCTCCCACTGACACCAATGTTGGGGCACTATTCCCCCCCACTGACACCAACGACGCACTATTCCTCCCACTGACACCAAAGATGGGGCACTATTCTTTCCACTGACACCAATGATGGGACACTATTCCTCCCACTGAAACCAATGATGGGACAGTATTCCTCCCACTGACACCAATGTTGGGACACTATCCCCTTCCCCCACTGACACCAATGACGGGACACTATTCCCCCCCATCCACACTGACACCAACGATGGGGCACTATTCCCCCCCCCCCTGACACCAACGATGGGGCACTATTCCTCCCCCCACTGACACTAATGATGGGGCACTATTCCTCCTACTGACACCAATGATGGGGCATGATTCTTCCCACTGACATCAATGATGGAGCACTATTCCTCCCACTGAGATCAATGATGGGGCACTATTCCTCCCACTGACACCAATGATGGGGCACGTTTCTTCCCACTGACACCAATGATGGGGCACTATTTTGCTCTATAAGACACACTTGGGGGGAAATGTCTGTGCGTCTTACGGAGTGGCCAGCCCAGTATTCCCGCCGCCGTTGTAGGTCTGCAGTCTCTGGTCATCTCATGAACTATGTATGCAGTCTCTGGTCATCTCCTGTACTGTGTCCGCAGTCTCTGATCATCTCCTGTACTGTGTCCGCATTTGTTCATAGTTTGTTTGTTTTTTTAAACTATAGTCTGGCCCTCCAACGGTCTGAGGGACAGTGAACTGGCCCCCTGTTTAAAAAGTTTGAGGACCCCTGGCCTAGGCGATCACAGCGGAAGTGGGAGCACGTACCTGTCAATTTTGGGTACCCGTCCCCCCCGCTCCCCAAAGGTGCCAATCTTTAATGAGGAGTGGGGGACCAGTCTTTAAAGCGGAACTTCCCCTTTTGGCTGTAGCTCTGCTTTAAAGTGGATGGAAAAGCAAAAATGACCAATGTTTAATATGTTGCCTCCTAGGTGAGATCTCCTCCCTCTGAAAGTAGGTTAAAATAGGGCTCTAAGAGCAGAGAAGAGGTGTGTCTAACAGGCAAGAGAATGGTAATAAAGAAGAACGGGCAGGTGGGAGAAGACGATGGAGCACCATGGCAGGCAGTAGGGAGATCAATCATGCTGCCAACTTCAGATCTAAATATGAGAGATCGGGGTCTGAAGGGGCATGAACGCTCAGAGTTTTACACAGAAGAAGGAATCAACTATGGGTCACAATAGAATCAAGGACCAAAAATAGGTCACTGGGGTTTTGGGGGATCCATATTTCTGCTTATATACATGTTGCATAAATATATTTTTACTAGTGATGGGCTGAACACCCCCCTGTTCGGTTCATGGTCGAACATTCGAATGTACCAAAAGCTCAACCATGAACTTGGATCAGGGACAATTTACAGAGCGGTATCTTACCCCATCTGAGTATGCGGTAAGATACCACTAAAATACCTAATGAGTTATATTGTTAAGTCATGCAGTATTTTAGTAGTGAAACATTCATTCATGTTTCATCTGTCAGTGGGGTTCCCCTCTGACAGCTGAATGTCAAAAGAATTGCTTGACAATTGAAAAAACAAAAAAACAACACAGGGTTCCCCTTATCATCCATACCAAGCCCTTTGGGTCTGGTATGGATTTTAAAGGGGAACCCCCCCATGACAAAATTTTTTTAAAATGGCATGGGAGCCCCACAAAATCCATTCCAGACCCTTATCCGAGCATGCAGCCCACCAGGTCAGGAAAAGTGGGGACGAGCAAGCGCCACATGCTCTCAGCATGGGGGGGGCAGGGGGGCTCCTCCCCAAAGGACCTTGTCCCCCATGTTGATATGGACAAGGGCCTTGATCCCACAATCCTGGCCGGTGGTTGTGATGGTTTTCAGGCTGGGGGTTTATCAGAATCTGGAAGCCTTCTTTAACAATGGGGCCACCAGAACCTGCCCCCCCCCACCCATGGGAATGAGTATGTAGCACATGGCACCACTACCCATCCACAAAAAAAAGTGTAGTGTAAAAAAAACAGGAGACAGTCTTTGACAAGTCCTTTATTCAAAATATAAATAAAAAAAATGTCTCCCGAAGTAGATCCAACATCAATCACGATGCCCGCTGCCATCACAACCCGAAAAAAAAAAAAATCTGCTCCGTCCTCGACGCTGGTTCCCACAGTCTGACATTTAGTGGAATGTTTTGTACCTTAATGTACATTTAGGTAAAAAAACAGTTGGCGTTTAGAACCACTTCAATGTTTTGCTTAGCTAAACTAAGGATTTATGCATCCTTAAAGCTGACCTTGCACCTAAAATCGAAGGTCTGCTTTTTAGTTGTATTGTCTATGCAGGGTGGACTGACAACTCATGGGGCCCCCCGGGCAATAGGGGATCATGGGGCCCCTGTGTCCTTGCCCAAACTCAAAAAAGCCTATGAAAAAGGTACCAGGGGCATCTCATGGGGCCCCCTACTGACCCTGGGCCCTCGGGCAGTGCTTGAGTTTCCAAATGGTCAGTCCGCCCCTGTCTCTATGTGAGAATGATGTCATCCTCCTGGCAAGATCTGGGGAAGGTAGAGTAGCCATTGAGAAGCACCTCCCAGCACTGTGCTGCAGCATCTTTGAATTGGATTTCCTATCCTTCCTGAGATGACAAAGCCCCCAGCCCGCACTATGAAATCCGGAGGTACGGTGAGTATAATGTTTTTCTGCTTACAGGGAATTTCTACCTGTACCAGCCACTTTTTCCATATTTTAGCAAGGGGTGGGGAGACACATTTAAAAAGTGGGCCTTGCAAACAGTGCAAGGTGAGCTTTAAGTCACCTCATTTAGTTCCCTTGATGTCCCATATTGGAATAAAAATGTATGCAAAACAATAAATGCTAAAACAAGTAGATAGGTGCCTTTTAATTATTAGATGATCAATGACCCCAGCCTCCAATTTAATAGTGTGAAAATATTTAAATATTACAACTTAGATGACTCAATTAAAAAGACTAGGGGGTCATGCTAATTTGTGTTGTGATGTTTAAACAGAGAGTGATTTATAATATGACACCAGATTTTGCTGTCACACACTCATGTTCTAGCCATTTTTTAGGACTTTGCTGCTCCTGGTAAGAAACCTTCCTCAACATAAGCTTGACCGCTCTGTAAATTGATCGTAACAAGAGATTACCTCAGTTCCATGGAACCTCAGTCAATTCTTTAGACATGCTGACTTTTAGAGACTTGAAAGGAAATGGAATATAACTAAACAGTAAAAAATTAGTTTTTGACAGCATTTCAGTTTTCATGTGGTTTGTAACATATACTTTCTTTTTATAGCAGAAGTAAATTGTATATCACTTAACATCTGTCTTAAAAGAAAACACAAATGTAAGTTTGCTGATATTTGCTTGTTTCACAGTGTTGGCTCGAACAAGAATAATACAGCTGTGTAGAAGCGGAAATTCCTGTAGACCTATACGCTTGATTTTCTAATTCTTTAACCTTAGGATTGCTTTCATTGTGACCACATCACAGAAGTGAGTAAAGTAGAGTTGTATTGTCTGCTCCTGGTCCCATGCAGAGTGGGATCCTGTGAATTCTTCAACAGGTCAACAAACAAGCTGCACTGACCCATCCATAAAAAGGAATTAAATACTAATTTTAAAACATCTCATGCCAAATGTTGGCCTCTGAAGATGAGCACCAAGTTCATTAACAGACATTTAAACCCCATTAGAAAATTTGACTTTAATTGATCCAAGTTTCTCAGAAAACAGTGGTTACACAGAGTCTGGTTGCAGTAAACAGAGCTTGAATGGAGGGAAAGGCTCAATTAAATAAACAGCCCCAGCGATTAGAAGCCAGACTGAGAACACTCACAATTCTTAACAGGAATGTAAAGTGGAGCTGGTCTCGGATGTGCCAACAGCATCTGTCCTGAGGATGGAGTGCAGCTTGCTGGTCTGTGCCCAAATTGGAAGATTCCTAGAAGGATAATGTGTCTCTTTCCTGTCCCTAATTAACTGGAACCTTTCCTTACCACTATTCACTCTCCCTGACAGACAGGTGACCCGTCCCTAACCTGTTCACATGCAAAATGGGCTCCAATCCCAGTAGCCAGGGTCCTAAATAGACTCTGCCTGACCCAAGATGGCCACAAGAGTCACATGGGGTGGCAGCATCCAACCAGATCCCATCTCCAGTGAACCAGGAAACCACAGATGAATATGTTTCTCCTGACTTCTTCTCCCTCTGCAATGCAGATCTGGTTGAGCTCCACCTGTAATGGAGAAAAGAGACTGCACATGCTTTATAATAAAACATTTGACAACATTCTGGATGCTAGACCTCTGTGTAGCCAAAGATGTGGACACTTCGATTTAAAGCAGGTGTCGTTTACATAGTGGAACTGGATCATATCTCCCACTATATAATCCCTGGGCTCGCAATGGAGGACATGTACATTGTATCAAACAAAAAAGTGAAAAACTTAGGCAAACTCTTAGTTTGCTAAGTCTATGTGACAGTTTTTATCTATATTTTGCAACCCCTGCACCTGCAATCCTGGGCAGTCAGCTAAGTTTTGAACAGGTCTGTGACATATTTGACACTGGATATGAGATAAGCTTTCATCAAGAACAGACAGAATTTAACTCCAAAGAGGTGCACAATCAAAGTGGCTGTAAACCTCAGACATCAAATATGAACAAAGCATATCCTTCTATAGTGTATACTTGTCTCAATCCAGAGCACTAAGTTCTGTCTGCTGTCTCATTCCTCTGCTATGTGCAAGAGTTGCTTCTGACAGGTTTTCTTGACACCAAGAGGTAAAAATGTGATTGACAGCCTCAGCCCCATTCCTGTGTGCTGTCTGTAGGGGGGGGGGGGAGTGTCCCTTCCCTCCAATTAGCTCTCACTGCACTCTGCAGAATATAACTTGAGCTCCCCACCACTTGCCTTCTGGAAGCTCGGGCTAGATGTATAAATTCTAGATTTTGAACAGATGTAGAGGAGATGACAGATAAACAGGTACAACTCATGTAGGAGAATTTATTTATCTTTGTATCACCTGAGGCTGGTCACTTCACTTCGTATATGTTAGGGTTTACAACCACTTTAAGGCCCTTTGCACACTTGACCTTTAAGCTGCAGTGCAGAATTGAATTCCTAAACAGACAGGGCCCAGAACGCCAATAGCACCCAGTATTCAGCATAGTGGTAAAGTGGTACAGTGTTCATGCCTGTCCAGCCACAGCCTGTCATAGATTTTGACAGGCTGCCTGCAGTGCAACTGGTTGCTGCACCTGTCCCTGCCTGGTGCACTAAAACGTCGGGAGTTGCCCACTGCAGCTGTACAGCCCAGTGTGCAAAAGGCCTAAAATGTGATTAGGGGCAGGTTTTATTTTGTTACAATGCTAATTTAAGACAGATAATGGAGGAATTTATTAATCAAAATTCTAAAAATAGACCATAAAAATGGACTCAAGGCTAAGACCAATCCCATGTTTTTTAATACTATTAGTTAAAAAAATAATAGTAATAATATTGGTGAATAAAATAGAGATTAATCCTCGACAGATGTCCTTATGAATCTTAACACTTATTAAAAATATCTGTGAAGATGTAAATTCATGAATCAAGCTGCAATATTATGAATCTCAGAATCTGTCTCATTGCACCAGTTTAGCATTGCCTTTATTTGTGATGTAGTCAATTATACAATATAATAGTTACCAGTTATGGGTGGGGAGAGGATGAGAAACGTATCAGCCTATGGAATAGAGTAGGTTGCCAAGTCACACTAATGATTCTCTTGCTAGCAGCAACTTATCAGCCATAGGATTGTTAACAGAGCACTCCCTTACCCCTACTGGGAGTTGCATGGCACTAAGACACATAGGATATTGTGATATCAGTCTACATGCATTTTCAGTTTGCCTCTCATAGAGCTCACTTAGAGCAAAATGTACTATTTGTATAGAAAGGGCAATTTCTGCCCAGACGTTTGCATATTCTTGACACTAATATAACCTCATTGGCACAATTATACAGTAATTATCAGATCCCCTACAACTGATATTTCTGGTTTTGGTAGATGCAGGACAATTAACTAGTCCAATGATTTCTTATGTTTCTCAGGAATTACAGTGGTAAGTTCTCTGCACTTGAGATCCCAGATCTATACCTATAACAATTACAGTTTCCACTCACCTTGTAAGATTTAATTTTTTTTTTTTAGTATAAAGAATGCACCAGGAGGAATGGGAACACACAGAAACAGCCCTACTTTAATAGAAGTAGTGAGCAAGAGAGAACGAGAACTATGGAATGGAAGTGTGTTTTTTTTATAGCAGAAGTTCACAAACTTTAACCTGCGGGCCTACAGCCTGCTAGCTGCGGTAGACTGGGCCTTGCAATCGCATGTGCCTGTATGCAGGAATCTCTCATTGCAAGCTACAGTGTGGGATCCACTGTGCGCAGAGCGGCAGCGGATCCCAAAGTGTTTCAGCAATGTTCCATCAATGTAACAAGTACCTTCAGCACAGTGATATCAAAAACCTCTAAGATAGTAATTTACAGTATATTGGGTCTATATAGTAAAAAAAATAACATGGTACAAGCAGGGGCGGACTGACAAGTCATGGGGCCCCCGGGCAATAGAGGATCATGGGGCCCCTGTGTCCTTGCCCAAACTCAAAAAAGCCTATGAAAAAGGTACCAGGGGCATCTCATGGGGCCCCCTACTGACCCCGGGCCCTCGGGCAGTGCCCGAGTTTCCAAATGGTCAGTCCGCCCCTGGGTACAAGATGGACAAAAGAAGAAGCCAATTTCCAGCTGAACATATAAACTAAACATAAGTGAGTATATTTGCACCGCAACAGGAGAAAAGGCACCCATTGAATTTTGGTTAAATAGGGTTTCTTAAGGGTCTGGATTGAGCTAATGGCCTAAAACATTTACTATTTGCCTTAATAATAAATTTTAGCTCAGAGTACATGGGCCACAGAACACTGGTACCAAATATGCGTAACACTACCAGGATCTAGACAGCTATGGAAGCATTTTAAGGGTTACCCTGATCCAAATTTAGTAGATTCTTGATGGAACTAGGTACCATCTTTGGAGAAGTCTGAAGGTTGTCCCTAATTCAAGGACATTTTAAGAGCAAGATTTAGTAGTCACGCATATTTAGGTCCATGTTGCATCTCCCAGTGAAGCACCCAAAGCAGTTTCCCATTTTTGGGTGTACATCGGCAATGGATTTTGAGGAGAAGTCAGTAATGATAAATAAGGAATTGAAATGAGACCAGGCTGCGTGGACTGTGTAGGTTTACCTGTAATTGGGTGAGTGTCTCTCCACAGGACACTTCAGTTGCCATATGATAGGTAAACATCAATAAACACAAATACTTCAGTGGTGCTGAAACCAATTAGTGAACAAAACACATTATATAGTGACAAAGTGAAATAAAATGAAACATTTATATCATGTAAATCAAACCATTAATATGGACATAAAGTCCATAATAACATGCAGAAGTCACTTCCAGTGCTGTAATCTTCCTGTTACTCAGTATCCCCAAACCAAAACACCACGTGCTCGTGATATAGCCTTCCCTTTTGGGCATGCACTCACCAAACCCATATGCCTCCCATTCTCATGGTTGGCATATATCACTTTTAAATTTCTGATTATGATGTTGCCATGACTTTATACTCTCCTTACTCTTCTCCACCAGATGTCATGATCATGTAAAAGTAAGAGATATACTCCAATGGTACAATAACCAATACTTTCTGCTTTATTGAATAGTTTTAAAAAGCCACTCAAAAATAAAATAGAAAAAAAATGCTCATCGTAATCCATATGACATTAGATGTGGATATCGTGCTCTCATCACCACCGGACCCCACAAAATAGCGCTCCCACGCACTTCTGGTTCCGGTCCCTAATGTCACTTCCCCCACAGCTTCACGCTGACATGTTTCGTCGCTTCCGACTTAGTCATAGGGATCCAGCGGTGCTGAGAGCACAATATCCACAACTAAGGTCCATTCTTTCAATTGCCACAAATAACACTAACATTTGGATTCAGCTCAGGAGATTCTAAATAATAAAATTCAGTGCAAATTTGACATCATCTGAATTTCAAGATCAACATAATCCTTACTAACAGCAATACACACAGGTACCCAGATTAGAGTAGAATTTGGAAAAAGGCCAGTGATCCTAGCAGTATATCTTTGTTGAAGGAAACCGGAGTACTTGGAGAAAATCCAAGTACACACAATAAGAACACACAAATTGGCTGTAGAGCGTGCCCTCGTTGGGAATAAAACCCTGTACTAGACACCGCATTCATAGATAAATATATAAACATTTCCTGGACTCCAACACTGCATTTATAGATAAATATATAAACATTTCTGAAACATAGCAATAGTGAACAATATTTCCAAAGAAAGTAGCTGGGAGAGATACTGTATATTCCTAAATATAACTGACTTTCTGTCTTGGTTTCCTTAGCATTGGGGTTTCAAAAGTTTTTCTCAGTACTCCACCATCACAAATGCCCACATATCTACTCTGCCAGTATCAAGATACAATGTTCTGTAAAAATTTTACTGGAACACAGCCATACACCATGCTCTACTATGTCACTGCGCCAGTGGCGTAACTAGAACCTTCAAGGCCCCTGGTGCAAGAAACCATGAAGAACGCCCCTGACCCTCGGCCGGAGCCCTTCCCTCTGAGCCCAGTAGTGGAATGCCAGGACCTGGTCGCAAGGCGACCTTTGTGACCCTGGTAGTTCCATCACTGGTGTCAGTACTTTTTTAATTTTGTTATTTAAAAAAAAAAAAATTTACAATTTGTTTATTTTTTTTTTTTACATTATTGTTTTTTTAGTGATTTAAAAAAAAAAAATTTTTTCGGAGCCCCATTGTGGGGCTTTGACGTTTCACCTTTGAGACAGAGAAAGGAGACACAGCCCTCAATCTCTTTCTCTGCAGCCTCAGCTGCACAGAATAAATGAACAGGAATAGCTTTCTGTTCATTCACAAACTGAAACATAGTGAACCAGTCAGTCAGTGATTGGTACAGATTACTGACTCTCAATTCAGAAAAGGAAGGGGCCAGTAAATGACACATTGTAAATGACAAATTCACACCCCGCTCTCCATCCTGACACAGATCTCCTATCACGTACCTGGTGCTGGAGGCCAATGGGGAGAGGGCTTCCCTTGCTACTAAGTTCCAGACTCCCCTGGGGATGGGACAGAAGGAGTCAGGCCCAAAGTAGAACAGATCACCTGAAGGAGTGCTTTTAGAGATGATCTGACTGAGGATGCTTGTCAGAGGTACACCCAGGAGCACAGCTGATTCACAGGAATGGTGTCTGCAGACAGGTGGCACCCGTGAGGGATAGCAGGCTTTCAGAGTAGCAGAGGACAGCAGAGTAGTCGGTTCGGAGCCAGGGTCAGATGCCAGGTGGGGATTAGAGCAGACGTAGTCAGATGGATATCTGGGGTCATACACAGGAGAGCAAGTGACAATATCCATTAGCCAAACTGGGGTCAGATCAGGAGACAGGCAGAGTCGGTAACAGCAGATCACAATAACAAGGGAAGCACAGAACAAAAGGTACTGGGGAGCCAGCGATCAACCAGCAATTTGAGAAAGGGATGGGCTTCCTTATAAAGGCCGTCTGGCGCCACACAGGGCTGGTGGAAAACTGTGGTAACTGCACCAGTGCGCATACATGTTCCAGTTTGCATCCGTTCACCAGTGTGCATTTCTGCAGCTATGCAAGGTACTGGCAGGAATGCCAGGTTTCCAAGTACCTCTGCTATGGACAGAGCCCTGACATCCCAGAAGTAGCAAGCAGAAGAGGGGAGGGGGGAACCTGGAACAGCTGTAGGAGACGAGGGGGGGGGTGGCAGGAGAGAGCAGGGGGGCCAGGAAAGAGCTGTGGGGGGGTGGAGAGCACATGGGGGCACCAGAAAAATGCTGGATTGGAGGAGCGGCAGGGCAGCTGCATATAGAGGAACTGATCTCTCCATGTTCCTCCTGCAGCCGGTGAATGCCGTTTCTCCTCCTCTCCCTCCCACAGGCATTCATGGGGAACATGGGGTGATCAGTACCTCTATATACAGCTGCCTCTGCCGCTCCTCCTATCCAAGTGAACATAGGCGCAGCATGGGCCCCCTGCAGCATGGGGCCAGGTCACAATTGCGACCCCTGTAAGTACACCCCTGCACTGTGCCCCATCAGAATTTACCATGCTCCATCAGTTGCAGCCACAGGGTGCAATATCTCTTTAACTGCATGGAAATTGATGTTAATTCTGGAAGTTCTGGACCCATACTGACAGATTTATACTAAGGGCCCGAATACCTTTACTGCTCTTATGGCTGAATCTGTCAGGACAATGGAAGCTGACAATTCAGGAAGTATTTTCTATCACATGGCAGTTCTGCTGAGAAATCATAACCTTGCCAGTGCTTTGTCAGTGTTATGGGACTATCAGTGATCTGAGTGTGATGTATGACGAAGATGGAGCCTGCAGTATCTGTATCAGGAGGAGAACAGAGAACACATGTTGCTCACCTGTTCATTCCGAGTTTAATGTGTTTAACAGAAATGGATCAAATTATATATGTTTTTGTAGAGTTTTTTGGAGCGTTTTTCCAGCAAAAAAAATGCTAAATACACCAAAATGCTGCTAAATGCTGCTAAAAGGCTCCTAACAGCTTTTTTCAGTTTATTTTCCCTACATGTACTGTAAAAATGCTATTAAAACTCTAACGCTCCTAAATGCTTCTAAACGCTACTAAAACGCTACTAAAAATGCTATTACCAGCATTTTTTATGCAGTTTTTTTAGCTTAAAAAAAAACGCTAGTGTGCATGGAGCCTAAAAGGTGGTTAGCTGCAACATAAAAAATGCTTGCTTTTGGGGTTAATACTCCTTTAAAACAGCTGCATTGTTGTAAATCCATGTATTTACAATTTTATAACTTTGAAACAGGAAGTATAAATACCTAACGGTCCATTTTAAAAGTACTGTGTTTCTATTCCAGTCCTGTGCGGGGTTTTTCAGAAGTGGGTATAGCCTGTCGAAATATATTCAAAAGGGTGCAGAATATAAGTGTTTTTGGGGCTTGCTATGCCCAGATATTTGATTTTTGTATTCATTTTGAATGTCATTAGTAGCTTTTTAAAAATAAAAATAAGTTTTGTATTAGAACAACTAATCCCTAAATTACATCTGCTCAGTGGTCCTGTGAAATACATTGGCAGCTAGATGTGAGTTTCGAGCAAAATATGTAGGCACACTCCACAGGAGCTCTTAAAAGGAATCTCCATATATATAAAATCTCTGTGAGAGGTAGAAGAAGCAATCATTTTTAACAGCAATGCAAAAAATGTAAAATTCATAACATCATATTCTCTAGTGTGCAGTGGGGGGGATTTGGAGACAATTTGTTTTACATTTAAAAGGAGGCAAAATCAACATTCCAGCAGACACAGCTGCAGCAGTCTTGCTTGGAATCAAAGCAAAAGGTGGAACAGAAATGCCATCCGCATGCAGATATTCTTATTCAGAATCAAAATTGCTCCATCCTTTCCCGTTTCACATCACAGGAAATATATTATATTTGCTTTTTGCTGTTTATAAACATTGTGCCACTTTCCCCTCAACCGTTACCTGACAGCCTGTATATGTTTAATAAATATGGATTGGATGCAAATATTATATGCATTGCAGCTGAATGGATAAAATAGTAAAATACATTTATGCATGCTTGTTATCTTATGTATTTTATTTCTAGCACCAATGTGTTTTGCAATGCTCTACAGCAGGGGTCTCCAAACTTTACAAACAAAGGGCTAGTTTACTGTCCTTCGAACTTTAGGAGGGCCAGATTGTGGCCAGTGGGGGAAGAAAATGTTCCGGGCCCAATATCAGTGAGAATAAACATTGCTACAGGGTTGGTATTCCGTTACATAGGGCCTGTGGTCAGTAGAAGGAGGAATAGTGGCCCATCATTGGTATTACTGGGAGGAACAGTATCCCATCATTATAATAAAATAAAAGTGGAGCGCTAGAAAATATATAAATGTGACACAATATATAAAAGTGATCAAAGAAAGTCCCAACAACGGTGACCTAGGGTAACAATGCACACTAACCAGAAGTGCACATTAAAAGTGCAATGTAGAAAAGATGGAGTTCATAGAGTAGTCATCAGCATGAAAAGGGTAGATGCATTCCCTTGGTCAGTGAAGGTCCTCATGATGGTACAGAGCTGGGCAGAGGAAATCCACTAGATGGTAGAAAACGATCGCTGCTCCACCAAAAAAAAGCACTGCTCCTCCACTGTGCACAAACGATATCTATGAGAAAAGGTTCTGTGGTGAAATTAGCATGTTTCTTGAACTTGGTGATGACCATATAGGAGAGGAGGTAGAGTGTGGAAAAAAGCAAGGTGCAGATCACCACCGCCGCCGCGACCCGACTGATGATCGCCTCCACTACCCTCTCCCTGCACACCTCCTACGCCCGTGCAGACTCCGCCCACTCCTGTACTTCGGGCGAACACGCAAACACGTCAGTAGAAGGAGGAATAGTGGCCCATCATTTGTATTACTGGGAGGAACAGTATCCCATCATTGGTATCACTGGAAGAAAATGCACCTTATTGTTGGTGTCAGTGGCAGGAATAGTAGCCCATCATTGATATCAGTGGGAGGAATAGTGGCCCATCATTGGTATCAGTGGGAGGAGTAGTGGCCCACTATTAGTGTTAGGAATTATGTCCCACTATTGGTGTAGGTGAAAGAAATAGTGCCTCATATCAGTGGGAGGACTGTTACCCCAAGGGCCGGATAAAGGCTAGCAAAGGGCCACATCCAGCCCTCGGGCTGCAGTATGGAGACCACTGCTCTACAGAGTACACAAAGATTTTTCCCTTTAGTTCCTGCTTCAAAGACGTTTACCGTAGATCACAGTAAAAACAATGGGTCATTTACCTATTTAATGCAAAGCTAACCTAAGATGAAACTTCTAAATCTAAGCTGTCTCTTAAGACCAGGGTGGATAAAAATCAATGATTTTTTTTTTAAAAAATCAAAAAAATCTGATTTTTTTTATTTAAATCTGATTTTTTTTATTTAAATCTGATTTTTTTTAAAATAAAATGCTTTTTGAGGAAAATGTATTACCATCCAAAAATTATTCCATCATGAAATAAAGATTCGTTTTTTAATTATGTAGAATAAGGCTGTATATGTTTAATTTTTTTGGTAAATAAATTCCATTAATCCATTCACAATGTCATGCTCTTCCAGAGGTTTTTGTAAGATTATTGGGCAGTTTCTCTGCCTACAAGATATTATCACAGATGCTTGGTTTACTTTTGCAGTTCTCAAAGCTGAATTTGACTCAGGGGAGATCACATGCCTCTTCTTCACAGCAAAAATGATATAACATGAACAGAGTTAAGAAAAAGACCTTAATCCTAACTTCTACAAACCTATGAATACAGAATCAACCCCTTTAGTGCTAAATTTCAAGAAGTTCAGTGAATAGAATAGAAACAATATTTTTCTGATTGTTCGGAGTGGAATAGATCTGCACAAGAAGAAAGTGAAACTAAGTGTGAGGAGGAAGGGGCTGACAGTCTAAGTTTCTTAAAATATATATTTTGTTTAGCCAAATTAGTTAACAAACATGGATGTTTGTTTAAGCAAATAACATATGCTGTAATGTTATTGTTTCAGTTGAATAAATCTATTTAAATTGTTATTATTAAGGTAATGATTATTTTTCTCCTTCCTAAGTACAACAGAATAGTTGTCCAAATATGAATGATTAACCTATTAAACTGGGGATAAAAAAACTAATATGAAAAGTTGTTATTCTAAAAATCTTCATCTACTTGCATATTAAAGTTATACCAGCAAGAATTAGTCTTTATGTAGAAAACTAGGATTTAAATCAAGCCTTACTGACTAGTGACTTAAATCGTGATTTAAATCATGATTTAAATCAGTTTGATTTAAATCAAATCCACCCTGCTTAAGACTAGGCACCACTAGTGTCACCTGACAGGTAAACTGTCACTTGCTACAGAACACTGCCCAACCCTCCCCCCAAACCGTTGATTGAGTACCCTCTATTTTACAGCACTCAAGCATTTCAAAAAAGCCTGTATTTTCATAGGAAGGTCTGTATTGCCTTGTATCCAAGAACCAACTTACTTTAGTTATAGTACAGATGATTTCATTACTCAATGGTAAGAGCTATCCCATTGAATGTTCAATGTCCATGTTTTGGACACTGAAATGAAACTGCAACTATTATTATATTATTATTAAAGTGGAATTCAAACCAAACATTTTAGTTAAAGAGTTAGTACCTTTGTCAGACTTTCGTTTCTTCTGCCTGTGGAGCTAGAATTTATGGTTGATTGTTATCTAGCAATGGTCTTTTCTTATGTCCATTTTATCATCTTAAGATAACTGAGCAACAGTGCACAATACATCTAGTAGCAGTTACATTCAGCTGGGCTTGTTCTGTAATGTTGAACGTTTCCTAACTTATCCAACTCACTTCTTCAGTTCCAGTGAGTGTCAGGAAGATACCCCAACATTTATTTCCACACAGGTAGCACAGACACCTTAACCAATCACCATGGAAAAGCGGTTGGCATTGTCCAAGAACAAGATGTGAGGTATGAAAGTTGGGAAACCGCCATGTTTGAGTTACATAACCCCATTCCTTGGTGTCAAGAAGGCTTCATAACTGTAAATACATTGATTCACCTGGCTGAAAGTGAGAATTGATGTCAAAATGGTAGGGGAGAGATGTTAGAAGAACATTTTATGTGGAACATAGATGGCATTGAGGACCCTCACCTAATCTGTACATGGAGGATGTTCTTGAACTCTCAGGAGAATAACATCAGGTCTACAAATAAAAGCTTCAACATCTCCAACTGGTGTATGAAATGGTACAGTACCACTAATGTTTGTTTCTGTACATGCAATGAGTAAAAGTCTCTTCAGCTTTCTGTATGTTTTTGTATAAACTTACTTTAAAACATATCTGAAAACCAAACCAAAACCAAAAATTGCATTATTGCAGATCAGTACACAGATGTGGTGGATGCATTGGTTTTTCTTTTTCAGGCTAGGAACATTTTCAGCAAATACAATAAATGTTATCTCACCAAAAATCCAGTGTCTTTATCACTTCCTGTGTGAGGAAAAGCATTCTTAAAACATGTTTTCACATGTCTCATTCCATCACATATCCTGATAATAAGAGGTTTATTCCCCTTTCAGGATAGAAGACAGAGCCATGCAAATTATTGCTTTACGCTCCATTGGTCCAGAACTGCTGGTGTATAGTAAAAATATAGCGTAATATTAGCATTTATTCCAAACTACTTATATTTCAGGCTATTTCGCCATCATTATGTGAATATATTTTGCTTTAAGAAGCCTTTAGCATGCTTCACCTTGATTAGAGTTGAGGGATTTTAATTGCTTTAGTCCTTTCTCATATAAGCTATATGGTTATATGTCTCATTGTGAACTGAAAGGAACACAAACAAATCCTAATCTTTCTTGTGTAAAATACTAATCCCATCAATCCACCATGTAAAAAATGAACAAAGGCAGACATGTTTACAGTCCAGCCTGTGGGACAACCATGTCTCCTTCCAGAGATACAATGGAGACATGATGGGAAAGGAAGTGTGTTATTCACAGGTTTACCAGGTGAAAATGAATGAATGCAGCAACTGCATAAAAGGACTAGTAAGCTGCAAAATACAAAGTTTTGGGGGGTTAGATACATTTTAAAGTGTATTACCACTTATACAGCCACATTGGGATAAGGCCTCTTTCACAAGGGCGATCTGATCAGGTCCACCTGTCAGTTTTTCAGGTGGATCTGATCAGATGGCCCATGGATCTCTATGGTCAGGTAGCTGTAAACGGACTTGTGTCTGTTTACATCCACCTACCTTCAATCCGATCTGATCTGCTAGAAAGAAACGGAAGGGGATCCATTCCCCTCCATCTAAGTGGAAAAGATTTGAGGGCAATTGGGTGTAAACAGACAGCTATCCTCAAAAGAGCTACTGGATTTCAGGCCTTTTACCCCATGCAGCACCCACAGCCATGCTACAGGAATTTTCCACACACTCCAAATGACTCCAGAAAACAGTCTAGGGGTTTTGTTTTGTTTTATTTTTGGGTAGGACTTTGATAGAGATTAAGGGTACAATGGATGCCCCACACTGAAGAAATGCTACACACTATTTACAAATGGTTGAGGACCTGCTAAAGTCTGCTTCAAACTGAGCTGCACACCAACAGGAATGATGACACAGCATGTAAAATTAACAAAGGCTCAAACAAGTCAAAGTTGTAGATGCAGCACCTAGCTGTATTGCACAACACCTGGCTGCTTTTGACCCACGTTAGAGATATGCTCCTGGCTATCTTGCACTGCAGTCAAGCTGTCCCCTAGGTCCCAAACATGTGCGGTATTGCACTACACTACCTTTTCTATGGCTTTGGGTAAGTTGACTGGTAGGTACTCTCCTAGTCACTTTAAATGGCTACGTGAATCCAGAGAGCTGCTGCACTGGCCTTACTGCTGTACAGACTGATTCTGGATTGGAGTCCCCAGCTAAGCCTAGCTGGAACTATGGCTGAGTGATGTCCTGGAGCCTTCTTCTCTCTCTCTCTCCCTCTGACTTCTCTCTCTCCTCTGCTCCAGGGGCAGAGCCCCCAACACAGGGGGTCCCTGCAGACAACTGGACCCCGTATTCTGCTCTCAGACTGCCAGGCTTCTGTGCAGGGGTGGACTGACAACTTATGGGGCCCCCGGGCAATAGGGGATCATGGGGTCCCTGTGTCCTTGCCCTCACTCAAACCACACCCAAAAAAGCCTATGAAAAGTAGCAGGGGCATCTCATGGGGCCCCTTACTGACCCTGGGCCCTCGGGCAGTGCCCGAGTTTCTGAATGGTCAGTCCGCCTCTGCTTCTGTGTATTTATGGGTTGTTTCCACTCCCCAGGGATTGCTGGAAACTCCATAAATATTTAGGCTGTAGCCTTTGTCCCTCCCACTACCCACCCACCCACTAGATTCTGGAACTACTTCCAGAAGACAGGGGGAAGTAACAAGACCACAGCCCTGTAGGCTTTGTACAGCCTTCCTAATTAATTAGCTGCTCCTTCTCTGGCTACAGAGACACTAAACTAATTGTACCTACTCTAGCAACCTAGGAGGGTGCTACATTGATATTACTCATCACTTTTGATATACAGGAGAAAATGACACTATAGAAAACATTACCAAGAAGAATAAAAACATATACAGTACAATTCAGCTTATTTATTTAGGGAGTTTAGGATGTTCACAAAACTGTATGAATATTCACCTCAATTATCCAGTCATGTTCAGATGAATAAGTACGGTAAATAGAAAAAATTATTTTCGCATGATTAGATAATTGAAGTGAATTTATTGTGTGGGCATTCTCAACTTGTTAAATTAATCTGCCTTAACGACTTGGTGGAGCTTTACTCACTTCACATTTTCCACTCTCCTAATTTGTTATACAAATAATTTATATTAAGACATTAAACTGATGTTAAGATTGAAATTGTTATTAGTATAGTTTTGTCCTCTTTGTCAGATAATTTTAAACGCCTTGTTTGTTTGAACTAAAAAAAAAGCTATGACTCTGAGATAAATTATATACATTTGCAAAAGAAATACTATTTTCTGCTCATTTAGCTTTTGTAAATTTGGGCATTAATGTGTGAAGCAAATGTGTAGAGAGGAATGATGCCAAGACTGACGGATCAAAATCTTGAAAGATGGCTTGGCCATCTGTGCTATGAAATTTTGATAGCTGACTAACAAATTTAAGGTGAAAGATAAAATCTTTGTTTTGTGCTCAGATGTAGTGTGAATGTAACCATCAAGTGATGGGCTGCATACTGTACGTACATGTTGTTCCCACTACTGAAATAAATTAAAAATTGCAGAAATCTACAGCTAATTAAACCCATGACCAGTGTTTGATTTCTTAGACCAAAAGGACTACACCTCTGCGATAGATATACAGTGAAGGAAATAAGTATTTGATCCCCTGCTAATTTTGAATGTTTGCCTATTCACAAAGAAATGATCAGTCTAAAAATCGAATGGTAGGTGTATTGTAGCACTGAGAGACAGAATAGCAACAAAAAATTCAAAAGAAATGCATGTCTAACAAATTATGCACTGATTTGCATGTTCATGAGGGAAATAAGTATTTGATCCCCTATCATTCAACAGGATTTCTGGCTACCAGGTGTCTTTCATACAGGTAACAAGCTGAGATTAGAAGCAGTCTCTTAAAGGGAGTGTTGTTAATCTCATTTTGTTACCTGTATAAAAGACACCTGTCCACAGGAGCAATCAAACAATCAGATTCCAAACTCTCCACCATGGAAAAGACCAAAGAGCTGTCCAAGGATGTCAGGGACAAGATTGTAGATCTACACAAGGCTGGACTGGGCTACCAAACTATCGCCAAATCCTACAGTGCCCACAAGGTCCCTCTGCTCAAGAAAGCACATGTCCAGGCCCATCTGAAGTTTGCCACTGAACATCTGAATGATGCAGAGGAGGACTGGTTGAAAGTGTTGTGGTCAGATGAGACCAAAATCAAGCTCTTTGGCATCAACTCAACTCGCCGTGTTTGAAGGAGGAGGAATGCTGCCTATGACCCCAAAAACACCATCCCAACTGTCAAACATGGTGGTGGAAACATTCTGCTTTGGGGGTGTTTTTCTGATAAGGGGACAGAACCTTCTTCCTCAGCCAAGGCATTGAAAATGGGTTGTGGATGGGTGTTCCAGCATGACAATGACCCAAAACACACCGCCAAGGCAACAAAGGAGTGTCTCAAGAAGAAGCACATTAACGTCCTGTAGTGGCCTAGCCAGTCTCAAGACCTTAATCTGATTGAAAATCTATGGAGGGAGCTGAAAAGTCGAGTTGCCAAACATCAGCTACCAAACCTTAATGACTTGGAGAGGATCTGCCAAGAGAAGTGGGCCAAAATCCCTCCTGAGATGTGTGCAAACCTGGTGGCTAACTACAGGAAACATCTGAGCTCTGTGATTGCCAACAAGGGATTTGCCACCAAGTACTAAGTCATGTTTTGTGAAGGGGATCAAATACTTATTTCCCTCATGAACATGCAAATCAGTACATAATTTGTTAGACATGCATTTCTTTTGAATTTTTAGTTGCTATTCTGTCTCTCAGTGTTACAATACACCTACCATTCGATTTTTAGACTGATCATTTCTTTGTGAGTGGGCAAACATTCAAAATCAGCAGGGGATCAAATACTTATTTCCTTCACTGTATGTCTTGGCACTGGGTGCTGCCCCCCTAGTGTTCATTCATCTCCACCTTTCAATAAAAAAATTAACAAAAGGTAAGAGAGACAGTAGGTACAGCTGCTGTATATTTTCATTAATTGACCAGGGGCATGGCAGACCACCTGAGCTATTCCCTCTGAGCATCACTATACAGCAGCTGAGGAAATTGGAGTGTGGCTTTCTCTTACCTTTTGTTCATGTGTCACTGAGTGGTGGAGAGGAACTCTACCGGGGCCAACACCAAGCATCTTTTTCCTTTTGACCAGTGTTCGATTGCAGACAGTTGTGAAATGCCACTATTATACAACGTAAAGTGGTATTAAAGTAATTTTTCCCTAAATCAGGTAAAAATAACAAAAAATCACATAGCACATGCGATTTTTAAAAATGTCCTCCCTTCTTTTTTTGTCCCCTGGCCATGTTCAGTGCGCCGCACACAAAGCTAGTGCAAAACAGATACAGAGCAAAAGCCACACAACTCCTCCTCTTCGACAGCTGTGATTGATAGTGACTCTGTGTCCCAGTCATGCTGGTTGTGTGTGTGCTCTCTGAACGGCTGCACGTAGAGTTGTAGTACAGAGGGAACACGCATGTTGCAGAGACACAAGAGAGAATGTAAACAGAGAGAATGGAAATATGGTGTCCTTTTATGAAACAGAGATCAGCAGCAATCCTAAGGATCATTGCTGTTCTCAGATCATCAGTGGTTTAGGAAACAGAGATGATCAGTGGAGAACATGTTCTCCGCTGATCATCTCAGCACACAGATGGCCAGTGTATGAAGGAGCGATGTCAGCCCTTCACTAGCAATCTGTGTTCTCGCTCCAGATTCTCCAGCCCAGAGGTGGAGAATCGGAGGAACCACAAACGAAGCAGCGATAATTTACAGCTGCTTAGTAAATGGTGTTTGACTGATCTCTTACTGTAATCTCGCTTAACCACTTGCCTACCAGGCACTTATACCCCCTTATTTACCAGGCCAATTTTCAGCTTTCAGCGCTGCCGCACTTTGATTGACAATTGCGCGGTCATGCAACATTGTACCCATATGAAATTGTGATCATTTTTTTCTCACAAATAGAGCTTTCTTTTGGTTGTATTTAATCGCCACTGGGCGCTTTCCTTTTTGCGCTATAAATAAAAAAAGTGCAAAAAATTTGAAAAAAAAAAAAAGTTTATTTGTTTCTTTTATAAAATTTTTCAAACAGGTATTTTTTCTCCTTCACTGATGTGCGTTGATGAGGCAGCACTGATGGGCACTGATAGGCGGCACTGATGGGCACTGATAGGCAGCACTAAAGGGCACTGATAGGCAGTACTAATGAGGTGGCACGGATAGGCGGCACTGATAGACAGCACTAATTAGGGGTCACGGATAGGCGGCACTGATATGCAGCACTGATAGGCGGCACTGATAGGTGACACTGATTATGGGTACTGATAGACGGCACTGACTGGCATCACTGCTGGGCACTGACTGGCGGCACTGACTGGCACAACCCCTGGGCACTGACTGGTGGCACTGACTGGCAGCATTGCTGGGCTGCACTGGTGGGTGGCACTGGTGGGCAGCACTGGTGGGTGGCACTGGTGGGCACAGGTGGGTGGCACTGGTGGGCACAGGTGGGTGGGCACAGGTGGGTGGCACGGCTGGGCACATGTAGGTGGCACTTCTGGGCACAGGTAGGTGGCACTGCAGAGTGGCACAGGTGGGTGCACTGCTGGGCACAGGTGGGGGCACTGCTGGGCACAGGTCGGTGCACTGCTGGGCACGGGTGGGCGGAGCTAGTGGGAGCACTGCTGGGCGGAACTTGTGGGTGTCACTGCTGGGCACCGATCATCAGGGCACTGATCATCAGTGCCCTGATGATTGGTGCCGATCCCCGCTCTGACAACTGCCGGTTCTCGGCAGTACTTTCCTCACGATCTGACAGCGTGAGGAAAGTGCAGCCGAGAACCGGCACTTGCATTTCCCTGTGATCAGCGTGTCATTGGACACCGCTGATCACGTGGTAAAAGGCCGCTGTGATTGGCCTTTTACCACATCACGTGATCAGCTGTGTCCGTAGGACAGAGCGCTCTCGGAGATCGCCGGGTGCACGCCCCCTGGGGCGCGCAGGAGAGCGCGTTCTGGGAGGACGTCATATGACGTCCACCCAGAACTGGCCGGCCGCAGTGCAGCCGTCATTCGGCTATCTGCGGTCGGCAGGTAGTTAATTGCAGTAAAAGCAGCCGTTTTCTAGCATTCAAAGCATTTGTAGATCGCGTCTCTCCTCATTCAGAGAAGCGATCTACACCACTTCATAAAAAGGCATTCAGAGGAGAACTGTCTCCTCTGAGAATGCCAGAGAACCGAGCAGCAGTCATTTACCGCTGCATGATAGAAGGACACCTTTAGCTGCACGGTCAGGTGAAAAATTCTAACAGGAAACTGAGGAGGAAATTTCGAAAAAACAATTCAAACAAATATGAGTTTTGCTATTTTATCTGATTTAGGTAATACAAATTTTCCCTTAGGGAAAGTGGGTGGCTGTTGAGTTCTGATGGTGGGGGCCCTTGACATCTGATGTGAGGGGGTGGGGTGCTCTGAACATCTAGTCTTACAGATATTATTGGCCCTTTGAGGGTAATCATAATGCTGGTGTGGCTTGCAATGAAACTGAGTTTGACACCCCTGCCTTAGAGAATAAGGTGAAGCTGTGTTAGCCTGAAACATCCAATAATATACACTGCTCAAAAATATTAGGAGCACTTTGAAAACACATCGGCTCTCAATGAGGAAAATATCATGCTGGATTGCTATACTGATATAGCCTGGGTAATGTTTTAGGAACGTAAGGATGTCCCATCGTTTGATGGAAATGAAACTCATCAACCTACAGGGGACTGAATTCAAAGACACCCTGAAAATCAAAGTAAAAAATTATGCAGCAGGCTAGTCCATTTTGCTGAAATTTCATTGCAGCAACTCAAAATGGTACTCAGTAGTTTGTATGGCCCCCACATGCTTGTATGCATGCCTGACAATGTCGGGGCATGCTTATAATGAGAAGATGGATGGTGTCCTGGGGTATTTCCTCCCAGTTCTAGACCAGGGCATCACTGAGCTCCTGGACAGTCTGAGGTGCAACCTGGCAGATGGACCAAAACATGATATCCCAGAGGTGTTTTCACTTGGATTTAGATCCGGAGAGCATGGGAGCCATTCAATGATATCAATTCCTTCATCCTCCAGGAACTGCCTGCATACTCTTGCCACATGAGGCCGGGCATTGTCATGCACAAGGAAGAACCCAGGACACACTGCACCAGTGTAGGGTCTGACAATGGGTCCAAGGATTTCATTCCAATATCTAATGGCAGTCAGGGTGCCATTGTCTAGCCTGTAGAGGTCTGTGTGTCCCTCCATGGATATGCCTCCCCAGACCATCACTGACCCACCACCAAAACGGTCATTCTGAACGATGTTACAGGCACCATAACGTTCTCCATGGCTTCCCCAGACCCTTTCACATCTGTCACAGGGTGAACCTGCTCTCATCTGTGAAAAGCACAGGGCGCCAGTGGCAGACCTGCCAATTCTGGTGTTCAATTGCAAATGCCAATCAAGCGCTATGGTGCGGGGCAGTGAGCACAGGGCCCACTAGAGGACTTCGGGCCCTAAGGCCACCCTCATGAAGTCTGTTTCTGATTGTTTGGTCAGAGACATTCACACCAGTGGCCTGCTGGAGGTCATTTTGTAGGGCTCTGGTAGTGCTCATTCATGTTCCTCCTTGCACAAAGGAGCAGATACTGGTCCTGCTGATGGGTTAAGGACCTTCTACTGCCCTGTCCAGCTCTCCTAGAGTAACTGCCTGTCTCCTGGAATCTCCACCATGCTCTTGAGACTGTGCTGGGAGACACAAACCTTCTGGCAATGGCACATATTGATGTGACATCCTGGAGGAGTTGGACTGCCTGTGCAACCTCTGTAGGGTCCAGGTATTGCCTCATGCTACCAGTAGTGACACTGACCCTAGCCAAATGCAAAACTATTGAAAACCAGTCAGAAAAGATGAGTAGGGAAAAAAATGTCAGAGGTCTCCACCTGTAAAACCATTTCTGTTTTGGGGATCATCTCATTGTTGCCCATCTAGTGCTCCTGTTGTTAATTTCATTAACACCTAAGCAGCTGAAACTGATTAACAGCCCCCTAAGCTACTTAACTGACCAGATCAATATCCCAGGAGTTTAACTGACTTGATGCTATACTCTGATTATAAAGGTGCCTTTAATTTTTTGAGCAGTGTATAAGGAAATTATTTCTGGTTTTACAGATTGGATATGTAAAGTGACTAGATGCTTCACCTTAATCATTAAAGTATTGTTGACTTTTAAGTTAGTGTTTTTAGTAAATCCACCCTAATAAGATCATTCCTAGGGATATGTGGAACTTTTATGTGGTTTAATTTTATGTTTAAATTACCAAGATTTTCCAGTGGATTTGATTGCACATTTTGTGTTTCTTGGTAATTTCCTATAAAGTTGTTTACATATATAGGGGTCTGCTATCCTCTACTGTTAGCTGCTAGTATCACACTGTAGTGTAAAATTATGTAGGTCCCTTGCTCACTCAGGGTTGTTGGAAAAGATCCTGGAAGGAGAAAGATGAGAGAGAGAGAAAAGGTCTCAGCCACATGTCCTGTCCATGCTACCAATACCAGATCAGAAGAGACAATTGTGCAAGTATTTCTATGTTCTTATAGTTTAACTGCAGCTGCTCATAGCTTCTTGAGTGTCTCTGTCCAATTATTATTTCACAAGCACAGCGCCAGATAACTAGAACTGCATTCCAGGCCGGTTGGGTAACAGCTAGCGGGTCTCCTCATCGCTGCAGATCATGTCTTCAGATCTCCAACACAAAGACAGACATCGTATCATCTTCTTGCAACATTCATCTGGAGGTATTTCTATAAATCTATATATATATACCCGGGTATATGTCCGCAATTCCACCAGGACTCCTATTGGGCCCTTTGCTGATAATACCTGTTTGTACATTGGATGTATGTATTGTTATTAATTGTTTCTTATATAAACCTTGTATTTTTTTTCTATACTGGTGTGCATCTATATGCTTAGAGTTAATGTTATATACTGGTTGCAATAGTTCTTCCAATTACTTTGCTTAGATTTCTGGTTAATTTCCCAATGGAGGGAACCTCCTCTGTTCACAGAGGCCCTGTTCTGAGTGGAGGCACTGCCAACTCAATAGAGTTGGCAGTGCCTCCACTTAGCGAAGGTTCTAGATTTCTTATTTACTTACAGGTTTTGTGCAATGTTCTGCTTGGGGATGGCCATTTCTCATAACCCCCCATGTTTGAAATTTGAGAACACATTTTGATTCCCCTATATATCAATTTCCCACAATATATCTTTCAAACACACCGTTAAAGAGTTCCATGGTCACAGCACACATTTTAATTTTTTTACATCAGTATTGTAAAAGCAATATAAACAATAGTTATTATTGACAAATCAGCATCCAGCCAGTAAGTGTGTTGTTTAAAAAAAAACTATTTATTTATATAAAAGCTTTATCCAAAAAAGAGAAAAAATCTGTTTGCTGTAACTGCTTATAAAGTGTGAGCTGGAGTTTGGTTTCAATTTGTTAGTGTACCTAAATCTGCTAGTCCATCTTACACCCCCTCCCCCCAGACTGACAATGTTGCTGTCCAAAAGTGCCTCCTGTGCTTCTTCATCCAGAGTTGGGGCACTCTAATACAGGAGGTGTGTAACTGGCTAGTTCACCAGGTGAAAACAGAGGGAAAAGGCTAAGAAAAGAAAACTGATGCAGCCACCACATCTTATGATTGGTAAGCTGTGATATATTACTTTTGGATTTGGATTTATTGCCGCTTTAACATAAAATAAATAGAGCTGTTTACCTAGCAAAGTGAAATTTCTCTTGGTCCAGTCATGTCTAAAAAAAGAAAGCAACACAATCCATTGAAAATTAGTTGAATTCTTTTTATGTGTAGTCAAATCTAAAAAAAATGTACAGAAACCAAAGCATTACAGGTATGCACTAAATTGTTTTTTTCCTATGAAAACCAAAAAAAGTATTTTTAAATTCATGATACAATTTGTGTCCTACACTTAGGTATGCTAAGTAAGGTGGATAAAACTTTGAATTTCTAACAGTAAAATAGAACTGTTTGCAACTGCTCCAGGCTCAGAAGCACAAGCTATGTTAAACTATTTGATTAGCAAGAATGTCAAAATTGTATCCATGTAAATGAATTCAAAGTGTGATTACACAGTTGCTAGATTTTATAGCTTAAAGCAAAATAGTATATTAAAATGCATATGATTTTTTTCCCTGTAGGCTTCTAAGATGCTGGTTTTAAAGTTAAAGAACAACTTAACTTACTATTTAAAATGTTCTGGCTTACAATGGGTTAATTCCACTGAAGTGTATGCAGACTTGTGGACTCTTTTATTTCCAGCCCAGGGAGTAACACCGTATTTCCGCTGCTCTGACACTGGATCCTCGTGTCACAGATACAGAAGCTGTAGAGCTCATCTGCCCACCCCTCCTCTTCTCTCACCCAATCCTGGGAGTAACACTGTATTTCCGCTGCTCTGACACTGGATCCTCGTGTCACAGATACAGAAGCTGTACAGCTCATCTGCCCACCCCTCCTCTTCTCTCACCCAATCCTGGGAGTAACACTGTATTTCCGCTGCTCTGACACTGGATCTTCGGGTCACAGATACAGAAGCTGTAGAGCTGCTCTGCCTACCCCTCCTCTTCTCTCACCCAATCACAGAACACTTTGTATTATGTGAATCAGGAAGGATTTTTTCTGTTGAGGAGTTTGGACTATGCCTGAGGGTTGATTCACTAAAGGCAAATGGGTTGTTCACTTTTCAAGGGAATTTTCACTTTGCAAGGGAATTTTCTTTGGATTTTACATGGTTACATAGCTGGTAAGGTTGAATAAAGACACCAGTCCATCCAGTTCAACCTGTGTGGGTGTGTGTGCTCATGTCAAAAATCATATCCCATATCCCTGTATATGTGTTTGCTAAGATGCCCATATAATAGTTTTTTTTAAACTATCAATACTTCCTGCTGACACCACCAATTGTGGAAGCAAGTTCCACATCCTTACCGCTCTGACAGTGAACAAAACCCAGGTTAAGGTTAAACTGCTTCTCCTCCAATTTCATTAAGTGGCCCTATGTCTTCTTATACTCCCTGAGACTGAATAGTTTATTCTTTATGTTAGAATCACCATTTAGGTATTTGTATATTTATATCATATCTCCTCTCAAGCATCTCTTCTCAAGGGAGAATATGTTTAATGATTGTAGTAATTCCTTGTAACTCAGATCCTCCAGTCCCCTTATTAACTATGTTGTCCTTCTCTGGACTCTCCCCAGCTCTGGCACATCCTTCCTGATGACTGGTGACCAGAACAGGATGGCATTTTACAGATGTTTTATAAAGTGACAGGATTATTGTTTTATCTCTTGAGTAAATACCCTTTTGTATTCATGCTAAAATTCTGCTAGCTTTGCTTGCTGCAGCTTGGCATTGCATGCAGTTGCTGAGTCTGTCATTTACAAGGACCCCCAGATATATTTTTTATCCTGGATTCCCCCAGAGGTTCTCCCCCTATTATGTCACTTGCATTCATATTTTTAGCCCCCAAGTGCATTACTTTACATTTTTCAACATTAAACCTCCTTTGCCATGTAGTTGCCCTACTTAGCTTTGTATTGTCGGCAAACACTGAAATTAAGCAATTTATACCAACTTCTATATAATTTATGAATGATTAAAAAAGAACTGGTCCCAGGACTGAGGCCTGGGGTACCCCACTTACCATGCCAGACCAGGCTGAGTACACGCTATTAATCACCACCCTTTGGACGCGCCCCTGTAACCGGTTTTCTATCTATGTACAAACCCTCTGGTCCATGCCTACAGACCTCAGTTTGTAAATTAAGCGCTTATGGGGAACTGTATCAAATGCTTTTGCAAAATCCAGGTACACCATATCCACAGGTCTTCCTTTAGCTAGATGGCAGCTCACTTACTCATAGAATGTTAACAGGTTGGTTTGTCAAGAATGACATTTCTTAAGCCATGCTGATTACTACTAATGATACTGTTTTTATCAGCAAAAGCTTGAATATATTCCCTTACCATCCCGTGTGGTAGTTTACATACTATGTTAACTGTTAGACTGACTGGCCTGTAGTTTCCAGGAATGTATCTCTGCCCTTTTTTAAATATTGGTTCCACATTGGCCCTTCACCAATCAGCTGGTACCATTCCGGTCAGCATTCTGTCCATAAAAATTAGGAATAATGGTCTGGCTATATCCTGACTGAGTTCTTTGAGGACTCTCATGTGTTTTTTCCTGGCTCATAACTGAGTATTCTTTGTAAAGTGAGCTTTTACCATATTTTCTAAAATGAGGAAAATCTCCCTTGCAAAGTGAACAACCTATTTGCGCTCAGAAAATCAACCCCAATATGCTTTTCTTCCTTCCCCTAGATAAACAGCAGGTTGAGGTCACAGTTGCAGTAGCATACAGAAAAAGGGTCAGATCTGCTTTTTGGTGTATTATGGTGTGTTGCTGACCCCCTTCAAAATGAATAGGCTGCTTAATGCAGCATGCCTTAACACAATGCATTGTGTGACTTCACCTTGACTTTTCAATCATAAATACAAAACAAACCTTATTTACTAATCTGAGTGGACATTAAAGGAGAAGTCTGGTGTTTTGAAAAAAAAAAAAAAATACATACTCACCTCTTTGCTGCAGTAGTGGTGTGATACTGCAATTGTCCCACTTCAGCTCTAAGACCAAGAATTGAGTGATCACATGATGGCTGATCTCTTGGTTCTCAGTCTTCTCAGAATTGGGAGCAGTGACTGTCAGTTACCCTTCTCCATTCTACCCCTCCAGTGCTTAGTGAAGCATCGGGCTTGGGAGGGGCAGGCACAGCTGGCTCTGGCTCTCAGAAGCTTGCTGACAGCCAGAGCCAGCTGTCAATTAGGATGGTAGGTGGATTCTGACAATCCGGTTGGGATCCATCCAGAGCATGAAGCAGCTCTGTGACATCAGCTGACAGCAGGCTTTAGCCCATTGTCAGCTGATTCTGGGGTCTCAGGAGAGCAAAAGTAAGTGGACTCCTGTGACCCACAAGAGAAGTATGGCCAAAAAAGCTTTGACCATACTTTTCTTTTAACTGCTAAGTGAACTGACAATACACCTTTAGTAAATCAACCCTAACATTTCCCTTTTTATTTTTTACCATATTCTTAGTTTGAACAAACTAAATTGTACATTTTTTACTGTAGAACTATATGCAAGACATTTTTTTATTCTAGATAGAGTAAGCGAGGGGTATAACCCCTACCTTTTTTTTTTGCCATCTGTGTCCCATTGTGGAGATTTTCCTTCACTTCCTGTCACAGCCAAACAGGCAGTGAGAGGAATGCCCTTCAAATTAAGGGAATTCCTTGGGGACCCCAAGGTCACCAGAACAAGTGTCCTCATTGGAAGATTTCCCCTCTATTACTTTTCTGGGGACAACAGTCATTGATTTGATATTAACTATTATAGAATCAACCATACATTTCCAAAAACACATTTTTTTCACCATTATAAGGGTCATAACAAAAATGTTATTAAGCTATTCGGTGCACAGACTGATCCACCTGCCCCTCCAGCCTCCAACACATTTTACTCAATGAAGAGCTTAATCGTAGAGTGGGGATTGCAAGATGAGAAGATATATTTATTTCACTAAAATACCGTAAATCATCTCCTATGTAGTATGTATTAAATTCATGTAAGTATCAACTAAATTCATATCTTCCTGCACAAATCACCAAAATATAAGCTCACACACAAGTATGTCTGCTCACATGTATCTTCCTGCCTGCAATATTGAAACAGAAAAGAGAGATGCTGACTGCATATTGGTAGTTTTACTGATTCAAAGTGATATTAAACCCCAAACTAAAAATGTAACATGCAGCTTACCTATCCTTATGTGTGGTGGCTGCATTTGTTTTATTTTTTATTTTTTTCCTATGTTTTCACCTGGTAACACTTTATAAGCAGTCACAGTAACTGTTTTTCTTTTCTATTGGGATAAAGGTTTTACATAACTAAAAAAAAGCTGATCATTGTAATCACCACTGTCAGTGGTAAATGGTATGTCTAACTCTAACTGCTACATGTGCAGGACAGCTTGTTTTGTTAAAAAACAATAGACTTACAGGCTGGATCACAAAGTGAAAATAGAAGAAAGAAAGCCTGAAAAATAAAACTAATGCAGCCACCAGATCTAAGGATAGGTAAACTGCAATATATTTAATGTTTGCTTTTGGAGTCAATACCACTTTAAGAAAACCATAAATGAGACATGGTTATCACATTGCTGAAAATTTGGGAATCCTACTGGTGAGGAGACATCCTGCAATGTGTGTGATACACTACTGCTGTAAATGTTGTATACATTGTTTAATGCTCCATTGATGAGCAAATGGATATATTGTATATTATCAATGTTGCTAATGTTCTCTATGGAATTGCACATGACTAGTACACTGGAATGAGTAACAGCTGATATAAATAGGGGCCTCGGAAGACATCACCTGTAACAAAAATACTTAGGTTCATTACTTTTTATTAAATATATTTTAATTTGGATTTACACCATGTGGAGGATATTTGTTTCCTTTGAGCATTCATGAAAGGCAGGGGATCCAACAGAGTAGTTCATTGTTCGGTCCTTTCCTCATTTGGCCAACTTATGAGATTTGAGGTCTGGTGGAGTCCACAATTTATGCCTGCTTGTTCTGACTTTTCTGGTTAGAGGGTCAAAACTCTTTGGTAAACGCATAAATACCCTTGGTGGTGGGATCACCTTAGTGTCCCTATGGAATCACTGGAGATATAATACTTCATTGCATGGAGTTTGTTCTTGGTTTAAAGGACTTTTGATTTATGGTGTTTTATATTTGGACTCATGCTAATTGGGACTATTTTTTGTATTGTTTCCCTCATTTATAATTTTTTTCATTTATGTCTCTATATTGTACATTTATGTTTAAATATTATCATTTTTATGCACCTTTAACATAGATTATTAGTGCAACAGATTTACATACTGTATATACTATCTCTGAACTGTGAAGTATATCTCATAGCACTGTTGCTGCTCTTAACATTTTTAATGTTTGTATAAGAGCAGTATGTACGTTTTTATTTATAGCTGATATATAATGCTAAGGGTGTCCTGTGTGAGCCTTGGGACTGTGTTTAGTAGCCTGCAGTCAGAGGAAAATGTGGACTGGGTGGCATGGAGGCAAATAAGTACAGTCTATGCAAAATAAGCCATTGCATGCTCCATTAGTACCTGTGTGTGATTAACTGTCTGAATATCTATGCCTCAGATCCAGTGATAAAAGCTTTATTGAATGAACTTTGGACTGTTACAGTGGAGTGCAATAATTTCTTATAAAAAGCCAGAATGAATCATATGCAAGCTTTGGAGAGATGTGGAGTTGATTTACTATGGACAAATAAGCTGTTCACTTTGAAAGGGAATTTTCCTTAGCTAAGTGAATGAAGTGAATCTCTGCTGACTTCCATCATCCAATTATTCACTAAGTTAAGGGGTAATTCTATTGCAAAGTGAACAGCCTGTTTGCCTATAGTAAATCAACCCCATCATGGTAGAAGGTGCTATATCATGGCTTATAAACATTAGTAATGTGATCTGAATATTAGTAATGTGATCTGCAATCCTTGATTTGGGCTTTTCAGCAGTACTGTGGATTTTTGATACTCTGCATGAGTGTGGGGTACCCCAATCCAATGATATTTTAAAAAGATATATCTTGTCTTATTTTAATGGTGGTGGGTTTACATGCACTTATATATTTTATATCATAAGATCTGTCTTATTCACTTTTGATAAATAATACGCTATATAAATCCTGTATATTAATACAAACCTTAAGAGTTCAATATAACTTATATGTCATTTCTGTTATGTTAGGAAAATAAACATAATTTACCAGCTATTATTGGAAAGAAGAATTTTCTTTTCCACTGGCATTCTAAAGACAATGCTAATTGGTTGCCATTGGTAATGGCCTTCTGTACATTGAACTTGGTGTAATTAATTAAACCCCCTCATGTCTCTTGCAAACAAGTCTATGCAACACAAAGAGCACACTAACACACTGATCTATTTTCTGGCAATTTTTCTTCAGCCTTAGCATCTCCTGAGAACAAATGAATGTATAGCCAAGCCCGTGACATTTAGCAGCATCATTTATTCAAATGGATCAATTATCCTCCTATGCATATTTATAACCCACAAATCTTGCTTTGTGTAAAACAAAATGTGTGTGCCACAGAATGGCATGAAATGGCTTAAAAAGCAGAAAATGTCTCTTTCGAATGCAGTGTCTGTGGGGTTATTGTTTGCTTTACAGAAAGCAAACAGACTGCTTGTTTACATCCTGTTTCTGTATGAGTAAGGACTTTGAACTGTAAAAGATTTTTTAACCACTGAAATTCCTTGTCTTGCAGGTGCCTTCAATGTGAACAGGAAATTGGAGGTAAAAATTAAAATGAACAGTAAAAAGAAACCTTTATTTAATGGTTGCCTGTCATTGATATTGATAGCATTTCCTTGTAAAGAAATAAAGTATCATACTGATCCAATGGTTTCAAAACTGATCTGGAACGAGTGTGCATGTTATTAACACAAAGTACTGAAGCCATAAACAGTCAGACAACTAGCATTTTCAGAAGTATGTTCACAATTGCATGCTTCCTTTATGTCTTAGTACAGGTTTCTTTTAAAGCATAACTTCACCCAAAAGGGGAAGTTCTGCTTGTATGCCTCCCCCCCCCCTTTGACATTTGGCAGTTATTTTTCTCCAGGGGATTGGAGGGACATTTTAAAAGTTTAATTTTACTGATAAGTATTAAGGACCTCAAACCAACTACCAGTAGATGTAATGAGAAAGTTACAACCAGTGGTGTACCAAGGGCAGGGCAGTAGGAGCAATCTGAAGGAAGGTGTTCTGGCTATTTATGCAGACTGATCTTTTGCATATATGTGCCTGCATAGTCCCTTTGTCGACATCGCTTGGCAGTAAGTGTAGTGTTACCCTCGTAGGAGCCTCAAGAAGGATGCCCCGCAGTCAGGCACACAGTCACTCTTTGGCTCCATGAGCAGTCCAGGGGTATTCTTTTGGTGTTTTTATTTTTGAGTAACTTGGATGGGTGTAGGGAATTGAGTGGAACATGCCAAAACTGTGTACAAATAGGAGGACACTCCGTCTGTAGAGCTATGAGCCAAGGCCTTACACAAGTAAAGGGATGGACTAAGTGTTGTAGCAGCAACTTGAGGAGATTAATCTTCCTCTCTGAACAGTCCAAGCAAAGTCCTTTTGCTAAGGATGATATAGACTTAAGCTCTTTAGGACACTGGGCAAATTGGGGTTGATTTACTAAAACTGGAGAGTGCAAAATCTGGTTCAGCTGTGCATAGAAATCAGTCAGCTTCCAGGTTTTATTGTCAAAGCCTAATTGAACAAGCTGACGTTAGAAGCTGACTGGCTACCATGCATAGCTGCACCAGATTTTGCACTCTCCATTTTTAGTAAATCCCCTTTGTCTCCTTTACCCGCTGCTGACTCTCTAACCTCAATTGGGTGGCAACTGCACACAGTCTCTAGGATCTCTTACAACTAACTGTACTCACAAATGTCTTCAGATGATTGGCTGCATCCTTCCAATGCAGGGGCGGACTGACCATTTGGAAACTCGGGCACTGCCCGAGGACCCGGGGTCAGTAGGGAGCCCCATGAGATGCCCCTGGTACCTTTTTCATAGGCTTTTTTGAGTTTGGGAAAGGACACAGGGGCCCCATGATCCCCTACTGCCCAGGGGCCCCATGAGTTGTCAGTCCGCCCCTGTTCCAATGCCTTCCAGATATTTTCTCCCAGTGATACCTGACTAGATTTACAGATGACAGGCCCCCCCCAGTCAGCTCCAGCTCGCCCAGCTTTGACTGTGATGATCAGCAAACACATGGCAGCTGGCCTGGGGGCAATAAGCCCTCTAGGCTGTGATATTCTCCTCAGGGACAAGACAATTCTGTTCCAGGTCTCAAGCTATTTATACACTTTCCCCAGCACACACCTGTGCAACCTTCGAGCAGGGATTGGCTAAGATAGTATAAATATTCATGTTGCCCATTTGCCTAGCTCCGCACCTATGTTACAGAACTATCCAGAGGGTTCTGGATTGCAAGGAGAGCATTGAAACCTGCAGCATGTGAGACACAGAACAGACATAAACAATCACAAACAGCCACACTGATTACAGTGAGCCAAACAAATTAACCTAACAACAAGAATGCAGCTCCACTGGATACAGAGAGCCAGAACTACATTTTTCTAATCCTGATACCTATCTAGGACAGTGTTAGATAAGGGAATGTTTCTCCACTAACCACCAATATAAACAGGCACTCCTCCTTTGACCACCAATATAAGAAGTTCTTAACTGACCACCAATATAAAGGGGTGCTTTTCTACTGACTAATAAGGTAAGAGACACATCTCAACTGACCACCATTATAAGGCAGAATTTCTCTACTGACAACCAAATATAAGAAGAAACTACACTGACGTTAAATGTAATGGGGATCTACTTCTCTGTCCATTAATGCTAATGGGCACTTCTCTACTGACTGCCAATGAAGGGGGGAACTTCTTCACTGACTACCAGTATAGAGGCAGACCTCTACATTGGCCACAGCTATAAAGGTAAACTTCTTCACTAACCAACAATGTAAGAGGACATCAGTCTGACCACTAATGACCTTTTCCACTGACCATTAAAGTGTTTCTAAAGGTTCCTTTATTTTATTTGTGTACAATAACAAACATATCATACTTACCTGCTATGTGCAGTGGTTTTGTACTGTCTGTATCTGTCTGTCAGGTGCCCCCACAGCAAGCAGCTTGCTATGGGGGCACCCACTGCTCCGTTTGTCCATTCACACATGGAGCCATGGCACACAGTACCTCTTTCCTCATTGGCTGACTGGCTGTGATTGACAGCAGGGGGAGGCAATGGCTCCCGCTTGCTGTTTCAGCCAATGAGGCAGAGACCCAGGACAGACGAGTCTGTCATTCACATCGCTGGATCGCGATGGGGCTCAGGTAAGTATTGAGGGGGCTGGGGGCACTGCTGCACACAGAAGGTTTTTTATCTTCATGCATAGAATGCATGAAGGTAAAAAACATTCAGCCTTTACAACCACTTTAATGTTAGCTGGCACTCTTCTAGTGACTACTAATGTAACGGTGCACTTTACCACAGACAACCAGTGTAAAAGGGTACTTGTTTACTGACATCCAATGTAAGATGACACTACAGTTTTTATTGTCTAGATTTTTTGGCCATTATTTTTTTTTTCAATATTATTTTGAGGTAAACGCAAACATATTCTTGTAATAACTGGGTCTATAAATGCTAATAAGGAATCAAAATAAACCGATTAGATGAACTACTTTGTCCTTAACAATGGTCAATATTACTAGATCCTCTGATTTATTCATTTTATTAAAAATAAAAGTAGGTGTTACATAAAAAATACATATAGCTAAGATAGCCAAGAGGATCTATAAATACAATATGCTCAGTGATTGCATCATTTGACCTTCTAATGCTATTCAGCTTTTGTGCTTCAACACTGAGTGAATGAGGCTAACAAGTCACGTGATCGAGTCCCTATAGAGCAGCACTGACATGAAGATAGAGGAAAGCCAGGATCATGGGATTTCCGGCACCTGTTTAAATGATTTCATTGCACTAAATAAACAATACCCCTCCCTTTTCTTTATACTGTTAGGACTTCTTCCACGTCAGCCTACCAGAAAAGTCCTGTTGCCATTCTTATCATGCGTGATGCATATAGTGTATATGTGTGTATATACTATACAGTATTTGTATGTAATCATAAAAATGGCATAGGAGACAATATGGACCAAACAATTGGGTTGATTTAATAAAGGCAAATAGACTGTGCAGTTTGCAAAGTTGCACACAGTTGCTCCAGAGTTTAGTAAATGAGGTAAACCTTTGCTTTGCAAAGAATACCCAATCACATGCAATAAAAAAACATCATTTTGCTTACACAATTGGATTTTGGAAGTCAGCAGAGCCTCTGCTCATTTAATATGCTCTGGGGAAATTGCTCTTGAAGAGAGCAACTGCACTTTGCAAAGTGCCCTCTATTTGCCTTTAGTAAATCAATCTCCCTTCTGTAGGTCAGTATGTTTGGGGTACTTTGCAGCACAGAAGTTCTGGGTCTAGCTCTCACCAGGTCTATGTTGTCTGTCAGTGTAGATTTTCTCCCACAATTCAAAAAGCAGAAGGCATGTTAGACTGCTTTCACTTGTACTGGTCTATAATTTGTAAGGGATCTTGTGCGGAGATATTAGTTTGTAAACCTCTTTATAGTGGTAATATCAGTATATATTGTGTAAAGCAATATATATTATGTTTGTGCTATGTAAACTGAAAAAAGTAACATTAGCTGTATAAAAGGGGCATGATATCAGCCATATTTACTTGATGAAGAAGTGAAGCAGCATTTGAGGCTGGATTAATAAATTTAATAGTGCAGCTTCAGCTCCAGGCCCTTTTACAGGAAATCTGTCTTCAAAAATATGTCCATATTGCCATTGTACACCTCCTTCTGAAAATGCTCCTTTCTTGTCTGTCCTGCTAATCTAATGGTTTAAATTCTAAATCACTAATCTAGAGCTACAAATTCTGTAGCTGCTGACTTTTAATATAGTTTACCAGCCTAGGGATCCAGTGCTGTCATCACCCGGGCTGGTTTTTCACCAGTTTTTGTGTCTCCAATGCCGCCATCTTGCTTATGGGAAGCCTGCTGTGACTTCCTGTTGTTTCACAGCTGGCTTTGGCTTCTCACTGCACATGTGCAAGGCAAGCTGTGCTTTCTCAGAGGTCCCAAGGACATGTTGGGGGATGGGGAGGGAGTGAACTTCCGCAATACTCCCACGGAGTAAAAGTGGGAGTGGGTACTTGTCAGAAATAGGTACTCACTCCCAGAAAAAAAAAACTTACACCCAATAGTAGTAGAGAAGGGGTTGGAGGGGGGAGGAAGAAGATGAGCGGAACTTCCCTTCTCAGGTGAAGGTCCACTTTAAAGCACAGCTAAAGGCTACTACCTGACAGTCCAAACAAGTAGCAAATAAGTTACTATATGATGTACAAACATAATAAAATAAACAAAATAAAAACTTTTATCAAAGCCAAATCCTCATTCATTTATGTCTCACACAAACTCCTCCTCTGAGACAATGCAACTCATAGTGGGAGGGTTTCAGCAACAAAGGCAGTACTGCCAATCCATAAAGCAGTAGGATTGTCAGTACTAGATGTGGCCAGGTGCTGATTGACAAGTTACAAACTTGTGAATCATTAGTGAAAATGTTGATATCTATGCCCCTGCAAAACTTTTTCATCCCACTGTATTTTTTAGTGGCACCCCAAATGTGGGGAGCAGTGATGTGTTTTACCATGTTGAAACCAACTAACACGTTCCTACTGCGCTTATTAGGAGTGATCAGTGTATAATTAAGCAGCCAACATTCTATTTTATACCTTTACAAAACTGTGCAAAACAATAATATTAGTGCAGAGCTATACCATAAAAACTACAAAATAAATATAAATCACTCAATCAATAATAATATTAAATAATAAATGATATAAAATATAGATATAATAAACGAATATAATAAACATGCAAAAACAATTCTATAGTGATAAGATCCAATAAGGATCTATTTAATGCCAAATGCTATATAGTGCCCAAGAATGTGTAATAAGGTCCTTTCCAAGGCCTCATAAAGTGAAAAAACAATCAACACAAAAAGAAACAAAATATTCTTCATAGTGTAATAGGTTTAAATATTAAGTGTTTATTTTAAATAAAATGCCCACTCGCTTGTTAGCAGAACAAAAAATGCCTTTAAACCTCATGCTATGGTGTATTGCATGGGTTTCAGGAATTGGGTGTACTAAGATAGCATCCACGCCGGATGTCCATCACGTACCTAGGAAGTGAGTGGGCATTTTATTTAAAATAAAACTACGTCACCACGTACGTCACTATCGTCACGTGTCTTCCTCAGGGTAGAGTCACTATGCGTCATGTGACGATAGTGACGCAATGCGTTGGTACGCAGTGACATAGTTCCAGTATGCGGTGACGTACATCCGGCATAGACACCATCTTAGCACACCCAATTCCTGAAACCCATGCAGTACACCATAGCATGAGGTTTAAAGGCATTTTTTGTTCTGCTAACAAGTGAGTGGGCATTTTATTTAAAATAAACACTTAATATTTAAACCTATTACACTATGGAGGATCTTTTGTTGCTAACTATGGTCCGGATGGTAGAGAATGCTGTATAGCGGATACTTATATCTGGAGAGGACCAGAGGAGCGTAAGTGCTGCCAGAGAGGGGGTTACTGTTGCATACCATCCAGTAACCTGATCCTGCCTGTGAGGGATCCTGGGGTGATCCTGAAAGCGAGCTGGCCCAGTGGGTCATAGTAAGGAGGTGAGGGGGCATTTTAGCCACTGAGGATTTTTTTCAGCTGGTATGAATACACATTCACCTTATCACCTTGCATGGAATATATTTATGTATTGTTTGGAGCATGATTCATCTAAGATTTTTGTGGACATTCTAGGGATATTTTTGTTTACCTGTCACTATATATTTTTGATATGTATTGTTGATTGCTTTTATTATAACACTGGTTACTTTGTTCTAGGAGAGTATTCCCCCATATTTTGGGAATCACTGTTATTCTACACTAGTGGGAGATTGTATGTGTATTGGAATACGATTCCGGGTAGTGATTACCCTGGGGATTTGTGTTGATTGTTTTTTCACTTTATGAGGCCTTGGAAAGGACCTTATTACACATTCTTGGGCACTATATAGCATTTGGCACTAAATAGATCCTTATTGGATCTTATCACTATAGAATTGTTTTTGAATGTTTTACCATGTGTTTTCCACTTAACAAAATGCATGAAAAATGTGCAAAAATGCCTGTTGCAAAACATGCTTGGCTGAGAGACAGTATTTGGTACATAAGCTTCTTTAGCGTGTTTTTGGAGCTGAAGGGGGTCCATTCAAATAAATTGTGCTACTCCAAAAATGCGCTATAAAAACACACTAAAAACACAGCACGGGTGTGTGGTGCAGATGTGAACAGGGACTAAGTCTTATCTATGTCTGGTTTTGTTAGTATCTAGTTCTTAATTCAATATGTAACATTAGATTTAAAGTGATATTAAACCCTCTATTTTGCAGGTTCTTTAAGTAGCTGATTTATGAAGTTACTGAGTATTCCGTTTCTTTATCTTTAAATCCTTGAATATGTTCCAGTTTAGGCTGGTGCCGTAATGCATTATATGGAGTCACCCTTGCATGATCTGTGTCTCTCTATAATAGCCTCCCCAATACCTAGTCTACCCACCCCCATCCCTAAACACTTACCTGACTGAGTCACTGATCCAGCACTATCCCAGCTCCAACACCGCAGCTCTCACTTGTTGATCTCACTGGAGACACTGAGAGGAGGGAGCAGGGGTGAGACTTACCAGTGCTGTGTGTATCTATGGATGCTCACATCCCGACTCAGGAGCTAGCCCACACAGGTACTTTCTCAGTGCTAGGCTGCCTAAGGGGGCACCCAGAAGAAGGAGAAGGACAACTCTGGCAGGGGACTGAAAAAAAGGAGGTAAAGGGCCACTCCATACAATATCATTGCACAGAGCAGGTAAGTATAACAATTTTTATTTGAAAAAAAAAAATTACCTTTTCTATAATTTTAATTATTTTCTGTGATGACTGGAAGTTCAGGGGAGAGAGCAGGAACCAGTAACATTGAAAGCTGTAAGCTGCAAGTGCTCGGGTGAGAATTTTAAGAAATAGTTTACTGTGGAATGTTTGAATTATTGCGCTCAATGTGTTAAGCTAAAAAAATGCTGAGGGCTTAATACTACTTGAAGGGTTCATGCACACTAGGTGGTTAAAAAAATTCAGAACCTCTGGCAGAAACAGCAGCATATAAAACGCTCATAGTGGCTCATATTGCACAAGAGTTTATGCATGTTTATGGGTATTTGCTTTTATAAGAGTTTTTCTTCCAAAACATTCCCCACTGCTTCTTATTCACTATAGTCAATGAACACTTGAAAATGCCAAATTCTTCTAAGGTGTTTGTGCGCATCAAGCGGGTGTTTTCTCTCAAAAATGTATTTGATATTCTTTTTTTCAGCCTAAAAAAGCTCCTCTGAAAAAATGCCTGCAAATGCCCAAATGTGTGTTGACAAGTAGACTAACCTGGAGTTGCTTACATAGTTACATAGTTAGTCTGGCTGAAAAAAAGTCCATCCAGTTCATATATATATATATATATATATATATATATATATATATATATATATGTTCTAATCCTACACCCACAGTTGATCCAGAGGAAGGTAAAAAAAAAACAGCAAAGCATGATGCAATTTGCTTCTGCAGGGGAATAAATTCCTTCCTAATCCCCCGAGAGGCAATTGGATATTACCTGGATCAACTTTACCTATAAATGTTATATCCAGTTATATTCTGTGTATCTAGGAAAGAATCCAGGCTTTTTTAAAGCAATCCACTGAGCTGGCCTGAACCTACTCTTGAGGGAGAGTTGCTTGCTTATACAGGCTGAAGAAAAAAAACAGCAAAAGTCTGTATAAGCAGGATTTTTTTATGCCCAGTGTGCATGAGGCCTTAGTCTTCTTTTTATGGTGGTAAAAAAAAGATATTTTTAAACCATACAATCTGTGGTAAAAGAAGATTTAATTTGTGTCACAATTCTGCCAGCTAGGGCCTACGAGATTGTTTATTGCAAAAAAATCTGAGACTTCAATCACATGAATTGCAATGGTCCGTAGAGAGCACCAGCAAAGGGAAGGGTATTGATTCTTACATGTATGATTATTAGTTCTTGTTAGTGCTTCAGTCCAGCCCATAGAGGATTCCTGCCACAGAAAAAGGAAAATGATTTGAACAATGTCAACTGGCTCACACACAGGGTTACTATGTGCTGAACTTGAGTGAGAAATGATGCATAATTTCTAAAGCAAATTTAACTGCAATCAGCCATTTTCTTCTTTTGGTCAGACTTAAAAAACAAAACACATATTTGGTTGGTAACCATGGATTATAGCTGCAATGTGTCTCCATGTGTATATATACATTTTTTTTTTTTTACATTTGCACCGACAAAGAACAAGAATATATTTGATGAGACTTTAAATGAGGCACAACATGTGCATAAAAAGATTTATTGAACAATAGATTAAAATCTTTTTTACATAAATAAAACAATTTATAAAAAGGCAAGCTGATTTGTAAACACTCCCATATATCAGTATACAATATATAGGATATTCACTAAATATTACATGTATAAATTACATTTTTCCAAGTATTTAACAAAACATTATAATGGGTACATCATTTGGCTCAACGTGTTTTGTAACAATAATCTCACTTCTTCAGGAGCTGATGCCCAATATAAAGTCTGTAAACCTAGAAAACAGTATCATAGAATGTGTTCACAAAATCCCCTAAAAACATACAAACAAACAGGTCATACAAAATACTAAATGGAGTAGTTTTTGCTGTGGGGTGTATTCATTTTTGCATCAACTAATTTGAGTAAAACTGAAGATTTTGTAATCTAAGTTATATTATTAAAGTGTTACTAAACCCAGGCCCCTGCATTCACTATATCTGGTCCCCCACAATACACACAACATGGAAGTGCAATTATTTTAGTAAATACAAACTGCTAAATACCTTTTCTAATCAGTAGTTAGAGCAGTCTTGTGGCTTCTATCTGTGTTCAGCCCAGCACTAGCTAAAGCTTGTAGGAGGAGTTTTCTTTCTGCTCTAGGAAGATGGAAATCTGACCTCTGTCTGGGCAGTGCTGATTGGCCCTGTGCTGATCACATGCACTCTCCCAAAAAAAAAAAAACCTCTCTAGCTCTCTAGCAATATACACCAAACTGATCATGTGCTAAACAAATGTTCTATAAAACTCAGTTTTGTCAAAATGTTGGAAATTTTTCTTGTGTTCATTGAGATATTGATTAAAATCTTACTTATCAAAAGGGGTGTACTCGTTTATGCTGAGCACTGTACATAAAATGCCCATTGATAGAACAATACTTACAAATCAGCTATATAAACAGCCTAATAACACCTCCAAATGGAAATCACTGCCAGGTGTCTGGCCCAGGATTTGTGGGAAGAAAAACATGGCACCCCAAGGAGAAATCCAAGGAGCAGCACCTAGAAATACATGCAGGAGATTAAAAATCCTATCATCCACCAGGACCAAGTGAAAAGACCTAAAAGGCAGTAACAGAATAGCCTGTGTGCAGAGAGTGCAAACAACAGGAAGAGGATGAAAGAGGATACTAACAATGTGCTGATTAGTGAGACTAGTGTCCATGTTCATGGACAAATAAAATATATTTGCTATAAAAATAAACACCAGAACACAGAAGTAGAACAAATGAAAAAAGATAACGAAGAGAAAGAAAGCAGACATAGTGTCTTGCACCAGTGAGCTATGGGAACATAGAACTGTGAACTTCCCCTTTTGATATATGTAATATTCAAATAAATACCAACAGACATTGTGTATATATATATATATATATATATATACACATATATATACATATATATGTACTACCACAATAAGAATATAGATCAAAAGTAAGAAATTGATATAAAGGATCAATGAAGATGCCATTTTCACTTGTGATCTGCTGCCTAATCAACTATTAACAACATAAGCCCAGGGCCATTTAGTGTAATATATCTATATTGGGGTTTATTTTAGGCTATGCTGTAATTAATACATTTATAATATTGAAGTATTGTATCCTATGATATACTCTGTATGATGAAACTAGTTTGCATGCTATTGTTTGTGCTTCATCACAGTGACATAGGTATTTTAGCCCAGGTTCTTTAATATATATGCTATTGGATGATGTCTGTTTATTATGTCATGAAAGGTAATATTTGATTGATTCCTTGTGGGGTCCCTGCATGGGGTCTGCTTTTCTTTCTGGGAGTTGCGATGCTCCCCGCCACCACTTGTTTGCCCCAGTGGAGGCAGGATCCATTTACATCGGCACCATGTTTTCTGGCAGATGATGTCGGTGCGCCTAGGCCCACGTGACGTCTGCACACTGGCACCATGCATGCACACATATGCACACGCCCTGTCTCTGTGTGTTGACTTGGTATTTGGCCCAGACGCCATCTTGCCCTTTTTTGCTCATTTGGTGCATGGAAGCATGTGGCCCCCTTTTGTTAGGATATATTGAGAGAGCAGGTGGAGGTTTTTCTTCCTCTCCCTGTGGCACCTGGAGTTGTGTTTGGGATGATCCTTTATCTACACATGTCAGAACTGGGTAATCATTGATCTTTTACATCAATTTCTTACTTTTGATCTATATTCTTATTCTGGTTATACAGTATATATATACAGTGGGGCAAAAAAGTATTTAGTCAGCCACCAATTGTGCAAGTTCTCCCACTTAAAAAGATGAGAGTGTCCTGTAATTGGCATCATAGGTAGACCTCAACTATGAGAGACAAAATGAGAAAACAAATCCAGACAATCACATTGGCTGATTTGAAAAGAATTTATTTGCAAATTATGGTGGAAAATAAGTATTTGGTCAATATCAAAAGTTCATCTCAATACTTTGTTATATATCCTTTGTTGGCAATGACAGAGGTCAAACGTTTTCTGTAAGTCTTCACAAGGTTGGCACACACCGTTGCTGGTATGTTGGCCCATTCCTCCATGCAGATCTCCTCTAGAGCAGTGATGTTTTGGGGCTGACGCTGGGCAACACGGACTTTCAACTCCCTCCAAAGCTTTTCTATGGGGTTGAGATCTGGAGACTGGCTAGGCCACTCCAGGACCTTGAAATACTTCTTAAGAAGCCACTCCTTCATTGCCCGGGCAGTATGTTTGGGATTATTGTCATGTTGGAAAACCCAGCCACGTTTCATCTTCAATGCCCTTGCTGATGGAATTAGGTTTGCAGTCAAAATCTCACGATACATGGCCCCATTCATTCTGCCTGTACATGGATCAGTTGTCCTGGTCCCTTTGCGGAGAAACAGCCCCAAAGCATGATGTTGCCACCCCCATGCTTCACAGTAGGTATGGTGTTCTTTGAATGCAATTCAGCATTCTCTCTCCTCCAAACACGACGAGTTGTGTTTCTACCAAACAGTTCTATTTTGGTTTCATCTGACCCTATGACATTCTCCCAATCCTCTTCTGGATCATCCAAATGCTCAGACGGGCCCGGACATGTACTGGCTTAAGCAGGGGGACATGTCTGACACTGCAGGATCTGAGTCCTTGGCGGTGTAGTGTGTTACTGATGGTAGCCTTTGTTACGTTGGTCCCTGCTCTCTGCAGGTCATTCACTAGGTCCCCACGTGTGGTCCTGGGATTTTTGCTCACCATTCTTGTGATCATTTTGACCCCACGGGGTGAGATCTAGGGAGATTATCAGTGGTCTTGTATGTCTTCCATTTTCTAATTATTGCTCCTACAGTTGATTTGTTCACACCAAGCTGCTTGCCTATTGCAGATTCAGTCTTCCCAGCCTGGTGCAGGTCTACAATTTTGTTTCTGGTGTCCTTCAACAGCTCTTTGGTCTTCACCATAGTGGAGTTTGGAGTGTGACTGTTTGAGGTTGTGGACAGGTGTCTTTCATACTGATAACAAGTTCAAACAGGTGCCATTGATACAGGTAATGAGTGCAGGACAGAGGAGCCTCTTAAAGAAGAAGGTACAGGTCTGTGAGAGCCAGAAATCTTGCTTGTTTGTAGGTGACCAAATACTTATTTTCCACCATAATTTGCAAATAAATTCTTTCCAAATCAGCCAATGTGATTGTCTGGATTTTCTCTCTCATTTTGTCTCTCATGGTTGAGGTCTACCTATGATGCCAATTACAGGCCTCTCTCATCTTTTTAAGTGGGAGAACTTGCACAATTGGTGGCTGACTAAATACTTTTTTGCCCCACTGTATATGTATATATGTCTTTTGATCTGTTGGTATTTAATTGAATATTATATATATCAAAAGAGGAAGTTCTGGTGTTTATTTTTATAGCAAAGATATTTTATTTGTCCATGAACATGGACACTAGTCTCACTAATCAGCACAACATTGTTGGTACCCTCCTTCATCCTCTTCCTGTTGTTTGCACTCTCTTAAGATCTTTTCATTTGGTCCGGGTGGATGATAGGCTTTTCAGCCTCTTGCATGTATTTCTAGGTGCTGTTCCTTGGTTTTCCCCTTGAGGTGCCACGTTTTTCTTCCCACAACTTCTGGGCCAGGCACCTGGCAGCGATTTCTATTTGGAGGTGAAGGTTTTCTGACAAATCTGTTGGGGTGTACTCATTTATGCTGAGCACTTTATAAATACTACACCATGTCTACCCTCCCCCTGTTTTGAGGGTATTTTGTGAACACATTCTATGATACTATTTTCTAGGTTTATAGACGTTATATTGGGCATCATTTCCTGAAGAAGGGAGATTATGGTCACAAAATGCATTGTGCCAAAGGATGTACCCATTATTATGTTCTGAAAAAGAGCAAACAGGGGGCCCAAACCTCTAGTGCATCATCCAAGGTTTATTAAAAGTAAAGAGGATGAAAACATACCGGTACTCACAAACATGGCATAAATGTAAAGCAAAGTAGAATGGTAGAGCTGGCCATTACAGGGGCGTGGTGTTCGACTGTCAGTAAGGTCGGCCTCTGACGCGTTTCGGTGACGAGTCCCTTTCCTCAGAACTGGTGACCTTGTTTGTGAGTATGTTTTCATCCTCTATACTTTTAAAAAACCTTGGATAATGCAGTAGGGGTTTGCGCCTCCTGTTTACTCTTTTTTCAGTTGTTGATTTCCCTATCTGAGAAGGGCAGCATCTCCAAAAGGCTATCCATAGGCGATTTTGGTCCTGGTTTTCCTGGCTTTCCTTTGGCATTTGATCCCTGGAGCACTGGAGAGTTTATTCCATTATTATATTCTGTCAAATACTTATAGATTGTATACCGATATATGGTAGTGTTTACAAATTAGCTTGCCTTTTTATAAATTGTTTTATTTTTGTAAAAAAGATTTTCATCTATTGTGCAATAAATCTTTTTATGTAAATGTTATGCCTCATTTAAAGTCCCATCAAATATGTTCTTGTTCTACGTCTATACAAATACAGTGATGGAGGCACGACATTATTAGGCACCAGCTCACAATTGTATTATTTATATCCTTGTATAGCACCAACAAATTACACAGCTTTTTACGTCTATATTGTGCATTCACATTAGTTCCCCTCTAAGCTACAGTCCTCTGATAAAAGTCCTGTTCTTTAGATACAGCATGCACTAGAAATCGCAACCGTACTGGGAACCTTGGTTCCCGTGTGGGCTGCGTTTTCAGAAGAAGTGCAAGGACTTCTTCACTGCATGTCCTGGCCCACGGGAGTCCATTCAAATGAATGGGCTCTCATGCCTGTGCAAAACACGGACTGCAGGCATGCGGATATGTGATATGTGAACCAGGGGTAACTGCAACGCCCCCACCAACACCAGCACCACCCCTGAGGGGGACACATCCAGCAGAATAGCAGCCTACTTCTTGGTAGTGGTTCAGCAAGAGCTCTCTCTGGGCATTTCAATGAGTCCTTTGTTGTGTGGCTCTCTTCAAAATTGTCAGGAAAATCTAGTTTATCAGTTCCTCAGATCCACCCACACATCTACATTGTAACAATCCAGTAGAGAAGCAGCACAGTGAAGCTGCAAAACATGACTAAGCACAGCAGAAAAACGTAAACCCCTCGGAAGTACTTGCTTACACACAGATAAATGCAGCAACAAGAAGATTTGTTGGACATTTGGAGTGACATTCGGTGATGCCTCTACAGTGATCCTCACTGTTCTCCCTGTTGGAGCCCCTGACATGAGGAAGCAAAACCCTGCTTCTACCAACATGTCCACCTGCACACACCAGTATAGTCCATAATAAGTCATGTTACGTCAGTAATGAAGGAAGGATCAGAGGCTGGGAGACAACAGGCAATGCTGATAACTAGTCCTCTGCCTTCTGCCTGTCTTTTATTTGTGCACAGCTGTCAGACTTCAGTTCTTCCATAAATTCTATGCTCACAGGCAAACACAATTTGGTTTTTAGTTGATTCTAAGGCTGCCAATAGATACTAGAGCAGAGCAGAATTACAGGTCTTCAGAATGCTCCATATACAGTACTTCCAAGGACGATTTTGTCATCATAGCAAATTAAGTTGCTGGCAAGGGGAGGGGGGGATGAAGAGGGTACTGGCATGCTAGCACGACTTATATTTAACCACTTCAATACCAGACACTTTCACCCCCTTCCTGTCAAGGCCAATTTTTAACTTTCAGAGCTGTTGCACCTTGAATGATAATTGCATGATCATGCAATACTGTAACCATGTGACATTTTTATTATTTTTTTATACAGATAGAGATTTCTTTTGGTGGTATTTAATCACCACTGGGTTTTTATTATTTTTTCTAAACAAACAAAAAAAGATCAAAGAAAAAAAAAGTTTTTCACTGCATTGACTGCTCATCCTCTGGAACTCCCTGCCCCAACCCATCAGATTATCACCTACTCTCCTCTCCTTTAGGCGCACCCTGAAAACCCATCTCTTCAGGGAAGCCTACCTCACCCCTTGCTAACTTGCTGACCTCCTCCACTCTTCCTACCACTCCATCCCCCACAGCTATCTCCTCCTGTACCACTATCCCACCCCTTCTAGATTGTAAGCTCGAAAGAGCAGGGCCCTCGATCCCCTCATGTTTTGCATTGTATTGGTATTGTTCTGTCACATGTTCTGTCCCCCTTTGTAATGTACAGCGCTGAGCGAACTATTGGCGCTTTATAAATACTGTATAATAATAATAATAATAATTTTGTCTAGGGGTGAACACAGAGCTTATACTCACCTGATGCTTCGATCCTCCGAAAAATGGTGCTCCCCTATGTCCAGCTCATTTTGTCTAGGGGTGAACACAGAGCTTATACTCACCTGATGCTTCAGTCCTCCGAAAAATGGTGCTCCCCTATGTCCAGCAGTGGACTGTTCCTGCCCTCATTTTCAGAGCCTGTTTATGGGCGTGATGACGTCAGGAAAAGTCCACAGCACAAGACCAATAAACCGCAGGCGGCAGGTACTGATTTTGCGCTAGGAGGATTGGTGGATTAAATAAGTATATCTCAGCTCTGTAATCCCCTAGACAAAAATGAGCAGTTAACCCATGCAGTGCAGGCACAGCCTCACTTCATGGGGAACTTTTTTCCAAGAGTTCTGCTTTAAGGAGGACAACAGAAATAGGTTTTCTAAGCCATCTTATTCATGACCCAAAAGAGAATCAGTCATATTTCTACCAACACTGAAAACAGTTGCATTTGGCGACTGTTTTCATGTCTATGGGCTGATTAAAGTGCTGAGGAAGCAAGTACAATCAAGTGACTTGAATCTTGTACAGTCAGCCAATATATGTACACTATTTTTATGGGAGTTGGCATGCAAATGATTTGCAATCATGTGATCAATTTACAATGTCTGGGGATGAGAGGGGTGATTTTGGAATCATATTTACAGATTTTGCTGTTGGCAAAACTTCACCAAATCTATTTTATTCATTGCTTACCATGACTATGCAATGCTGTAATTTAGTCCCAAAGCAGAAAGCATTAGCGCCTAATCTCCTTCATAGATTTGAATGAGGGAAGGAGATTAGTGTCCATTAATCACTCATTCATGGCATGTATTAGTGATTCCTTCACCCTGAGATTTCCACAATCTCAGAGATTAAACATCATGCACAGTCCCTCTCTAAAGTTAGCTAAACATATATAGATTTCTTATGTTTAGCCTGTGGGCTGAACAATATAAATCTAACAGATTCCTCCATCTATTCCAAACAGTGTGGATGAACAAACCTCTCCTGCTGACTATTGTATTCTGGCAGTTGATTCAATTAACTGCATTAATTTTTTCCCTTTTTCATTCTGGTGTAATGGTGGCATGTATGGCATTTTACCCTGAATGCATGTTTGGAGAAACAGGCTGTATGTGCAGTAAATGTCAGCGCACAAGAACATTGATGTTTACACTCATATGTCCACATACAGTCATTCACTTGTGTGGCTGGTTGTACTCACCACCCGCTGCTCCATGGGTGTAGGAAAGCCCTGGGAATATTTTTTGTCTGAGCACATCTTAGCCTCTAAATCAGTGGTCTCCAAACTGTGGCCCAAGTGCTGGACATAGCCCTTTGCTAGCCTTTATCCGGCCCTTGGGGCGTTATTTTTCCCACTGATATGAGGCACTATTTCTTCCACTGATATCAACAGTGGGGCATAATTCCTGCCACTGCCACTAATGATGTGGCACCATTCTTCCCACTAATATCAATGATGGGGGCACTATTCCACCCACTAATATAAATGATGGGACACTATTCCACCCACTAATATCAATGATAGGGCACTATTTCACCCACTAACATCAATAATGGAGCACTACTCCTCCCACGGATACTAACAATGGGACACTATTCCTCATTCCGACACCAACAATACGGCACTGTTTCTTCCATTGATACCAATGTTGGAGTACTATTCTTCCCACTGATACCAATGATTGGGTACTGTTCCTTCCTGTAATACCAATAATGGACTATTATATCTCCTCCTGCTGACCACAGGCTCTATGTAACTGACTACTAACCCTGAGCCAAGGTTAATTCTAATTGATGCTGGGTCCAGGACATTTTCTACCCTTATTGGTCACAATCCGGTCCTAAAGTCTGAATGATAGTAAACTGGCCCTTTGTTTGAAAAGTTTGGAGACCCCTGCTCTACATGTTCAAGTGCATGGGGCCTAAGCGGTAAGACGGCAAAGTGGCTGGCTTTATCCGCAGTGTTAGAATGGTGGCCTTCTGTTCAATACACTGGTCCCCCTATGGGCTGAAATGTGGGTAAACCACCCCACCATTAACATGTGCACTAGATGCAGAAGACTCTGTAAATTCAGCCTAAGGATAAAATGTGCAATGCATTAAAAAGATATCTTCAATACTACCAATGTATTTTGACAAACAGTTATTTCCTTGGAGAGCTTTCAAAATGTGGGGCAAGCACATAAAAACAAAAAAGCATGATTATATGTTTGGCCTTGTTGTAGCCCATTCTGGGGGCCGAGTAAGCATCTACTGAGTTCCCCACTAGAGATCCCTGCTTACTGTCCAATTGGGAGATAAAAGAGGGGTGGAGGTAGGTGGGCATAGAGGTAGGGGGTAGTCAGACAAGACTGCCCTGTGGACCTTGGTCCCTATGGCAGCAAAAAGACTTGTTTCTGCTAAAAATGTAGAGCAGCTGTAGTGGGCGTGGAATGCCAACTATGTTTCCCATAGTGAGTAACCAGAAAGTTGGAGAAGTCTAATAGAGAGAAGTCTTAATTGGACAAAATGCCATACAGCCCTAGCTGGAACCGAGAAGTAAAAGTGTTATATTGCCTTGAGCTGCTTAAGAGTCAGTTCACACCAGGATCACACAAGGTGTACCCTTGTTTTCCATTTTTGCAACAGGGCCATGCAAACAGTAGTGCGTGCACTGCTTTTACAAAATACTGCACCAAACCATAGAGTACTGTGGTACCATGTGAGTTGTTCCTCAATTGTTGTTTGGAGTGCTGTTAACAATACATTGGCACCTGCTTGCAGATCGCACTGGAATGCAGTGTGGGAAACATGCACAGAGTACGCCTTTCCTGCATTGTGTTCAGGTGTGAACCGGCCCTAACACCATGTTGTATGGACTGTTATGATGGCTGTTGCAGGAGTAAAGGAAAGGTTCTCACAATAGAATAAGCCTTGCCATTTCAGGGCCTATACCTAGGGAACAAGAGGTAAGTGTGAACACTGGCTCAGGCAGGAGACAGCTGGTGCCCGGGAGAAGGAGGCTCCGTTCACATATCACATATTGGGGCTGCAGGTTGCAATTTTAAAAGTGCAAATAATATGCATTTCTGAATATTGCACATGAATATGCTTCTTTATTATCTTTGGTGTGACCAACACTTGTAGGGCAGGCCAATCACGTCAATGGGCTGCCCTACAAGCACTGGTCACACCAAAGATGATAAGGAAGCATATTTTGGCCCTAAGCCAGGCACAATTTTAAACGCACGTTTTGTTATGATTCTCACGTTTTGCCGCGTGACAATTGTGCCCAATCGCAGCACAGTGGCTAAGTGGTTAACACTTCCGCCTGGCAGTACTAGAGTCATTGGTTCAAATCCCAACCACGGCACCACCTGCCTGGAGTTTGCATGTTCTCCCTGTGCCTACGTGGGTTTCCTCCAGGTACTCTGGTTTCCTCCCACACTCCAAAGACATGTCGGTAGGTTAATTGGTTCCTGTCTAAATGGGCCCTAGTATGTGTATGTATGAATGTGAGTTAGGGACCTTAGATTGTACACCCCTTGAGGGTTAGGGACTGATGTGAATGTACAATATATGTAAAGCGCAGCGTAAATTGACAGCACTATCTAAGTATCTGTAATAAATAAATACATTTGGGGTGCCTATAAAGTATTTGTGCAGTGCCATTGCCAAGGGCCTTTTTGCTGTGGCAATATGTTGCCTGGTCACCAGCGGTTTTAACAATATAAATGCTGCACCACGGTACATGTGATTGCGGGGTGGTTGAAGCACAGCCCCATACTCGTTGTGCTAGAATGATTCCATTTCAGAATTCATTTTAAATTCAAATTTCGGATGATGGCTATATTAGTTCTATTTTATTCCTTTATTCTCCATTCTATTATACTCATTTCTGTTGTATTTCTTTCTATTTTGTTTCATGCTATTCTTTTATTTTCTATTCATTTATTTTCTATTCTATTTCATTCTATTCTATGAAGCCTAAGTAGGAATCATCTTCTTATGTCACTTTTATACCTTACTGTATTTATTGCAATATGTTTCTATTTCAAATTTGTTTTGTTATCATTTATTTTGGATTTGTTGAAATTTGTTATTACTGTTATTTGAAAATTCGGATACATCTGAATCTCCGAATAACGAAAATTTTGTTCGAAGTTTTATTCCTAATGAAAACAAAATTGCACATGTCCAGATGAAAGCAGTGACAGAAAGTGAATGAGTAGTGATTCCAGGTGAATGCAGTGACAGGGGTGAAAGAGCAGTGTGGCTCCAAATGAAAGCAGTGACAGAAGGTAAATGAGCGGTGTGGCTCCAGGTGAATGCAGTGACAGAAGGTAAATGAGCGGTGTGGCTCCAGGTGAATGCAGTGACAGGGGGGTGAATGAGCAGTGTGGCTCCAGGTGAATGGAGTGACAGAAAGTAAATTAGCGGTGTGTCTCCAGGTGAATGCAGTGACTGGAGGTGAATGAGCAGTTTGGCTCCAGGTGAATGCAGTGACTGGGGGTGAATGAACAGTGTGGCTCCAGGTGAATGCAGTGACAGAGGGTGAATGAGTAGCGTGGCTCCAGGTTAATGCAGTGACTAGAGGGGAATGAGAGGTGTGGCTCCAGGTAAATGCAGTGACTAGAGGGGAATAAGCGGTGTGGTTCCAGGTGAATGCAGTGACTAGAGGTGAATGAGCAGTGTGGCTCCAGGTGAATGCAGTGACAGAGGGTGAATGAGTAGCGTGGCTCCAGGTGAATGCAGTGACTAGAGGGGAATGAGCGGTGTGGCTCCAGCTGAATGCAGTGACTAGAGGGGAATGAGCGGTGTGGCTCCAGGTGAATGCAGTGACTAGAGGTGAATGAGCAACGTGGCTCCAGGTGAATGCAGTGACAGAGGGTGAATGAGTAGTGTGGCTCCAGGTGAATGCAGTGACTAGAGGGGAATGAGCGGTGTGGATCCAGGTGAATGCAGTGACTAGAGGGGAATGAGCGGTGTGGCTCCAGGTGAATGCAGTAACTAGAGGGGAATGAGCAGTGTAGCTCCATGTGAATGCAGTGACTAGAGGTGAATGAGCAGCGTGGCTCCAGGTGAATGCAGTGACAGAGGGTGAATGAGTAGTGTGGCTCCAGGTGAATGCAGTGACTGGAGGGGAATGAGCAGTGTGGCTCCAGGTGAATGCAGTGACTAGAGGGGAATGAGTAGCGTGGCTCCAGGTGAATGCAGTGACTGGAGGGGAATGAGCAGCGTGGCTCCAGGTGAATGCAGTGACTAGAGGGGAATGAGTAGCGTGGCTCCAGGTGAATGCAGTGACTGGAGGGGAATGAGCAGCGTGGCTCCAGGTGAATGCAGTGACTAGAGGGGAATGAGTAGCGTGGCTCCAGGTGAATGCAGTGACTAGAGGGGAATGAGTAGCGTGGCTCCAGGTGAATGCAGTGACTAGAGGGGAATGAGCGGTGTGGCTCCAGGTGAATGCAGTGACTAGAGGGGAATAAGCAGCGTGGCTCCAGGTGAATGCAGTGACTAGAGGGGAATGAGTAGCGTGGCTCCAGGTGAATGCAGTGACTAGAGGGGAATGAGTAGCGTGGCTCCAGGTGAATGCAGTGACTAGAGGGGAATGAGCGGTGTGGCTCCAGGTGAATGCAGTGACTAGAGGGGAATAAGCAGCGTGGCTCCAGGTGAATGCAGTGACAGGAGGTGAATGAGAAGTGGGCTGTCATAGACGGAGCTTTGCAGTACTCCCCCCCCTCCCCCCATCCTCGTACAGAGCCGGCCCGGGGTGTGTTTGTGGAGATGCGTCGTCTGACAATAGTAGGTGAGGCTTGAGTCTTCCCGCACACACCGAGCACCGAGCCTGGGAACATGACCCGCACGGCGGCGGTGGCGGCAGTATGACTGCGGGGCAGCAGGTGAGGAGCGGGAAGATGCAGCCGGAGAGCAGCGGAGTCGGTGTGTCCCCCGCCGGAGCCGCCATCCCTGCCCTGTGCCGGAGCCGCAGTGTCCGCGAGCAACAAGCGCAGCTCAAACACAAGCTGAGGGAACTGCCGGCCCTGCTGAGGAGCGGCCTGACCCTGAGGAGACGGAGCTCCGTCTATGGACCGTCACCTGCCCTGTCCGAGCAGGACGACCCCAACCCCGCCAACGGAGCGGTGAGTGCCCGCAGTGACCGGGAGCCCCATGTCCGTGTATGCTGTACATTCACCCGGGGAGCTGTGTGCCAGTGTATTCTGTACATTCACCATATTACCCGTATGTCAGTGTAGCCATGGAGCAGTATGCCTGTGAATTCTGTACATTCACCCAGGATGCAGCAAGTCAGTGTATCCTGTACATTCACCCTGGGAGCAGCGTGTGCATTCAGCCAAGGAAGAAGTATGTCAGTGTATCCTGTACATTCACCAGAAGAGCTGTGTGTCAATGTATTCTCTACATCCACCCATGGAGCAGTATGTCAGTGTATCCTGTACATTCACCCATGGAGCAGTATGTCAGTGTATCCTGTACATTCACCCATGGAGCAGTATGTCAGTGTATCCTGTACATTCACCCATGGAGCAGTATGTCAGTGTATCCTGTACATCCACCCATGGAGCAGTATGTCAGTGTATCCTGTACATTCACCCATGGAGCAGTATGTCAGTGTATCCTGTACATTCACCCATGGAACAGTATGTCAGTGTATCCTGTACATCCACCCATGGAGCAGTATGTCAGTGTATCCTCTACATTCACCCATGGAGCAGTATGTCAGTGTATCCTGTACATCCACCCATGGAGCAGTATGTCAGTGTATCCTCTACATTCACCCATGGAGCAGTATGTCAGTGTATCCTCTACATTCACCCATGGAGCAGTATGTCAGTTTATTTTGTATATTCACCCATGGAGCAGTATGTTAATTTATTCTGTACATTCCCCCATGGAGCACTATGTCAGTGTATCCTGTACATTCACCCATGAAGCACTATATCCGTGTATCCTCTACATTCACCCATGGAGCAGTATGTCAGTTTATTTTGTATATTCATCCATTGAGCAGTATGTCAGTGTATCCTGTACATACACCTATGTCAGTGTATTCTGTACATTCACCCTGGACATAATGGGGGTTATTTACTAAAACTGCATGGTGCAAAATCTGGTGCAGCTCTGCAGAGCCAATCAGCTTCCAGGTTTTATTGTCAAAGCTTAATTGAAGCAGCTGAACGTAGAAGCTGATTGGCTCCCATGCACAGCTACACCAGATTGTGAGTGCTCCAGTTTTAGTAAATCCCCCCCACTGGCAGTCAGTGTATGCTGTGCCCCCGCAGGGAGCAGTACATGAGTATACGCTGTGCTTGGGATCAGCAGTATGTCAGTGTGTTCTGTGGTGTGCCAGCGTATCCTGTACATTCACCTTGTGAGGAGTCTGTCAGTGAATATTGTTTACTGTGTGCCAGCGTATCCTGTACATTCACCTTGTGAGGAGTCTGTCAGTGAATATTGTTTACTGTGTGCCAGCGTATCCTGTACATTCACCTTGTGAGGAGTCTGTCAGTGAATATTGTTTACTGTGTGCCAGCGTATCCTGTACATTCACCTTGTGAGGAGTCTGTCAGTGAATATTGTTTACTGTGTGCCAGCGTATCCTGTACATTCACCTTGTGAGGAGTCTGTCAGTGAATATTGTTTACTGCGTGTCGGTGTATCCTGTTCATGTCCCCGCTGTACGCTGTGTCAGTGGTGTGTCTGGGTGTCCTGATCATTCATTCTACGTGGGGCTGTAGTGTGTCCTGCTCATTACTCTGTGACTGGCAGGACCATCCAGCCCCCCCCCCCCCCATTCATTTACATTTTACATATTGTGTTTGTCTTCACCATGCCAGGGAGATGAAGGAGCAGCATGCCAGCTCAGCCATTTATTTACATTATAAACAGCTCACAGCACACCCACTTCAGTCACACTGTAGCTAGAAGCAACAAGCAGTAAGGTCTGTTCATGTTTGGGTTCAGCAGTACTGTACTGTGTCCTCCATTTCTATACAGTGCAAGCATGGTGCCAGCACCCCCTATTACTGGACATCAGTACTTCAATGGCCATGGATTGCCTGAGCAGGAGACTGATAGGCAGACAGGGTTACACATTACTTGATGATGTGACAGTCTGAGCATGTATGAAGAATGACCAGATTCATCAGTGTACATCCGTGTAATCATCCGGGAGACTCTTTCTGGGTATGTCTGGCTTTCCACCAGGAGACATGTACTAGTTTATTATGTTCACAAAATGACTGTTTGCCTCACCTTCACCAGGATTTCCATAACAGACACTGGGCTGCTAGATCAGCACCACATGCCACAATTCCTAACAATAGTCATAGTCACCTAGAGGACTTTAAAAGGTTCTAGAAATGATTTCTTTAAGGCCACCAACATGATCAGATATGTTTCTTTGTTTCTACATTAAGTACTAAAAACAAGATACAGCCATTCCTAATCTATGCAAATCTAAGAGCAAAGAAGACAGATACAGAAGCATTGTCTTAAGGTCCTTCCCTATGTGACCCTCCCCATACATGACCAGCAGACTCCCTCATATGGTACATAATATTTCCAAAAGTCCATTGGTGGTGGGTGGGAGCAGCCTCCTCTCAACATGTATCACAACTTTGCTTCCTTGGGAGATGTATGTATTATATGTATTTTTAATACTTATTGTAAAAATTAAAGAAAAATATTGTATCATATTGGTGGTCTTTAAAGATATTTTTTTTGGCACCAAGTCCCATTATTGGGTGTCAGTGACTTGATTGCTGTTCACCAGAAGCCAATACCAGTGTACCCATGTTAAGCATAGGACACCTACCATTAATGGAGAAAACACATAGTTTGCTGAACTCTTTGAAAAAACTAATTTTCTGGCTGTCATGTTGATCTGAAGGCTTAAATACCTTGAATAAGTATGCGGATCATGAGTACTGACCTTGCTGTGACTTTAGTAGCCTCATGATTTCCCATTTCAGTCTCAGTATTGAAATAAGAGAAAATTAGGTAATTAACCATTTCAGAACATGTTAGTCCTTTACATTGTGAGCTCCAGGAGCAGGGTCCTCCTATTCCCCCGTATTGAACTGTATTGTAATTGTACGCCCCCCTTTATATTGTGAAGATTTGTAACAAACTGTTGGCACTATACAAATCCTGTATAATAATATAATGGTCAGCGGTGGCAGCCTCCATGTTTCTTTTAGTCCAGGCTATCATGTCAGACCATCCATCCATTTCTACTGCAGACAGTGCAGCTGTGTACTCCCATTATTTTTTGTTAGTAGCTGCAAAACTGCAATTGTCTTGTTTTAAAAGGTAACGCTGTCCTTAGATTGTGAAGGTTTGTTCCTGAAATATCCCTGCTTTGCAAAGCTAGCCATCTCTCATTCTGTTCTCTGCCGGTCAGCTTATACTCTAGCAATTCGAATGTGAATTTTAGGAATTACATGTTCATTCTGTCCAGAGCAGATGCTTTAGGTTTTTGCCACATTCCACCATGCTGAATAGTTCAGAACTTCATTTCATGGACTCCAGAAGTGGATCTTGACTCTTGCAGGTCTTGGCTACCTGCTATGGCCATTACAAGGGAGGTTCCTTTTTGGCACTAGATCTTTTACATAGAATGCAGCAGGAGCAGTGAGACCATTTTATAATACAACAAGTGATAGAAAATTCATGACAGCCATGGACAGGGCCAGAATCTTCATCAGAGAGACCTTTTCAATATAGTCACTTGAGATAGCAAAAAGAGGCTTCTAAACCTACTCCCCCCACCTGCATATATTTATAATTGGAATATTAGTTTTTGGGAGGAGTGTTTTTTTAATGTTAAACAGACACAGCTGAGGTTGCATATAGATACAAAATGCAGTAAATTGGCATGTTAGGTGTATAAAGATTTGTAGTGCTTTGATACACTGAAAGGTGTTGGGTAAAGCATGGTTGTGCACTCTTTTCCTTACATCACATTACTTTCCATCAGCACTGCATCTTGCTCATTTGCACCAGTGTAACATAGCAAAGTACTGTATGGCAGTGACTCTAGATGAAGAATCCATATAATTGACCTATAATTCTTAACTCATGAGCAGTATAGTAGTACACAGCAATGACTTTATCAAAGTGAATCCATCCAATTATTCTCAAGGCAACTCAGCACTCAGCGTTGTCTTTATCGGATAAAGCAAAGGACACACTGCAGCAACTCATAACTGCTAATCAGCATCCATCTTCCATTTCTATAACCAACGCCAACTAAGATGAATACATTTTTTACTGCATGCTGCATCATGATCACATTTTTTTAATTTACATGTAAAACCTTCCTTCTTCCTTTTTTACGTTTCTGCTACTGTAAACTGTTTTGCCTACGCCTGCCTGGAGAGGAATATCACTTGGCTGCATACACTATGTGTCTTTGCAATGACTCAGTCACTGGGTCTGTGGGTTTCATTTCATTATACTGCACATGTGACATTGGGTTGCCTTCATCTATTATACAGTATACTATAGTGCCTGTTTTATTGCTCCAGGAGTATGCCAGCACTTCTTAGTTACTGAAATTAGCCATGTGCGGTATTCATTTGTACCATGAAAGTACTCCGGTAGTACATTTACAACCATTAACAAACTACAATGACCTTCATTTCATGTCAGATACCCACACCCCAGTCTTTTTTCGTTCTTTAGTTTGTCTTAGAGGTCTAATAGGAGCTTCTTGTGCTGCATCTGACAGTTGAAGTATGTTGCAAACTTGGGTATATTAAATAATTTCATCCTTTGTTGTGTCTCCAGGCTGCTGGTTTCCTGCAGCCCCTTTGCTTCTACTTTGTGTCTAACTCCAGTGATGGCCGTTTGATAAGCTGTATGATATTTCTCTGGATGTGCTTTCCAAAGGTGGCTGCCAGTACTGGGACAGGTTCATCTAATCCCTAGGCAAGGTGTGGAACTGTGCCATGCATGGCAATTTGCTTGATTTCTGTAGCAGTCTGTTGGAGCAGGCATGAAGCTGCAGCTCTGCCCTGTTCACTAACCATTGATCTGGAGTTAAGTAAAGGGGCCCCTGCTGCCCCTTGGGCGGCTGCTCCTCCTGCCCACCCTTTTTTCCCGGCCCTGGTGACAACAATGGAGCAAGTCTAAGTAATGAAAAGGCCACTTGGAGCCTTATTGAGAACATACATGAGAGACAGGGTCAGAACATTGTCATCCCATAACAGGAAGTACCGAAAATACAACCTTTATGGTAGGATCATCGGGTAATATTGTAATGAAACAGCATTTTTTACCATTTAAATGACATGTGAAATTATATTGACATAATTATAATATAATGTTTTTATGAGATTTTAGTGATTGGGTTTACATGTATTTTGGGCACTATGGGAATTCTTCTGTATTGTGGTTCCCCTCAGCCTGTCCCAGTGTATTAGACAATGTGCACACTCTGATACAGCTGAAAGAGTTTGTGATAGCTAACAGAGATACTACTTGCTTTGTATTTTAAAGATCCTCTAGCATGCTACAGACACAACCAATGCAGATACCTACAGACCCAACCAATGCAGATACCTACAGACCCAACCAATGCAGATACCTACAGACCCAACCAATGCAGATACCTATAGACCCAACCAATGCAGATACCTACAGACCCAACCAATGCAGATGACCTTTTTAATGACTGTGGTACAGACATGCATGTTTGCACCATTCAAAAGCAGAGGGGCAGCACTTCACAGACACCCAGGACAGTAGCCCCTTTCAGGGGAAATAATAAAAGTTATCATCTGACTGAATGTACTGCAGCGATATCTCAAGCAGGAACGAGTGCAGCATCTTAGAATGGCCTTCAGATACACATAGGGCTTTTTTTTTAAACATAGGTACAGTGAGTGCCCTTTTGACCTCACCCATAATCTGATGGCAATTGGCTGTCTCTTGGGCACAGATGATTATCACACCAGATGCATATCACTGCTCAGTATAGAATAAAAAAACAACTTCACAATTACCACCTCTGCTCCTGTATGTGGCCATTGATCAACCATTCTATTTATTCCCATGTGACCCATTGATGTTGTGGAAGTTCAACCAGGGCACTGATCTTCCAAATGATACATTTTATCCATTCTGGTCATCTACACATTTATGTGATCATTACAGTGATAATTTTGCTGAAAGACTCATATCTTACGAATAACTGATTGGACCAGATGGACATTTTGATCAACATATGTGCATTTATATTGAAAGGATCCCGTATCCCTGGTGATAAATCCAGTGATATGCAGCCAAATCAATGTTTATCATGTTGAACAAGCTTTTTCAGAGAAAAGATTGAAACAAAGTGGTCTTTGAATTGCATATCTTTGTGTTTGTCCTGCCTAAAGTGTATACGTCAGGCTGCTTTCACACTGATCTGTTTTTCTTCTGTTTTTGTGTAAAAATAAAGGCAGAAGAAAAACTCATGACTATTAAATCCTATGGGACTCTTCACATTGGTAATTTGCAGGTCCCTTGCGTTTTTCAAATTCTTGCAAGCTGCATTTTTGGTGCATGTTTGGTGGATAAAAAAAAAAAACTCACCTCCACATTGAAATGAATAGAAAACGCATCAAAAACTTGGCAAAACGGCACTTGTGGTTGCTTTTTTGGTGCCTTTTTTGAGTCACGTGTCCTTTTTCACAGGTTCAAAATACACCAGAAACACAGCAAAAACACAGTAAGAATATGCGTTTTACCCTGTTTTTGCAACTGAGCAGTGTGAAAGTAACTGTAATGTTAAAATTCATAAAATCTACATGTTAAGATTGAGAAATCATTTGATTCCCCTATCCTTGCTAAATAGCATAGATGGAGTAATCTGTGCTTCTGTCTCTTGTATTTAAACAGTTTCACACCCGGATGGAGGTATCTCCACTGTATTCTGGCAGTTGCTGCTCCCATGGCTGTCAGAACGCTCAAACAGTGACTGGGTTTAATTGGCTGCAGTCACTGTTCAGCTGAGCATTTTTCACCCGGCTTCTTCGATTTTCAGATTAAAATGTGTCTTGGTGTCTGGGTTGTGCCACCTCCTGAATCAGCCAGCCATGTACTATACAGAATATGTATCACTGTGTACAAACCAACACTCTTAATCCCTTCACGCCTAAGGTTGAAACAAATCTTAAAGCCTAAGTAAAATTTTACAACATTGACATGTGTTCTTAAAACCGTACATATCATCACAACTACTTTGTACATCCAGGTGAATTATACCGCGTTTGTTTTCAGGATAAATTGTGCTTTCATTTGGTGGTAAATAGTAATGGATATTGCTTGATTTTTTTTTTATTATTATCAAAGGAAAACTGGCCCAAAATAGTAAAAAATAATTTTTTTTTTCTAAATTTAGCTGTGTTTTCTTGTTACTACCACCAAAGATCAACTCAAAATAAATTTTCCAGCTCTTGACGATCGCAGCGATACCATATATGTGTGTTATTTGTTGTTTATACCTGTACTACAGCCCAGAAACAATAGTGCGCATTTAGTTTTTTTTTACCTAAAACACATTGACACCAATTAAAAATAAATAAATACAAATCCTGACCTTTGACCTTGACCCAAACACTAACTCTGGCACTGAACTAGATCCTACCTTGATCTAGGTATTTTTTTTAATATTTATTTATCTTTTTTTTTTTTACAAAGTTTTTTTTTTTTTTTTTTCTCTGCAAGGAGATATAGAGATAAAATGTATCCCTCTCCTCCATTCAGAGAGAGAGAAAAAACAAGGGGCGGGCTTCACAGTTACTGATCACTGTGATAGCCAATTATAGGCTATCCAAGCGATCATGTGACCCGGAATCGGAAGTCCCAGGTCCCAATCGTTAGAACGCTCTCAGTGACACCCAGGGCTTTGTGCTGGGAGCATGCTGTGCGCTCCCAGCACAAAGACAAGTATGCAAATATGCGGCCCCATGGAAAAAAGCCCAGTTCTGTGAGACCGCATATTTGTGTGACGTCGGTGTGAAGGGGTTAAACATACTATGTTTTAGAAATCTAATAAGCTAGTCCTTGCAAACCAAATCAATTTGTGCTAGATAAGAACTGTCTGGGGGGGATTTACTAAAACTGGAGCACTCAGAATCTGGTGCAGCTGTGCATGGTTGCCAATCAGCTTCTAATTTCAGCTTGTTCAGGCTTTCACAATAAAACCTACAAGCTGATTTATTTCTATGTAAAGCTGAACCAGAATTTTGCACTCTTCAGTATTAGTAAATCTCCCCAATTGTGTTACCGAGATTGATGTTTCTGCAGTTTACCATCAACTTTGACCATTCGCTGGTAGATGTTCAGTCATTCAAATTTCCACTGTCCAGAACCTATAGATACAAGCGTGTTCGATGGTGACGGAATGTCTATAATGCATTTTCTGTATGGTTTCTCTAGTTGAACTATAAATGTATTTACAGTTACTTTGTAAAGAATATTATTAGCATAGCCATTATTTACAGTTACTTTGTAAAGAATATTATTAGCATAGCCATTATTTACAGTTACTTTGTAAAGAATATTATTAGCATAGCCATTATTTACAGTTACTTTGTAAATAATAATATTAGCATAGCCATATTCCTCAGTACAGAGATGTCTCTGAGAGCTGTGTGTCCTACTTATGATTGATGATGAAAAAAATTACATTTATTTTATTCACACTTTGCTGAAACATTCTTAGCAGCAGTCTTCCTCTTTATGGTATGACTGTTGTGCTGTAGGCATTTGTTTTGTGTGTACAAAAAGGACTAGTCATGTCACTGAGGGAAAATTCATTTTCACGTTATTGGCATTTTCACTTTGCTTGAAATTTAATAGGTTTGTAGTTTCTAAAGGAAAGTGAACTAAAAACTGATGTCAGTTTTTACAGGATTCTTTTACCCTTTGGAGGCTACAAGGTGTGTCTAGAATATAATGAGAATGACGTTCCTATGCTCAAAAAGGGCTCTGTGAAGGGAGAAGTTGGCCAAGGTCACTTGGAGTGGGGTGCCAGTTATATGGTAGAACACTAATCAGTTGCATTCCAGCCCTGTCAGATTCGAGACATTTGTTTTTCTGGCACCCAGTTCAAGTACCCGGTATGAAGAAAATGCAGGCGAGTTTAGAACCACGCTATGAGATAAAAGTTTGTGTGAAATCGGGTAAAAGTGTATCAGAAACTTTGAAAATGGTGAGGAAAACTTATGGAGAAGCTGCGCTATCATCTGTACAAGTGTACCAATGGCACAAGGCCTTCAAGGAAGGACAAGAAGGTTTTAAAGATGAACAACCATCAGGACGCCCCTCTTCATCAAAAACGGAACAGAATGTGGATATTGTGAGCTCTGTTCTCAACTGTGACTGGTGGCTCACTATCAAAATGATTGCAGAGAAAATGGGAATTACCAAGTCAATTGTTCATAAAATTGTGACAAGTGTGTGCAAAACATGTTCAAAAGAACTTGTCATCTGATCAGAAGGAACACAGTCAACTAATTTGCCAAGACCTGTTGGTCTGCTTGGAAAGACAGCCTGATTTTTTTGAGTCAAATGATCAGGGAGATGAATCCTGGATGTTTGAGTACGATCCCGAGATGAAGAAACAAGGTTCATAATGGCACACACCCATGTCACCTCTCCCCAAGAAAGCTTGAATTAGCAAATCAAAAGTCAAATCATTGATCATTGGGTTTTTTTTTTATTTACGTGGAATTGTCCATAAGTAATTTGTACCTACTGATCAAACTGTGAATCAAAGATTTTGCCTGGAAGTTCTTGGTTGCTTGAGGCAGAGACCTGAGATCGGCTCAACTTGGATTCTTCATCACAACAATGCACTTGTCACAGTGCGTTGGCTGTCAGAAAGTCTTTGGCTGAAAAACACATCACGGTGCTTCCCCATCCACCCTGCAGCCCCGACTTGGCTCCTTGCAACTTTCATATTTCCAAAGATGAAGTGTTGAAAGGACACCATTTTGACAGTGTGGAAAATGTCCGAAGAGCCACTACAAAGGCTCTAAACACTATCCCACTTGAAGACTTCCAGGGATGCTATGAAGAATAGAAAAATCACTGGGAGCATTGTGTACACTCACAAGGTGCATGCTTTGAAGGAGACAATGTTCAATTGTAAAATTTTTCAATAAAATAATTTTTTAAAATATCACTCTCATTAAATTCTGGACACACCTCATATAACAGTGAGGTCTCTCACCAGAGTTCCAAGATGACCTGTTCTGTCATTATTAGACCCTGTGAGATGTTCTCACTTTTCTGTTTACTTTCTCAAAAAGGTAAAATAGGCTGACAAAGCAGCAGTAACAAAAAGAGCCTCGGTGGTGTTCGCAGCTCAGAACCTAAAAAATGCGAAGATCTCGCTGATGGAGTCCTTAAGCGATATTTGAAGCTGAATGATGACTTCATACAAGACTGAAATTTAACCTTAGTCCACAATGTCTCTTTGTGAAGCAATAGGTAAAGTGTGTGTTAGGCCAAAACATTTTTTTCTATTTAGAGTAGGGGTGGATTAGAACCCTATTTTTCACCTACCCTGGACCCCATGAAAGAGCTTTCTCCTTACTGACTGTCACAGTGACAACAGATTTATCAGAAAGGAAGTAATTTAAATCAGCAGGAGAAGCACAGACAGCCATAAAATTTGACTAGTGTTTTAGCCTTTTACCTGCTCTACTGAAAAAGTAATCATTTTTCTTTCTGTCTGTTTTGCAGATTAGCTCTCACTTCCTGCTTTGTAAACATCTAGGAGCAAAAAAAAAATTGTTTTTGTAGAGTTTTTTGCAACGTTTTCCAGCAAACACTCCTAAACACTCCTTAATACTGCTAAACGCTACTAAAACAGCTTTTTTTTTCTACATGTACTATAAAAACACTAACGCTCCTAAACACTTCCAAACTACTAAAATGCTACTAAAAACCACTTGTATCAGAATTTTCTATCCAGCGTTTTTTTAGCTTAAAAAAAAAACACGCTAGTGTCCATAGAGCCTAAAGGCCACTATATGTGGCTTGAATTTTGCCTGATTTAGCATTCATTGTCAATACCACCCAATCCGACAAAAGTGAACGGAACAATGAAGTTTTGTCAAAGAAGTTGGGAGGAAAATTGTTTACTGAACAGCTCCTGCATTCATTCAGTCACAGGGTTCACACTTGTGCAGTGTGGTATATCGCATGTGATTTTCGCACTGGTACCGCACCACATTCCTATGTGTGCAAATCACATGAGAATTGTGTGCAGTGCAATTGGAGCCATGCATTTTGTATGGCTCCAATCGCACCGCATCCGCCCCAAAAAGGCGCAGGACCCTTTTTTGGTCCACACTAGAATTGGATCGCATGGGTATTCACACCCATGTGTGGACTGCTTTTGGGGTGTTGGTAACGTAACATACACACCCGCAGTGGTTCGCATGAACATGGTGCGAATGTGATGCGGTACGGAATTCGCACAGAAAACGCTGCAAATTCCGCACTGCATCAGTGTGAACCCAGGCTTAGTGAGGGGAAATCTGCCTATTAGAGCTCCAAATAGCAGTAAAACCGTGCCACAGAGGTCCAATCCTTCTCTTTTCTATCTAATAATTAAAAAAAAGTTCTGACTTGACATACACTTTCAGATTGCAGTCGTTGCCACAGTGGATAACGGATGCAAAGAATTTGAATAAACTAAAAAGGAAGCATGTAGATTGAATTCTTAGGTTTGGTCCCTTGGGCAGTAATTTGAGTTAGCTCTACCTAATGCTGTCCCAGAGGACCCATGATATATTACCTTACAGTGACACAACTAGTTTATCTGTGATGTTCTTACTGGTAACTGTGTTAACACCATGAGAAATTCTCTTGTATTATATTAACAAAGTGGTGGATACATTTGTCTCTTTATGCTCATTACTGTCATGTAAAGACAGCTCCAATTAAGAATTTTCAAGTCAGTATACATGAAACAAAGTAAAACACATTTTATCACAACTAAGGGAAAAATGTTTTGTTAAATGTGGAATATTTTCTTTATGTTGCAGATTTGCTGCAATTTCACCAGAATGCATTTTTTTAGGTGTTCAGGGTATTTATTCTGATTATTATACAGTATTTATGCAGCGCCAACGGTTTGCTCAGCGCTGTACATTATAATGGGAGACAGTACAGTAACAATACAATACACGAGGGGTTCAAGGGCCCTGCTCCTTGTATTTATGATTTAGGTGTGTATTTTTAGAGAAATACATACTGATAGACATACCACATGCAGGTAGTGTTTTGTTCTTCTCTTTTAAATATCCACTTCACAAGAATGACAAAACACAAATTTCATTATTTTGAGTAAAAAAAAGCACACTTTTCTTGCCAATAATAAAAAATAATGCTATCTAAGTCTAGGCCAAAATTGCATTGTCTGTGGCTCCCAAGAGCATTGTGGGTATTTCATGTCATTAGAGTTATCGGAGTGGCTGTTTTTCATCAGAAAGTCGGAAAGTGGTATTAAACCCAAAAGCAAACATTTATTTTATTGCAGCTTACCAATTCTTAGGCCTCATTCACACCATATGGAAAATGACACACAGATTTCACTTGCAGAGACATTCGTTTACATCAGTTTTCATGCGCACTCCAATGTTTTATACACGTTACGGATTTCTGCGCAGAAAAATCTCCACTTGATACTGGTGTTGTGGTGTGAACAGGGCACATAGACAACAATTGATTTTGTTGTGCCCTAGTGGAATGCATGCAGAAAAACTGATATCACTGCACCATGGTGTGAACGAGCCCTAAATGTGGTGGCTGCATTCATTTTCCTTTTTTTCAGCTTTCTTTCTTTCTATTTTCACCTGGCGATCCAGCCAATTAATCTGTTTCTTTTAAACAAAATAATAAGACTTACAATAATAAGGCTTACCTGTAGGCACAGCAAATATTTCCTAAATGTGTACCGATTAGGAGATATTTACTGTAGCAGCACCGGTGATGTCACTGGCTCAGCGCATTGCACTCTCAATGGATGGCATGCTAACCATTCAAATGGCCACAGCCCATGAACTTGAAAGGAAGACCTGGTGAAGATGAAAGCTCTGTCAGCAGTGACAGCAGTTTGTTTTCAGGTGTTTCACAATGTGCTAGTACGAGATGCACATTAGCACATTTTACTATTAACTTGCAGGTAGAAGATTTTTGTGTTGTTTTATTTTTTTTTTGCAGTTTACTACTGCATTAAGATGTAGTATCTAGACAGCTGAGACAGATAGTTTAACACGGACAGGGGAAAAATCTGTTTGCTGTAACTGATTATAAAGTATGAGCTGGAAGCTTCAATTTGTTAGAATATCTAAACCTGCTAGTCCATCTAACACTCCCTCCACCCAAACTGACAATGCTGCTCTCCGAATCTGCCCTCTGTGCTCCTTCATTCTGATTGTAGGTACCCTGATACAGGTGTGTTACTGGCCAGATCACCTGGTGAAACAGAGGGGAAAAAGTGTAAAAAAAATCAAAACTAATGCAACTACCACATCTAATGATTGGTGAGTTGCAATATTTAACATTATTGGTTCTGGGTTTAATACCACTTGAGTGAGTAAAAGTAGCCACACACATGTTCCTATATAATTATAAAATCAGCATTGAAATTAGGTTTTCCAAACATTTGCTCAAACTGATAGTGTTGGGTAACTGTTCTGCCAGTTTATGAACACTTTAATTCTGAAACTGAAACATTTTTTTGTTTATAGCGCAAAAAGTAAAACACCCAGCGACGAGTAAATACCACCAAAAGAGAGCTCTATTCGTGAGAAAAAAATGATAAAAATTTCATATGGGTACAATCTTGCATGACCGCGGAATTGTCAAAGTGCGACAGCGCTGAAAGCTGAAATTTGGCCTGGTAAAGAAAGGGGTATACGTGCCCGGCAGGCAAGTGGTTAAAGAAAACCTGTCAGAATTTTTTAATCGTAAATCCAAAAGTCAAGCCTACAAAGAAAAGGATAAATACTTGCCCCTACAGCCACCTGCACCACCAATATCTGATAGTTTAGTTCAGGGGTGGACAATTCATTTTCCCAAGGGGCCACAGCCCCCATAAGAACCTGGAACTGTTGTGTAGGGTCAAACCAATAGGCTGAACTTAATTCTGCTCAATATTATTTTGAACTTGGGAAGGTACTAAATATAAACATATAAAAAACAAACACCTGGGACTAGGAATAATAAGTACAACTGCTCATGAAATAGTGTGCACATTCACAATTAATAGAAGCAATAGTGAAAACATGGCCTCTGCTGATCTGCCAGTTCCAGTGTTGGTGTAGAGCAGGCTGAGGGAGCGGACAGGAATAGGGGTTAATTTTCTGGTGTGCTGCTCTGAGTGCTATTGTGTGACTGACAGACTCAGGGAGATAATTGGCAGAGCTGCAAGTGCTGGAAGGAGAGAGCCTGAGATCAGCATAGTGGGTGTTTCTGCAGGAGTGAAGAACATGTATATAGCTCCTGGGTTTTGCAGTGTTTATACCAAGCCTCCCCTCTGCGCCAATCACTTCCTCAGCCTCTTTCCTTCCAGCGCTTGCAGCGCTCCACACGGACACCTGTCAGCATGCTTCTCTGAGACTGTCAGCTACCTCAGTGAGCCAAGTGTGGCCACAGGGGCTGTAAAATACCCAGGTCTGATCTAGTCATACATTTCTGGTGGACTGAATGAGAGAAAATCAATAGATTCTCCTATTCATGCACTGCATCTGATTGGAAGCAGTCGCTGTTCGGCCAAGAATTTTCTGCCCGGCTCCTGCTATTTTCAGATTGAAGTTTGTTGAGTTGGGTGGTGTCAACAAGGCCACCCATGGTTCGAATTTCAGACAATTCAGTAGGAATCCCCAGAAATTCGAGCAATGTATGACCTACATTATGTTGGCTGAAACATCTTCAGTGACTGGCACATTTCTGGGTGTGTCAGATGCTTGGTCTATCTATGAGCATTGTGAAAGAACAGCATGTAAAGGAGCACCAGGTTACCATACTTCCAGATATTGGATGCCAACAATTTTTCCATCAATGTAGTTCCTGAAGACAGTGGGTATTGGTGGTAGAAGGGATACGTATTATTATTTTTAATAAGTGTTGTGTTTGAGATTTAAAGCCTAGGTTTAGTTAAATAAGAATAAAAACTAGCAAAGCTACAATTTCTGGGGAAATTGTGTGAAGTGTTCTTGCCTCCACCAGTAGTCTACAACTCACACTCTAGCTTTTGTCACTCTGCTGCCTGCTCACACCTGGGTTCCTATGGCAACTCACTCTACAGCAAGGGCAGAGAAGAGCGGTTAAAAACAACCTGCTCCAACTTGCTCATTACTGGCGGCTGCCATCTTCAAACAGTTGTAGTTAACAAATTGTAAATCCTACACCGAAGACCTTTATATTGTGAGAATCACAAGACCCAGACCTACATTTTGATACATAGTATGTCTCTGAAATATTACAAATGAAGGCACAGTCGCAGTTTAGAAGTTGCCCTTCAAATTTGAGGTGGCTAGAGTGGAGTTTCAATAAATGTCAATGGGCGGCATGAGTTGCAAACAAATGGTCATATTGTGAAAACTATCAGGACTATGGCTTAGCCGTGGACATTTTTAGTGGCAGCAGGGATAGCTGAATGTTTTGATAGAAGATTTGTGTAGGTGGGCTTGAAAATGAGGGAGTGATGGCAGTTTAGAAATCATGTCCTGATTTTTCAGCTCCAACTCTAGTTTTGAACATTCCGCCATTCATTCCTATGGGACCAATTTCACCACAAAAACGCCGATATTTTGAGAACCATTCGGCGAAACGTTCCACAAAGTAATAGCACACCAATCGGGAACAATCCACACGTTTCAGTATATTACTGTCTATGTAGTGTAAAAACTGTGGGAGGAGTTAGGGTGGTAAATTTGGCTATAATAATAAGAATATATATATGTGAGATAACAGTAAGTGGTCTTGCGATGCAAGAACACTTAATTATTGGTACAAGGGACATTACTAACAGCCAATGTGATGTGTCTCTTGTGTTGCTGGCTGCAGGTTCATTTGAAATCCTCAGTTCTCAGATTCCCCTCTACTGCCACAATCCTCTGGTGCTGCAGGGGTTAACAGAGCCAAGGAACCTGTCATATGCACTGATCAGGAAAGCCAACTATGCCTGTTCTTTCTCCATTCATAGAAGCTGTACTATAGCTTCCGTGAATGAAAAGCTATCTAAGAATGGAGGATGGGCGAATGAATGGAAGGTCCAACTGCTCCATTCATAGATAGTTGTCTATTCCTAGAAGCCATACTACAGCCCTATCTGAATGAAGAAGGAAAGTAGAAAGGATGGACATAGTCAGCACTCTTCATGAGTGCAAATGGCAGGCCCCTCAGCTCTGTTAACCCCCACAGTGCCAGGAAATCATGTAGTGGGTGATCAGAGGACAGAAGATTTCAACTGAACCAGCTGCACAAGGGACTTATCATATTGACTGTAAGTAACATCCTTAGTATGGATTTCATATAAAACTTTTTGACTAAACTTAGACTTTAAAAATTATGACAGCACCTCTTTAAAGTTTAACTTCACATTTGAGTGAAAAAATAGCATCTAAAAGAACAGAGTATACAATTGCAACACAAGTCATATTGTAATTGAATATTATTAAAAATTACCTTTTGTTTTCACAATTTTCTGTAAAATTCAATCTAGAATGCAACCCGGAGGTGTTCTGTACACAGATGGTGTACAGAACACCCCCCAGAAATGTAATTTGTTACTTGGTGTAATTGGCTCACTGATTTTCACAGAAGTCTGCACTAAGATACAAATCAGATTTTGGGCATCCCCTGCAACAAAAATGTAATTTTTTTGTGAGATACTCCTAAAGGGAAAACACAATAGGGAAGCAGACTCTGCAATTTTCATCATTCGAGCCCTGCAGGTGCAGCAGCTGGTTGATAATTATGAAATTACTCCCACTCACATTCACTCAGCACATGAACACAGCAAAACAAATGCCATTTCTTCATAATAACAAAAGGTAGAACTCTGCAACAAAATTTGTTAAAATCCCTGCAATGTACATTGATCACTCAGAGGGGAAGTGGAGTTACTCTTTAAGTCCCCTTCACATTCTGGTTGAATATTGTTTTAAAATGTTTTGAACTTCAGAGGATATTTGAAAGGAAGTTAAGTTAAATGAAATTTACATCTTCCGTAAATCAGAACAAAGCCAAATTGCCCCTAGTGTATGAAATAAGAACTGCCTCTATTGACTAGACCGACCAATCCAGTTCTCCCTTTCATTCTTCACACTGTTGTTTTCCTGTGCAGATCTGGTTGCTGTTGAACAGCGCAGGCAGTTTGTACTCCAGATGCATTCATAAATTAGACTCTATTAAGTATTTAATTTATGTGTATCTAAGTGCAGGAGCATTCTCTTTGTACAAGAAGACACAGCCAGTTCCTCCCATCTCTTAATAGGAATGAGCTGTTTTGGGCGATGATCACTAATGATGATAAAGCATAGCTTTTATTTTAGTGATGATCTCTTTACTGAAATTGTCTGTCATTATATTAAGCCAGTAATATGACAGATCATTTGTAGAGTAGGTTTAGAAATCGCATTAGCACTGATTACTGGCGGTGAAAGCCTTAGTTTGCTTTCTGTGGTGCAGACAGAGTTAGAAATAAAACTTTCATTTTCATATCATTAGGCTGACCAAAGATTTAATGAGCTCAGCAGTAGAAAGAGGCTATACAATAAACATTAGAAGGAATGCCTCAGCAGAAAATTAGTAAGGCTTTTATCTGACTACAGGGGAGATGAGGTTGGGTTGGACATCCATTGTAGGGTTGTTTTGCTGCGTATCAAAGTGTGGAAAGGTCAATCAGGTGTCCTCTAGTGTGTGTGGCACTAACACTGGACCAAGAAAATTAGTTATTTTTTCCTGACATGGCCCCTCTTACACCCTAACATGTAGAGAGAAGAGCAGTTGCAAAGCTGTGCAAAATATATGCGCAGAAGAGGATTTTGTTTTGATTTGCACAGAGTAGTTAAATAATATGTAAACCAAACATTTCATATTCCTGATATGTGCCTGCTGTACCTTGTACTTGTATGAAAAAGTACCTTGTTCTCTTTGTATTGCTTCCTTTGTGTGAAATCCCTGGTGTTCCTGCCAGTCACTCTGCTTTCCTATTAAAAACTGACCACACTAAGCAGGAGAGCAGAGCATGTTCAGTTCTGTAGCTGTAAGAGGATAGAACAGGAAGGCGCTTCTATGTCAGTATATCCAGAAGAATCTTTAATAATGACGGTTAGAAACACTTACAAACTCATGGTTAAAACAGGCTCAACAAAATTATCAGAGGCTCAATCCACCATACGAGAACCCGCTGTGCCTGCCAGCAGCTGCAGGGGGAGCTGAGGATCAGATGTCAAAGATGGCCACCGCAAGTTCCGGGATTGCTGGAGCGCACGCTATCCAGAAGACCGCAACCAGAAGGGACGTGGGTTAGGAACGAGTGTGGAACAGTGTCGCATTTCAGAGCATGTGCAGAGCTCCATCTCCAAGACCGTTCCTAACCCATGTCACTTCCGGTCTTCTGGGTAACGTGCGCTCCAACTTACGTTCCAGCGATCTCGGAACGTTCGTGGCCATCTTGGACATCTGATGCTCAGCTCCCCCTGCAGCTGCTGGCCGGCACAGCGGGTTCTCGTATGGTGGATTGAGCTTCTGCACTCTGACGATTTTATTGAGCTTGTTTTAACCACTAGTTTGTAAGTGTTTCTAACCATCATTATTAAAGATTCTTCTGGATATGCTGCACTTAGAATCTCTCTCTCTCTCTAAGTTGAGAGTGCAGGATCCTTGTGTAATCTTCAGTACGTACACTACTAGCACATGGTACAATCCAGGCATGCTTGCTGATGAAAGAACTGACACATTATACATAATTAGCAGTAATTATATAACAATACTGTGTAGGTAGCCAAAACAACACAATGGACTTATTTCTTTCCGTTAAAAGGAGGTTATATTTGCTGACTAACTGTTTACAGTTCATAAGAAAATTTTAATATGTGTAAACCAGTAAGGCAGGCCAAAACACGGAGCAAATTTCTTTCCTGTAACTGCAGGTTGCAGGAAAGAAATTTGCTTGATTCCCCCATCAACACACAGGGTTTGATTTACTAAAGCTGCAGAGTGCAAAATCTGGTGCACCTCTGCATTGAAACCAATCAGCTTCCAGGTTTTTCTTTTTAAAGCATAAAGGATAAGTTCACCTTTCGTAGCATGTTACATGTTACACCCATATTCAGGGTGTAACATGTTACGATCAGACCGCTCCCCGCTTTGACAGCTAGTGGGGGATCTTCTCTTCCCTTCGCTAGCTGTCACACCATTAAAAAAAAGTGGCTATGTGGGGCTCCACCCACATGTCCGCGTCACCCATTCACATTTAATGTCCTCAATGAACTACCATGCCGCTGTACATCCCGAGCAAGCAAATATACTGACAGATCTGCAGAAGACCTGCATGGCACCATCAATCTGCTGATCGCTGGTGCAGTGGTTTACAGGCTCCTGCAGACAAAAATAATAAATGCCTATTTTATTACCTGCAAAAAAATGTGCATTTATTATTTTTTCCTAAAAGGCGAACTTATCCTTTAATTGAACAAGCCGAAGTTAGAAGCTGATTGGTTACTATGCACAGCTACCTGTTGTAATCACAAGCATAAGATCAACACCATGGTTCCAGTGCGTGCGTTTGACATAGTTTCAGTAGGGTTGAAGAAATTAAGTTGAGAGTGCAGGATCCTTGTGTTATCTTCAGTACGTACACTACTAGCACACGGTACAATCCAGGCATGCTTGCTGATGAAAGAACTGACACATTACCATGACACGTTACCATGCACAGCTGCCTGTTGTAATCACAAGCATAAGATCAACACCATGATTCCAGTGCAAACCAGTAAGGCAGGCCAAAACACGGAGCAAATATCTTTCCTGCAACTGCGGGTTGCAGGAAGACATTTGCTTGATTCCCCCATCAACACACAGGGTTTGATTTACTAAAGCTGTAGAGTGCAAAATCTGGTGCACCTCTTATTTTTTCCTAAAAGGCGAACTTATGCTTTAATTGAACAAGCCGAAGTTAGAAGCTGATTGGTTACCATGCACAGCTGCACCTGATTTTTCACTCTCCAGTTTTAGCAAATCAAGCCCACAGTGTTGATGGGGGAATCCCTCCTGCCAAGCCATTGTGTTCTACCAGCGGGGGAAGCCGTCTCCGGTGATTATTGCTAGTGGCTGTAGCAGCCGCTAGTGATAATCACATGTAAAATCCTTGATCGATCAACTTGGTAATTCAGCCTGCCCATACATGGTTTGAATCTAGGCCTGTCCCTACTGAACTGGCTGAGATGTGAACTGTCTATGGCTGGCCTAAGTTTACAATCAAACTAATATTATTGACTGGAAATTGTGCCTTGTATTGTCATAGGCTACCTATCCATACCTTTCACCTAAAGTTGGCCATGGACAGGTGGGGAGACACTGACTTGTCCGCTGTAGCAATGATACGTGTTCTCGTGATCTCCCCTGAATTACTGAAGTGGTGCACATGCAGTAAAGGCTCATGTCCCAGGGAAGAAGGATAGGTCAGGTCATACAGAAATAATTTAGCAAGTTGGAAAAAAATATGTGGGGCATAACATCACTTTGGACATAGGTGTTCTCTATCACCCATGAAAGTAATCCTGATACTTGGATTTTGGGAGTTGCCGGTCCGTTTTCTCCCTATCTAGTTTCCTGATAAGAAATGTCTCATTATATGTTCACACATATGCGTTGTAAAATTGCTTAGTTTTGTGCTGCGATTCAGCGGTGTGAATGACGTGTTTCTGTTTGAACAGCAAGGCATTTTTAAATGCCATTTTATTACAGCTACATTGCACTCTCTCTCTCCCCCTCTTGTTAAGTGTGCCAGAGAGATGTCAGAGAAAAACCATTGTAATCTGATAGTTCCCATTGAATCTAATAGAGTGAAAATTCAGATCGAACACTCCCAGATTCAGGATCCTTTTTCCTAAACGCACTGCGGCTCTAACACATCTGAATACCCTTCATAGTAGCACATACAACTTCACTTTATCATGTGAATCCACAAGCTAAAATATGCATAGAAAATGCAAATGTGAACCAGGGCTTAGAAAACTAGTTTGAATAAAGGGAGTCATAGACAAGAGATGATCATTGCTTTATGGAGACAGTTTTGGGATTGATAAATGATGATGTCCTTGGGCAATCTGCAACCTCTGGCAACGTTCATTAGATGATTGATTTTGGGAGAAGAATAGATTACCTACAAAGGATTTCCTGCACAATTGCAGGAAAAAAGGAGAAACGGCACTTGTGTTGTAAAAATGGAAGGCACAATCCCCCAGATGTGATCACTACCTGCAAAGAAAAATGGAAAGTTTTTCTCTGTGGGTAGTGTGACCCCACCCTAGATTTCATGATTTGGTCAGTAGTTGTATTCTTCAACAACTTTGCGGTCTCTGTGGGTACTGACCTTACATGACCCAACAAGAAGTTATAAGATAGAAAGTAATAGATTGTTTTGTTCTAGTTCCACGTTTTGCCATTCAATTATAGTATCAGACTAGTTGCCAGACCCCATTTGTTTCATGTGATCATCATATCAAAAGTAAAAGCTAAATGTTGCCCTTAAGTCACCGGTCACCTCGCTGTGATTTAAATTGGGCAATTCCTGTGCAATTTCAGCACAATTTCAGGTGTGATATCTGAAGACTTTATTGCTGCTTGTGAAGATTTTCAATGATTTCTTAATTTTCAGTGCGATTTCCATTATATTCTTTGTATGTGCCTTCCTCTGGATCAACTGTGGGTATAGGATTATAACTCTTTTTTTTTTCTATGGTAGAACTGGATGGACTTTTGTCTTTTTCAGCCAAACTAACTATGTTACTATGTTCCATCACAACAAAACTGCAGAAAAAGTAATGCAAGAGCTACTTTAGAAATCACTCTGCAGCAAATCGCACATTTTAAGACACTAACATTCACATTCATTAGATGCAATATCAATTTATAAATTGCACTGGTATGACCAGGCATTTAAGTTTCTTTCAGTTGGAGTGTGGGCACAAGCATTGCTGTTTATTGAGGTGCTGGAGGGTACAATTTGTCAGTGGGAGGATGGTCAGGAAATATTCCACCTCCATAAATCCAGCGTAACTGTTTGCTATGGGCAAGGAGTGAATTGTTCTTATGCCATTTCTGCCTTACAAGTGCAAGTGATACTTTTTCTTTTCACAGTCAGTGAACAACAATCTTTAACATTGTAACTATGTAGTGTGTCCTTCAGTGACCAAAATCAAGCTACATGCAGTTCTTCTGAGTCCAGATCATCTTTGTGTTGGCAGTGCTACAGCTCTCAAAGAGGAGAATAAAGTGAAGCAGACTGAAGAAATTGTGTATTGATCATGGTTTTGCAGGCAATTTAGCAAATCACAAAACCTGTTTGACAGAACAGAAAATCTGTCCATTGCGGTAGGGTAGAAAAATTGGTGCAAGTGTCAAAAATGATCCCATTTGCTTCAGTCCAATAACTGAAGGAAATATTTATCAATCTCAAACACACAATTTAAAATTCTTAGCAAAAACAGTTTACCTTGAAAAGCAGTATACAGTTGTGTTTTCATAGCCATGTATGTTAAAATATTCAAATAAAAATGACCGTTTTACATGGGGGGGGGGGGGGAATGAATACATTGCCTGTGCTCCTGCTGTACATCCATTATCAACAGAGAATGGCTGTGCATTTGCATAGCTCCATGGAGAGCTAGTATATAGCTGCATGTTACAAACTCCACCTGTGTGCAATCATGGAATATTCATTGAAGCCTGTACATCATTCTGGCTATGCGAACCTTCACTACAGTATATGCGGGCCTTGTCTCTGTGTATGTGATAATGAAGGGCTTTCCATTATATCCTTACAATCCATGAAAAGGATTCTGATGCTGCAGCTACTACAACGAAACTGCTGCACCTTCCCTTCCCCCTACTCACCTATTCTGGAGAAGCCGCTGTGGATTATCCTTTATGAAAGTCATTGTGTTCCATCACCCCAGAGGTCACAAGTTTGTGCTTCTTATGAGCAGCAGCTGCATTTTTCATCCTGAACACTGCAGATACTAGTGACAACATGATAAACAAGCCTGCGGCTCCTCCATGGAGTAGATGATATTAAAGCACCACAAGTGTCTTAGTAATGGCGTTGTGCTTAACTTTTTCAGTGCCAAAGATAGGATAAAGTTTGCGGTCGCTTAAGGCAAACCATAGATCAGGGGTATCAAACTGCCCTCCAGCTGTTGCGGCACTACAAATCCCATGAGGCATTGCAGGGCTGACAGTTAAATGCATGACTCCCAAAGGCAGAGGCATGATGGGACTTTTCTCAACAGCTGGAGGGCTGAAGTTTGACATCTGTGCCATAGATGATACAATTTATGAAAATTGCTTTATTCCCCCATTAACACATCCAGTGTTGATGGGGGAATCCCTCCCCCGGTTGTGTTTCTTTCATGTGATTACTGTCACATGAAGGCTCCCCACCAGCAGAACACAATGATTACTGCTGGCTGCTATAGCTGCAGGCAGTCATCACATGCAAAAAAATCTGACATTTCAGTTCTGCCCTCTCCTCTAAATTCTTACACTAAACAGAGAGGATAGAGGAATCTGCACTACTGGCTACTGTATTAAGCAGCCACAGCACCAAACACTTTCTGCATTTGAAAGGATGCACTCACTGTTTAGTGGACAATTTTCCCACCTCCTTTGATTTTTTTTTTTATTCATTTTTTGCCAGACCAGGTGGTGCCAGCAGCCACCCACAGCTCAAATTTCTGCAGATTAAGCAGAAATTGGCCACAATTTCAGCTGTGTATGACCAGTTTTAGGTTGTCACTCTGCATTCAGTTGTTGATAATTTGAGGGTTTTTTACTAAAACTGGAGAGTGCAAAATCTGGTGAAACTTTGCATTGAAACCAATCAACTTCCAGGTTTTATTACCAAGGCTTAATTTGATAAGCTGAAGTTAGAAGCGGATTGGCTACCATGCACAGCTGCACCAGATTCTGAGTGTCTAATATATATGCCCTATAGGGCCAGTTCACACTACATGCGTTTCAGTGTTCGTTTTTCTGTATCCAAAACACACAGAAAGTAAGTTAGATGATTGTCAATGGCATAGTTTACATCAATGCTTGCAGTTCCAGTGCATTTCAGTTGCAGAAAAAAAAAAAGAGTAGAACAGGCTGCATTTTTTCTGCACAGAACTGGAACACAGTAAAATGCATCACAAACGCACCAGAACACACTGGAACACACCAAAACAAACCAAAAATGCACTGGAATGCACATGTCCCTATTTAAACTGAAGAAAAAGAGAGGGGAAAAAATTTACCTGAAAGCAGCAAGAACTCACTGGAATGCGCCGAAAACGCTTACAAATGTGCATGCAGAAACGCATCTGGACTGCGTTTTTACGGTGTGAATTAGCCCAAATACAAGCCAAGTTTGTTTGGCTGTACTTCTCCTGAGGATCAAAGGCGTGCAGTTCGTTCTGCATTCCTGTGACACAGTTTCAGTCAACAGTGGACTACATGATCAGGATCCACCCAGGAGCCTGGACCAGCACCTGAGCTAGCTGCTCCCGGCCCCCAACAGCCCAGCAGCAGAACAAACAGCAGTGACTGACAGTGGCAGGGAGATTGCTCAGTTCTCACCCTTAGAGCTGGTGGGGGACAGATGCATTGGATCGATGCTGCATTCACCTAGGTAAGTATGATTTTGAAAATAAAAAACATCATACCTCTGTTTTAAATACAATAGCCAACTGTGCCGATTTGTGCATGGGTCGATTGATTGATTTCCCCTTGTTCAGCTCATTAGCTGAATGAGAGAAATCCTGCTGTGTGTGACTAGCTTAAAGGCATAGCTCACTTTTACCAAAAAACTGACTGTGCAGATAAGGGGTGTCAGTAAATAAAAGCAATCTGTGCATCGATGACAAAAGTTGAATAATACCCTTGCTTTAGGTGTAGGCCATTTACGTACTTCAGGAAGCCTGACTGGAAATTTCTACTGATGTCCCTTATCTGCACTGACAGTTTTTTGGTAAAGGTGGACCAACCCTTTAAGGCCTAGACAGCCCAATTTGTATGATGATTGGATGCAAGAGTGAAATATTTATTTTCTCATACACCCAGAAAGGATTGGCCATGTCTGTTCGTGATTTTCCAGCATAATCAGGAAATCTGACCCAGACTGAAAAATACTGTGAGAATGCTTGGTTTTTCAGCACATTATAAAAGCTGCAAAGAAGTTTACTATATAAGAAATAGGTACATTTTAAAGTGAATAAAGTGATTGAAAACCTATTATTTTTTAAATGACAAGCACATCATACTTATCTGCTCTGTGCAATGGTTTTGAACAGAGTAGCCCAGATCCTTCTCTTCTAGGGTCCCCTGTTGGTGCTCCTGGTTCCTCCCTCTACTGAGTGTCCCCCATAGCAAGCCGCTTGCTATGGGGGCACTCATACAGACTCTATTCCGAGCCGCACTCTGTGTCTCCATAGACACACAGAACACTGCTCGGCCCTGCACAAACCTGCCACTAATGCAAAAACCATGGAAAGAACAGTTAATTTGATAAGGAGACTGAGATCATTGATGTAACTAATGAAGTTAGAGCTATGAATTCTGGTGGTTTCCTGATATTCCATGAAAGGCTTTATTGGCTTCATTTTAATGATAAGCACTCATTTTATATCTGGCATTCATCCTGCCATCAAGAGCTACCTCCTGTATGTGCACTGAATTAATGACATTTCATTATTCAACATGTCATTTGTTATCATTTTCTTGATATAGAAAGCAAATTGCCATGTCTATGCTGTGAAAGTGAAACTAAAGCCTAAAGATCACCTACAATTTCCCCATGACTATAATTAATAATAACCATCTCTAAAGATTAACCAAGACAACATCAACTGTAGGGTGGAAAATGTTCATTCTCACGATGTGGGAAATATAGATCACTAAATTTGTTTTTCTAGAATCTCATATGGATGGTGTCTATGCTGACAATGCATAATACCCTGTTTATCATGGCAGGATAAGAGTGTCTTTAAACAAGCCCATTACTGCATGGCTGCTCTAATATTTACCTTATGACAGATATAGAATACATCTTCCTTAAGTCAGATATAGAATATTAAAATACTTTGCTCCTCTGGGTTAAGGTGATCACTATTGGTGCCCACACAATGCAGCCATTATACTACAAAGGTATACTGGTAAAAACATTTAAAGCTGAACCCTATGCAGATATAATAGACAAAAATGAATGCATCCCTGTTATATTTAATATTTTATTCAATGTAATTTTTCATATCAGACTCTTTCTGTCTCAGTTTGTGTAAAGCTCAGACTGATAGGTGAGTAGCAGCAGAAGAAACAAATCATTTATGCTGCAGTGCTCATGTGCGGACAAGCAACATGGTGATAGGAGGAGAGAGCAGAGTGACAGAAAGATGAGCTTTCACTGTCCAGTCATAGGCTTGGAGAGGCACAGGACCTGTAAATATTATTTAACTGAAGCAGAGAAAAATCAGTTCTCTTACTCTGTCAGACAGTGCATTGATGCGTGGCAGAGCTGTGTGAATCTCAGGATTGGGTGAGCAGACATGCAAATCCACTGGCATGTAAAAAAGCCTCCATATTTCAACTGTATATTTAGCTGTTTGCCTGGAGTTATTGCCCTTTTTACTTGCACTGGACTTCATTAAATAAACCTTTAATTAGAGGAATATGACATTTTTTTAAACTGCTAGTTACCTGTAATGCTAAACCACTGGCTTCAATTCTTTCTAAGTCATTGTTCCAGAACATGCAGGCAGTCAAAATGTCAAAAGTCCTTAGCAGCATATGTGTTCCAGGTTAGTCACTAAAGTATTGAATCCAAAGAGTCAGAATGACAGCCAAGCAAACAGCATTTTTAGAAAGAAAGGCCAGCAATGGCTAACTCCATGTTTCGCTCTTTAGATATTTTCTTTTAAATTGTGGTAATTTTTCCCTTGGACCAGCTCATTTTACTGCTGGTTTTACATTGCCAAACAGAGTCAGGGCCTCTTTTTTCATGAGAAATGGGGTGTGCTCATGAGTCTGTGCAGATTTGTTCTCTATAGAATCAGTTGTCCTGTATGATCCAGCAATCCATAGACAAAGATACTTTGATGACCACTGTCCTAATACAGAGTATGCCAACAGAGCTGTATATTATTAGCAATCACATTTACAAGGAAATCTGTGACTAATGTACTGTATACTGTATACATAATATGGCAGGTAAGGCTACATTCACACCAGTGGTAAGAGCCGTTGTCAGTTGTAGCAGCAGGAATCTTCTGATTCCTGCTGCACCTCTCAGGGGGTAGGTGCAGCCACCGTCCCCATTCACTATAAAGTAGCCGGCAGCCGCATTCATTGCACAGCCAGTGATTACCTGCGGTGATTGCTGTTGGACGCACACAAATTGGTGGCTGTGTGGATAGCAGCAAATAGCTGCAGCCATCGACGACCTGTCATTATAGTGAATGGGGCAACAATCTGCAGCAGCAATTCTGATTCCTGCCACTACTATTCGCATCAGCTATAATTTCTGGTGTGAATGTAGCCTAAGAAAAGTCAATGAGTAAAGCTAGGGATTATGGGCTACAATATTTTAGCCAAAAGAAATGGATACCTTTACTGGTCCTTTATAAATAAAAAAAATCAAAGAAGTATGTTGACTGTAGGGGCCCCATAGCAAAATAACTCTCTGTAGAAATTGGCAGTGTCAGCTGTGGAAATACTCGTATCCCAGGCTCTATAGCACCAGCATGTAATGTTATACCTGTTTGATACACCACTGGTTAGGTTATATCGATACCTGAAATCCAGATTTCTATTTATTTTTGTAGCCCAGAGTGTATAGACTGAAAATGTGTTAAATATAGTTTATACATAAAAAAATTAAATATTGGCTGCTTTATAGCATTGTCAAATATGTTTTATTTATGTACATTGAGTACTACTCTCACTTTACCTACACATACCCTGAAATCCATAAAGACTGGCACAGCCAGATTTTGCTAAAGTGTCTCTCATGCATTCTAAGTGCCCGGTCATACTGGTGCGATTTCAGGTGCAATTTGAGAATTTAAATCACACCTGAAACCGCATCTAATGAATGTGAATGTCCATGTCTTAACCTTTGCGATTTGCTGCAGCACGATTTCTAAAGAAGTTCTTGCATTACTTTTTCTGCAGTTTTGTTGTGATTTCACATACATAGAATATAATGGAAATCACACTGCAAATTTAAAGAAATCATTGAAAATCTTCACAATTAGCAATAAAGCCAGTCGTACCTGAAGTCAAGCTGAAATTGCACACAAAACATGTGATTTTAAATGGCAGCAGTGTCACCAATGACTAAAAGTGGTGAATAATGCAAGAAATTCATATATCTGTCTAGAACTTGTACTTGAATTTGGCTCATTCTGCAGCACTTTTATAATGCACTCAAGACACTTTTTGCAAAATCTGTCTGAGCCAATTTTCCTCTCCGTACATCAAAACAGAGTCAGTCTTAAAGTGTTACTAAACCCACAACAGTAAAATCAGTCTGTATATGCAGTAAAGCATGCTTGTTATACTCACTGTGGAACCTAAGGTGTTAATCCTTTGCATTGTGTAAAAAGGCAGTTTGATCCTGTCTTCTGTGATCCTCCCCTTCTTCTACTGTCCCCAATCCATCTACTGATAGTACAGAGCTCTAGGAGTTACTCTGCATATGCTCAGTTTAGTGTGTATGGCTAGAGGTTTTTTTTTTTCTTTGGGAGGGTGCATATGATCAGCACAGGGTCAATCAGCGCTGTCCAGACAGAGGGTCAGGGGTCATGTAGCCTCATAGGACATAGGAAACTCCTACAAAATTCACCAATGCTTGGATGCACACTGATAGAAGTCACAAGACTGCTATATACTACTGATGAGAGTCGGTATTTAGCAGTTTATTATTACTAAAATAACTGCATTTCCATGTTGTGTGTACTGTGGGAGACCAGACCTAGTGAATGCAGGGTGCTGGGTTTAGAAACACTTTAATTAGCTTCACTTTTGGCATATTTGATGCGACACAATGTAAAAGTGGTGCATTTTAGAACTATCAGTGCACGAGTCTCAGAACCAAAAGTGTTGCAATATTTCATGAATTTGGCACAATATATTGACAAGAGGGTTAACACCAGAAAAGTGGCGCTGCAGCTTTATTGAATTTCTCCCATGCTGTACACAGAACATAAGCAGGCATGGGTGGCTGCAGTGGACAGTATCTCTAGTACTAGAAGTTATGTATATGGGCAGAAGTACACAGAAAATGCTTCAAGAATGAATTTTATTAGCATGTTACTTTTTCTCATGTCCCACGTTGTAAAAGCAGAACCACAAGGAACTCACATGTCTTTAATATGATCTGCTTAGCTCATGACTCTGGTCACCATGTAGAGGGTAATCCCGTTTTTATAGTTAATTAGAAATTGAAATTCAGGCAACCAGTTTCTATTCTTGGCCTTTAGTACGGTCCTAGTCGTAGTGCCTTTAACCACATTGTCTTCTCTTGTAACCAAATATGAGTTTAAGGCTACTTTCACAGCTCGGTTCTTTTTTGCGGCATTTTACTGCGTTTTCAGCTGACACGTGAGTCAAAAAAAGTGGGTGCATTCTTTGTGCATTTTCTAATAATTTCAATGGGGAGGTGCGTTTTTTCTATGCATTTTTGCTGCGGATGTGTTTTTGATGTGTTTTTGCTGCATTTTTGGTATGTGTCATTCATTTCAATGGAGGTTTTTTTTCACCACATCAAACAAACATGCACCAATAATGCAGCAAGCAGGACTTTGAAAAATGCAACACACCCGCAACTGACCAGTGTGAAGAGTTCCATAGCATTTAATGGTCATTTTCTTCCACTTTTTTTAGGGCAAAAACAGAAGAAAAACAGTTCAATGTGAAAGCTAAACTCCAGGCAGACCATTGCATACACTGTTGAAATACTGTTCATTTAGTATTTCTGCTCAGCTAATAATGTGATTTCAGCACCCCTGCCAGACAGCACCACCATGTCCTGGATCTCTCTGTAGAATACACTGCAGTTAGGCAGATTGAAGCACTTGCTGGGTCTATGTAATCAATACGTTTAGCGATTTGTAACAAATGCGTAAATAGATTACATTGTTCTTATATTTTACTAGTGTTCAGCTTTAAAGTGAAATTGTGCTTTGTCCATACCGGGAAAACAAACTGCTTAAATGTTCATCAGACATGCCTAGAGTAGCAAGGGAAGGAGCCCAGAGTTTTTTCAATAGCTATCATGCCCTGAAAGGATCAAAGTGCGCTTATCCTTATTACTACTTTGCCCTGAGCTACCCAATCCCGCTGTTCCCCTCCACAGATGTTTACTTACTGAGATGCCGTGGCCTCTATTGTTTATTTGCATTCCATGCCACAGGTTCTTTCCTTCCTGGCAGCACAGACAATTTACAGCTCCATTGACTTCTACTGGGAGACAAAGGTAGATGAGCCTTAAGTGGTTGTAAAGGCTGAAGGTTTTTACCTTAACCCTTTGGCTCTGGTGCCTCCTGGTCCTTTAAGGGGTTTCAGATGCCAGGAAGCGAGGCATCTAAGGAGGCGGGGTTTATGAACATGTGACAGCCATGATTGGCTGTCACAGCAATCACATGATCAGATTGTCCCCAAGCACAAGTAGTGATTGGGAGCTTTCTGTTAGCCACCGGTAACTGTGCTGGGAGCATGCAGGGTGCACACTCTCAGCACCGCTGTGTTTACATTTTGGTATATTGGATATATGTGGCTTCTCGGCTCCAAGGAGTTAAAGGATAAATTCACCTTTTGTAACATGTTACACCCTATATTCAGGGTGTAATATGTTACTGTATGAATGCCCCCCCCCCAATCCCCCAATATGACAGCTAGCAGAGGAACTTCTTCCCCTGCTAGCTGTCACCATTTAAGAAAAAAGTGGCTGTGCAGGGCTCTGCCCACCTGGCTGCATCATTCATGCACGGAGTCCTATGAATGGAAAACTACAAGTCCCTACAACCTTTGCAGCTGCTGGCTTGCAGTTCTCAATTAACTACAATGGCGCTGTTGAGCACTATGGTAGTTCATTGATTCTTCGTGCCAGTATAATACTACCTGCTTGCACAAGATTACTCTGACAGTCTGCAGGAGTCCTGCATGACACCAATGATCTGCTGATCGCGGGTGCAATGTTTTACCTGTATAAAAATGTGCATTTATTATTTTTTGTTAAAAGGTGAAGGTATCCTTTACTGCATTCTATGTAGGGAAACCGTAGGAATTGTGTACTAAATGCTTTTCACTTTTTCTTAGGGAATTTTCCCTGATTTGGGTGAAAATTCCCTTTGCAAAGAATACCCAATCACATGCAAGGGAAAAAAAAAAACAGTATTTTTGCTTGCACACGATTGGATGATGGAGGTGAGCAGCAGTTCTCCTCATTCACTAAGCTAAAGGAAAATCTCCTTGCAGAATAAACAGCGTATTTTCCTTTTGTAAATCGATCTTCGTGCCTTTAAAACCTTAACATGTGATCCAGATTATACAGTCAGTTCATCTGTGCTTAGCATGAATAATCTTCTGTAGAGACAATGAAAATAAATCCTGGTAAAAAGCAAAAAAGAGCATTTGCATATGCAGCAAATACAAAATAAATAAAATTACATGACCCATCTGTCAGTGCTTAGATTATGACCCATTCACACCATTGTGCTGCATTAGCACACTAGCATTATGTCACATGTTGACCTTCCTTGTGACAGCTCATTCATTTTGAAAGGACTGCCTAATGCATCAAAACACACAAAAAGAGTGCAAGTACTTTTTTTTGTAACACTGGGGTTCATTTACTATAGCTGGAAAGAACAAAATCAGGTTTACTTCTGCATAGAAATCAGCTTCTAGGTTATATTGGCAAAGGTTAATTGAACAAGCTGAGGTTAGAAGCTGATTGGTTTCTGTGCAGAAGTGAGCCTGATTTTGCACTCTCCAGCTATAGTAAATAAACCCCACAGTGTACTACAACACATGGCAGTGCATTACCATGCGCTGTGGTATGCTGCAATGCACATTCTTTGGCAAGGTGTGCCTGGGGTGCCATTCAGAATAGTAATGTTTATTCCTAGAGTGCAATATTACTCATGTTGTCAATCTAATTTATCATAAATACTCAAAAGATTAACTTTATACATTGCATGGAAACAGTTTATGATACTGATCAGGATACAATGCTAAACAGGTGTTGTGGTTGACATGAGTTTATAATGTCTGTCTATGTCCACATCATGAAAAGGCTTTGCATGATGACCAAATGTGCACATTCTTTTTAGGTTCTGATCAGCCCAATCATTAGATCAGATAATGATTTACCCTCACAATGTTTGGTCTGAACATTCATACTGTATATACTAGTGCATGTTCAGCTTCTGACGCAGAGATGATATTTTACATCAGAGGCTAGAGAAGGAAATATTGTCTTTTTTTCTTTTTATGGCCCTAAAATAGACTTTGCTTTTAAGCCAGGATGTAAACATTATGGTCCAATTACCATATAATAGTTTGAGCCTCATACTGACCTATAAAACTTCAGCTGTTTTTTTCTGGCTATTGTTAGAAATAAATGCCTAATACCGTGAAAAACAGTTTTCCAGTTGTAGATGGACATGCTCTTTCACGTAGGATTGTGGCATGTAGCTCCTTTCTTTAAAATGCATAACATCTACCTGTCAATTGCTATAGACTTATTATTTTCATGTTACTGGAATAAATATTTGTCCAGATTAAAACAGAACTCCAATGGAAGCGAATCTGACCATATGCACTCCACCACCAGTCATTCAGGGACTGTATGCTTTTGAAGTTTGCCTACACATGTATAATAGGATAACAGAAGGCTTTCCAACAACTTTACCTTTGTATTACACACCAATGGTACTAATGTTTGCCCTTTCACTTTTTCAAGTTTGCATTGTGAATATTCAAATGTTAATTTGTGATATTCTGCTGTTTGATTTGTGTGTGACTAAAATAAAGTTAATAAATAAAGCTAAAGAAATCAGAACTTTAACCAAATATCTAAGTACTGAGTTGAAATAATAAAAATAATTAAAGTGTATGCCAAGTCAAAATATATTTCTGTAATTTTGGATAGAGCGGGAAAATGTTAAAACCTCTGTTAGGGTTTTAATGCTGGTCAGGACTCTAAAGATTTCCTTTCTGTCCTGCTGCCGAGTAGGAAGTATAGGGGGAAGCTCTCCAACAGAAATACAGCCAAAAATAAAAATGTTATTCTTCAGGAAAAGCTAGAACCCCGTCTGTTTTTTTTCTGTCTGTTTCCTTGTTGCAGACATTCCCTCACTTTCTGGTGAAACCATTGTCTGTGGGGCAGTAAGTGAGGGTAGGTCCGTTTAATGGAGCCTCAAATAACAGTAAAAACCCAAAAGAAATTCTAATCCTTCCCTATACTATAAAAAATTGCTTTAAGCTTTTTTTTTATCTGCCAAATGATTTATAATGCTGTTTAGCCACACTTCTATCACATTACACAATTCGTTTATGTCTGTGAGGCCCTTACATGTTTAGGTGCACTTTAAACATAGGGAGGCATTAGGAGAACAGAAAGGGTAAGTTGGCACATTCAGCATTAAAGTATATGTACACCCTCACCTTGTAAAACAACCCATCTAGTTTAAAACCGAAGTGAAAACATTGTTTATACGTATAAAAAAACATAAATGTATTTTTTTCCCCCACTTTTCTAAAAGTGATCACATACCATTTGTTCTCATCTACATAAGGAGCTCAGGGAGGAGAAACAGCAGACACTGATCTTCCCAGTGAATGGCTCTGCAAAGGGGATGTTGTTAGCACACGTCTGATCATTGGAGGAGAGCAGGCTGCGTTCCAGCACAGCTAGAGAACTGACCATGCTGTGCTCTCATACCCAGTGTGGTCAGTTTTTAATAGGAAAGCAGATGGACTGGCAGGAACACCAGGGATTTCACACAAAGGAAGCAAAACAAAAAGAAAAGGAGACTTTTTTCATTCAAGTACATAGTACAGCAGGCACATATCAGGAATATGAAATGTTGGGTTTACATATTCTTTAACTTACTTTTCTAACGTGTAAACAGGCACTTCTAAGGGGTAATTTTGTATTTTATATTTTTGTAATGTTTTCACTACTGTACTGTGAGGTTCTGATTACCCTGCTTGCATTTTCTGTGTAACTGTATTGTAATGTGAGATAATTGTGCTGTTTAGTTACCCTATTACCCTATTTATCTGGTAATTTCAGAGAAGCAAGGGTTAACTCTGTTTGCCAGGTTTTCCCGGGCTTGATGAGGGAGTACCGCCCCCTGCTGGGGCAAACCTATAAAAAGGAGGGAACCACCAGAGTTGTTTGCTTGATGTATGCTATGGGAATAGAAGCTGAGATATGATGCTTTGGCAGGAAATATACTGTATGTATTAGCAGAGGAGGGGATGGTACTATGTGACAGCCTGGTTATGTGAGGACACAATTACAGCAGTCATCTGTTCCATTGCTTCTCTACATTGATATAGTGCTTCTCACTGATATATTATACTTATAAATGGGGATATAATATACTATACTTACCTCTCACTGATGACACTGTTCAACAAATTTTTATTTTTTGCCAGTTTTGGAAACAAAAGGATCCATTTCTTAATGAATTTCACATTCTGAGTTCAAATATAACAATGAAATTTGTCAATTGGCTCTAGTTTTTCTGTAAACGGAAAGTTTTCTACTATAGGCGTAATGACTACATAATGCACAATAATTATATAGATAGATGTCTTTCCACAAATATAAAGCCAGTGATATTGACTACATAACAAAGCCTAAATGGCATAATATATTGCATAGGATTACCAAGAAAAATTATAGCCATAAGCTAAGTTGAATCATTTTAATACTTAGGATTCTCACTTGTTTTGTCTTCAGTTTGTGTCGGTTTTGCTTCTCTTGGCTTTTCTCTTGTATTCGAGGAAAGGGCTATCTCTTACAACTGCACGTGACTACACGCTTCAGGTTCTTCCTCACTTGACTCAACCACAAAGGATTCTGGTGCTTTAGGAATTGGTAGCCCCTCTCCATGAGGAACTGGACGTATTGCCGATGGAATATTTGGATAGTGCACAGATAACTTTTTCTTTTCTTCTTATTTAGCCCTTTTACAATTGGAGGCACCATACAAAAGTAACAATTACTAACATGATCTGTTGACTCTCTCCAAATCATTGGCACAGCGAAAGGCATAGATGCCTTTTTTCCATTCAACCATTGCTCCAGTGCCGTCCCACAAGAATTGCAGCATATATGTGGTGCCCAGCTCTTGTCCTGGTCTCCTATCTTGCAGCCAAAATACAAGTTGTAGGCTTTCTTAATCATTCCTGTTATCCTCCTTTTTTGTGAGATAAAAGTTATTTCACCGCAGATATAGCAGAAATTATCTGCTTTATTCACACAAGTTCGAGGCATTACTGAGTAGCCTATATAAGCATAAAACGAAATGTAAAGACGCTGTCGAACTACAATCAGCTACAGATACTGCAGCTTTTATGCAGTGAAGTGATGCAATTAAAGGCTAATATTGCATCATCTCAGTATACATGCAATTTTCTATTGGTCACCAGTATCAATTGCGCAATATGCAGCTGAAGTTGCATCATAATTTTGAATGGCTTACGTCATTAGATGGGTGAATATATCATGGAAACTAGAGCCAATCAACATTTTTTAGGGTCATTTTCGTTTTCAGCACCCCAAAATTATGTAAGATTAGCTAATTTTATGCCCAAAACTTTTTACCTGTTGAACAGTGTGACTGGGAGGGCTGAGAAGTAGCAGTGTGTTGACTCCAGGCTCTGCACACAGGCAGTATGGAGAAATTGCAGATTGAGGTTTACCTGTCATTAAAGGCCAGCCAGAAGCAAATGAGTGCTGCTCAGAGAAAGAGAGAGAACAGTCTGATGACAGCTGCACTGTTCTGGCTGCTGGACACAGCTCTGATCTGTGGGATGCCGGGACACTGTTCAGATTCCATTACAGTCCCGCAGGTTCCAGGATGGTTGGGAGGTATGTATCATGCACCCTCAATTTGGTCTTTGTTCACAAGACATGCACAACTCTGTGGGCACTAGCTTCATTGGAGTCTTGCAAAAAAGAGGGGCAGAGGAAAGCCAGGGAGTCCACTGAAGTAAAGATGAGGTGCCTCCAGAACTATCTGGTAGGGTGCTGCCTAAAGCATACAATGAAAAAAAAAAGTGCGTAGTCTTTTTTTTCTTTTTCTTTGTTTTTTTCATTGGAGTGGGATCATGAGCCCCCCCCCCCCCCTATATATGATAGCTGCATCCCCATATCATGTGGCTGGAACTAAAACCCAATGGCATCTTCTTGTCATGACAGACATGCGTGTTTACATTGTTGCTAATAGCAAACAAACCCTACGTGATGCTTCCATTATTATTATTTTTTTGCAGAGCAGTGAACACTAACTTGAATTTTAGCAACTCTGGTATAAATAGCCAATAAACTACTACATAAGTCACTCCCCCCACCCCACCCCCATCCCTACTGCTTAAAGTACATTACATACTGTACTTCGGAGTAATGAGGAGCATTTGTCTTGCTCCAGCATATTCTTACCACTCACTCATATTGGAGGACAAAACTACTCATAGTAGTAAATGGCTTGTTTGTGGCCAGTCACAGCAAATGCCTATAGAATTCTGATGGTATGTATGGAACTATGGCTCATTAACTGCCAATATCTACTTTTCTCACATTGCAACTATCTCCAGCATGTGTATCATAATCTTCTATAAACCAAATAATTGTGCATGTAATAGCTGTGCATTTATCTGTCCCCAGGGGCGTATTTGCTGCAAGGCAAACAAGGTGTTTGCCTAGGGTGGCACTTTTCAGGGGGACGGCGGCACCGCGTGGGAGGAATAGTGCCTAATCATTGGTATCAGTGGGAGGAATAGTGCCCCATCATTGGTATCAGTGGAAGGAATAGTGTCACATCATTGGTGTCAGTGGAAGGAATAGTGTCACATCATTGGTGTCAGTGGGAGGAATAGTGTCCCATCATTGGTGTGAGTGGGATGAATAGTGCCCCATCATTAGTGGCAGTGGGAGGAATAGTGTCCCATCATTGGTGTGAGTGGGATGAATAGTGCCCCATCATTAGTGGCAGTGGGAGGAATAGTGCCCCATCATTGGTGTCAGTGGGATGAATAGTGCCCCATCATTGGTATCAGTGGAAGGAATAGTGTCCCATCATTGGTGTCAGTGGGAGGAATAGTGTCCCATCATTGGTGTGAGTGGGATGAATAGTGCCCCATCATTAGTGGCAGTGGGAGGAATAGTGCCCCATCATTAGTGTCAGTGGGAGGAATAGTGTCCCATCATTGGTGTCAGTGGGATGAATAGTGCCCCATCATTGGTATCAGTGGAAGGAGTAGTGTCCCATCATTGGTGTCAGTGGGATGAATAGTGCCCCATCATTTGTGTCAGTGGGATGAATAGTGCCCCATCATTGGTATCAGTGGAAGGAGTAGTGTCCCATCATTTGTGTCAGTGGGATGAATAGTGCCCCATCATTGGTATCAGTGGAAGGAATAGTGTCCCATCATTGGTGTCAGTGGGCGGAGCTCTAATAGGAAGAGGTGGAGCCTAAAGAGGAAGGGGGTGGAGTTTGCAGATAAAAGGGTGGGACACATTTAGATGCGAGGAGGGGGGGGGGGAAAGATTTTAGTCTTGCCTAGGGCAGCACAAAACCAAAATACACCACTGGCTGTCCCAATGAGGAAATGACTTTCTATAGCAGACTGTTGGTCGAGGACCATATGCCATACAAGTGTGTATGTAAATAAAGAAGTATGAGAACATATTTGTGTTAAAGAAGTTTTCAGCTTAGCTGTGTTTTCACACCATCACATGGCCTTGTTATGAAGTGGAAAAGTGTTATTTGCCTTGTAGTTATCACTGTAGAGAGGAGAAACATGTGAATACGTTTTATAAATAGCATTATTGCTTTGTACACATCAGCTTCAAACACTAACAGTTCTTGATATCTTACAGGCAGTGTTTTAATTCCTATTGTGGGAAAAGGAGCAGATGTCACTCAGGGGGCTGTGAACATGGATAAGGAATGTTTATTGCTGAACTGAGCATTTTGTAAATATTGCACTAGTTTAAAGATTAAGTTCACTTTTTGTGGAAAAATAATAAATGCTCATATTTTTGCAGGAAAAAAAATTGCATTTATTAATCTTCCCCCTACAAAGCCTGGAAAGCATTGCATCTGTGGATCAGGGGTGCAATGCTAGACACTTGCAGACAAGCCCTACAGCTTTCAGCCTGTACTTACAGCCTGACTGTTTAAGAGATGCAGGAATGAATGAACTACAACGCCACTCGTCAGCAACACTGCTATTCATTTAGAACAAGTCGTCAGCCGCAATGGCTGACAGTAGTTGTAGTTCGGGCTTTCCCAGGAAATTGTGAATGAATGACAGGGCTGTGTGGTTGGAGCCCCATGTGGCTGCTTTATTTTCAAATAGTGGCAATGGGCATAGGGAGATGATTCCCTACTCACTGTCACAGGGAGGGGGAGAGGCGGAGAGGCTGCAGTTGCTGGAACATGTTACATGTTCCACCTGAAATATGGGTGGAACATGTAACATGTTCCAAAAAGTGAAATTAGCCTTTAATGACATATGGCTTCCTTATAACCTGCTTCTCTAATCTCAGTACAAGTTTATGGGTCACCTTAGACCAATAAGGAACCTTTGATCAGTATACCCCTAAGGCTACATCCGCATGAGCATCTAGCCACGCACTGTGTGTGAATCTAGCTGCTTCCACTGCAGGTAATAACAGCCTTCCATTGCACTGTATCGGCTCGGTGACCACGGCTATCTAAACACTGCTGTCAGTCCCAGCCACATGAATTAGTAAATTCATGCCATTGGGATTTGCAGTGTGGCTTAGCTGGCTTATCCTGTAATTAATTTTTGTCTCATCAGATCTATAAAATCTGTTTATGAACTACCTTCATGTAAATCTGGCACAGTGCATGAAATTTAAAGTATATGTGAACTCTCATCTTGTAAAACAACCCATTCAGCTTAAAATAGAAATGAAAGGCAAAACATCTGTGTATAGATATAAAAGATATTTTTTTTCCCCTTTTATATACAGTCAGGTCCATAAATATTGGGGCATCGACACAATCCTAACATTTTTGGCTCTATACACCACCACAATGGATATGAAATGAAACGAACAAGATGTGCTTTAACTGCAGACTGTCAGCTTTAATTTGAGGGTATTTACATCCAAATCAGGTGAACAGTGTAGGAATTACAACAGTTTGCGTATGTACCTCCCACTTGTTAAGGGACCAAAAGTAATGGGACAGAATAATAATCATAAATTAAGCTTTTACTTTTTAATACTTGGTTGCAAATCCTTTGCAGTCAATTACAGCCTGAAGTCTGGAACGCATAGACATCACCAGACGCTGGGTTTCATCCCTGGTGATGCTCTGCCAGGCCTCTACTGCAACTGTCTTCAGTTTCTGCTTGTTCTTGAGGCATTTTCCCTTCAGTTTTGTCTTCAGCAAGTGAAATGCATGCTCAATCGGATTCAGGTCAGGTGATTGACTTGACCATTGCATAACATTCCACTTCTTTCCCTTAAAAAACTCTTTGGTTGCTTTTGCAGTATGCTTTGGGTCATTGTCCATCTGCACTGTGAAGCGGCGTCCAATAAGTTGTGAAGCATTTGGCTGAATATGAGCAGATAATATTGCCCGAAACACTTCTGAATTCATCCTGCTGCTTTTGTCAGCAGTCACATCATCAATAAATACAAGAGAACCAGTTCCATTGGCAGCCATACATGCCCACGTCATGACACTACCACCACCATGCTTCACTGATGAGGTGGTATGCTTAGGATCATGAGCAGTTCCTTTCCTTCTCCATACTCTTCTCTTCCCATCACTCTGGTACAAGTTGATCTTGGTCTCATCTGTCCATAGGATGTTGTTCCAGAACTGTGAAGGCTGTTTTAGATGTCGTTTGGCAAACTCTAATCTGGCCTTCCTGTTTTTGAGGCTCACCAATGGTTTCCATCTTGTGGTGAACCCTCTGTATTCACTCTGGTGAAGTCTTCTCTTGATTGTTGACTTTGACACACATACACCTACCTCCTGGAGAGTGTTCTTGATCTGGCCAACTGTTGTGAAGGGTGTTTTCTTCACCAGGGAAAGAATTCTTTGGTCATCCACCACAGTTGTTTTCCATGGTCTTCCGGGTCTTTTGGTGTTGCTGAGCTCACCGGTGCATTCCTTCTTTTTAAGGATGTTCCAAACAGTTGTTTTGGCCACGCCTAATGTTTTTGCTATCTCTCTGATGGGTTTGTTTTGTTTTTTCAGGCTAATGATGGCTTGCTTCACTGATAGTGACAGCTCTTTGGATCTCATCTTGAGAGTTGACAGCAACAGATTCCAAATGCAAATAGCACACTTGAAATGAACTCTGGACCTTTTATCTGCTCATTGTAATTGAGATAATGAGGGAATAACACACACCTGGACATGAAACAGCTGAGAAGCCAATTGTCCCATTACTTTTGGTCCCTTATCAAGTGGGACGCACATGTGCAAACTGTTGTAATTCCTACACCGTTTACCTGATTTGGATGTAAATACTCTCAAATTAAAGCTGACAGTCTGCAGTTAAAGCACATCTTGTTCGTTTCATTTCAAATCCATTGTGGTGGTGTATAGAGCCAAAAATGTTAGAATTGTGTTGATGTCCCAATATTTATGGGCCTGACTGTAAGTGATTACATACCCTCTGTTTTAAGCTGTACAAGGATCATAGAGAGCTGGGGGAGAAGAAGCAGTAGAAAATTGACCGTGCTGTGCTCTCCTGCTTAGTGTGGTCAGTTTTCGATAGGAAAGCAGAGGGACTGGCAGGAATACCAGTGATTTCACACAAAAGAAGCAATACAAAGAGAACAGGATACTTTTTAATATAAGTACATGGTACAGCAAGCACATATCAGCAATATGTAATTTTGGGTTGACATATTCTATATACGTCACGGCTTTGTTGTGAGAACACTATACAATTTATACCTGAGTACTTATTTATCTTGTAGAATACAGATGTGCAGTAGAATGTTAACATTGGAGCCAAATGGTGCAGTATATTTTTATATAGCACTGGGGGAGGCATTACTCCTGCAACAGTGGCAATTATAAACCTTGCATGGTGTCATAGAGTAGGATCCAATTGCTGTTGAGTGGCAGGGATTATTATTATTATCATTATTATTATATGTTGTTTTTTTTCTCTTTTTTTATGGTGTGCCCTATGTAGGCATTCTGTCAGACTGAAGAATCCTTTGGTTGATGTGTCCAGCATTACTGGCATCATTGAAACAGTTGAATAAAGCTCCCTTCAGCTGCATGCCTGAGCTGTATAAAGATTAATGAATAAGCTAGATGTGGAGATTATTGCATAGAAAATGGAATCCCTGACAATCGTCACAGCAATAAGAGAGCTGGATTGACAAATCCTTTGTATATGAGCCCAGAGCAGATAACATAAACCCTTTCATACAAAACAAACTGCAGTTTTCACACGAGTACTGCTATATTGAGTTTTACATGCTTATCTTACTGGTATCTCAATTATGATCATATTGGATTTGATAAAATTCCACTAAGTCAGTGTATGTAAAGCAGAGGGGAATATATTTGGTTCCATTCAGATTTAATTAAGAGCCAGTCTTTTGAGTAATCCTTTATTATGCCCTATATTTCCATTGAACTCTGTCCTGCAGATAAATGCTCTGATATTCTGCATTCTTAATGGCAAGGGTCCCTTTATGGTTATGTGAATGGTGCCTTTTTCACATGGTACAACTGTAAAGGTAGCATGGCATAATGTCTTAACTGATTTCCATCAGTGATGCAACAGAATGGTGTGTCACTATAGATAAATCATATGTATAGAAAACAAGGTGCAATTTTAGGGAGTTTTTTTCAGGACTTTTAAGTATGTTGGAAATTTTCTTTTGTTCACTAATAGAAGTAATCTACCTTCTGATTTTTTTTTAAATGTGCATCATCATCATCATCATATCTTGGGCCTCTCTAGAACACATCTGTTAGCAAAACCTAAGGCATTTTATGAATTTGTTTAATGTACATATCAAGAAATTGTGATTTATGCAGCAATGTTCTCTGGTAGCATAATATGAGTTACTAAAGTCTCTGTTACATTGGAGGAGGGCCCTGGCTAACATCCGAGAACATGGTTGGGCATACACATGAAATGATGGACACTCAGGAGAGTTCACCACCCAGACTGCAGTGCATCATAACTCAAAAACCATAAACTTTAGCTCAGGCAAGGACATAATTAAGTTAGCTCTATCTTGGCAGGATTATTAGGATCCCTCTGTGCGGTCTCGCCAATCTATGTGGATTACCGTACCCAACTGCTTCTGAGCATGATGCCATGCTTGAAAGAACAGGGGATTATAGCATATAACTACATGTTGTTTTAATTGTATATTGCTTGGTGGTTCTTATGGTTCTTAGTATTTACACATGGATGTGGTCCATATAATGAGATGTATTTCTAATCTACATATGCATTCTAGAAACATGTTTGGATGAAAACAACATCTGCATATGTAGTATTTGTTAATTCATGTTAAGGATATCATAATGGATATTATTCTACTGGGAACGTATGAAAAAAGTTTGGGCTTTTGATACTGGGAGGCTGGTGAGTTCCCAAACCTCTCCTTTTCCTGCTCATTTCTGTTTGTTTGGAAGGAGCAATGCGCGCTAGTTGTGGTCATGTGCACTGCTCTATGAACATTGCAAATCCCATAGTGCAGAGTCCATCTCTTGTTTTTTTTTAAACCAGACTTAAAGGATAACTTCACCTTTTTTGACAAAAATAATAAATGCCCTTTTTTTGCAGGTAAAAAAATGTGCTTTTATTATTTTTGTCTGCAGGAGCCTGGAAAGCATTGCACCAGTGATCAGCAGATTGCTGATGCCATTCAGGTCTCCTGCAGACCTGTCAGAATATCTGATTGCCGTACAGGATGTACGAGAAAGCAGATATTCTGACAGAAAGCTTCAATGAACTACCACAATGCTCCACAGCACCATGGTAGTTCATTTAAAACTACAAGCCAACAGCTGCTAAGGCTGCAGGGACTTGTAGGCACGTATTCACAGAACACTGGGAAGCCCCACACGGCCACACTGTTTTCAAATCTGAGAGAGAGTACGGGAAAACATCACCCTGTACTATCTGTTAGAGAGAGGGTGGGGGGCGGGTGCTTCTGCAGCTTTGGGAACATGTTACATGTTCGACCCTAAAAATGGGTGGAACATGTAACATGCTCCCAAAGGTGAACTTATCCTTTAATGTTAATAAAGTGTTTCCTATAAAATATTTGTCCATAGTTTACTGCAGTGATTCTCAACCTCTTTTCAGTCAAGGTAGCCTTTAAAATTCTGCACAATCTTGGGGCACCCATTACAAAATGTAAAAAAACTAAACTAATAATTTTATAGAACGCGGCAAAATCTGCACGTGTGACACCCAGCGTCAGAGGTGATTTAATCTTTCAAAGCAAATACACCTTTGCACACTGGTACTGAGTAGTATTCCAGTGATTCTCTTCTCCCTCAGTTTCTCTCCCTCATTCAGCTAATGTGACCCCAGTACCGATGGAGAGGGTCAGAAGGAGGGGAAAGCAAGGAAGCTGTGCAGGTGCCTAACATCCTTCTTATCAGCTGATGACATCACTGTTTTTTTATGAAAGTTGTATTGTGCATTGTGTGGCTTTGTGTAACTAAAAGGCAGGATTGATCCACCTGCTGGCTTGTATTACATTTTTGGGCATTTCATCAAGTCACCCCTGAAGAAACCTGAAGGCACCCTAGGGTTTACAGCATTGCACACAACGCCCCAATTTTTCTTATCATATTTGAAATCTATTTCAAAGGAAAATAATTACACTGATGAAGGAAAAACAGCAGACAGGTCTGTGTCCAGGGCTGATCATTCACTGCTAACTTCTCCATGAGCGATTACATGCGTGCCGCTGTGATTAACTGCGGTAGCTGTCAGACTCCCATTTCTTTTAATGTGGGTGCATGTATTTGTTGTTGGCTCCTTAGTGAATTGATTTGTATTAACAAATGTACTATTTAAAAGCATAATTTTCTTTTAATTTTTGATAGAATGAGGGAGGGCTATAACCTCTGTCACTTTTTTTTTACCATTTGTGACCCATTAGGGAGATTCTCCTTCACTTTCTGTCCCATACAGAAAACCAGATGTGAGAGGAAATCGCTCCAAAGTGAAGGAATCCCTGGTTGTCACCATAACTAGTATCCCCATTGAAAGATTTCCCCTTTATAACTGTTCTAGGGACAGCCCAAAATTTTAGATTTTTCTTTAACTTTCACATTTGATAATGGTAAACATGGCAAATAGTATGAAAGAGTGAATCTCCCAAAGGGGGCACAGATAGCAATAAAAACCCGATGTCCTGTGTGCTAATCCCTCTCCACTCCAGACAAAATGTTATACTTTTAAATATAGCTACATTTTTCAACATTGTTGTAGATTGGTTAATTGAAATGCTAAAATACCTGCAGTGTAGTAGCTGTAGTAGCCGACAAAAGCAGAGGTTTGGATTTAGAGTGATACCATTTATTGGCTAACTAAAAAGATTGTAGTGCAAGTGTTTAAAGCACACTGGTATTTTCAGACAATAACTAGTGGTAATATGAAGAAAAAGTAATGGAGGAAAAAGCATCTGTGGTTTACAGTAGGCTACATTTGAAGTGTTTAACCACACCTCAATTACCAGCGGCAGGGTTATACTGATTTCTGTGGCTGGGATTGACATCTGTGTTTGGATAGCTGCAATCGCCAAGTTCGTAAGTGCAGCCGGAGTTACTTGTAAATGTTCACACAGCCAGACATTACCTGTGCCGATTGTGGGTGGATGTGATTTATGTGCGTCCAACAATAATCACTGCAGGTAGTCACTTGCTTTGTACTTCGTTATGAACAGCTGCACCTGCCGACAGACTGGCATTGCACTGTATAGATACTGCAGCCACTTCTATCCACTCACAGCTGACAGTCCCAGGGATATGTATATATTTGACCCTTGGATTTGCAGCATGGCTAAACTCCCAAGCAGATGTACTGTAGACTTACATGATCATTCTTGCACTTTAATTTGGGGCTTTGATTAGATGTGGCAATGCTGTGTCTTTTGCTTGAAATTATTGTACTAACAGATGTTCCTCTATTCCAGCTCGGAAGGTTTTTGGGACATATGCTGTTTTGGGTACCAGATAACTGGAGTCTTTGAAACACACTGGGAGAGATTTACTAAAACTGGAGTGTGCAAAATCTGTTGAAGCTCTACATATGAACCAATCGGCTTCCATGTTTTATTGACAAAGCTTAACTAAATAAACTGAACATAGAATCTGATTGGCTACCATCCACAGCTGCACCAGATTCTGAGTGCTCCAGTTGATCTCTCCAATGGTCTAGCGGGAGCTGATCATTTGCTGCATGTAGTCTCTTAGCATAACTTGATCCATTCATATGGACAAAAGGTGAGAAGCCTATATAACTACATCAGACTCATGCATCAAGTCTAACATAAACTCTACTACCATGCCTTTGTAGGTGCTGTATGTAGCATGTCAGAGCTATGGCTCAACCAGAGTGCTTTCTCTTTTCTTATTCTCCATTGAGATTTTTTAATCTGGACGGAAATCATAATATCAGCAACTGCTGACAATGTTGCAAGCACTAAATACACAGACTGCTGCAAGCACAGTTTGTGATACAATTGTTACCGGATCATCAAAGCAGATGTAGGTTTTCATTTAGTCTGCATTCATTGTCACAATAAGGACACATCTCTTTGCCTATTCAAGTCTTGTCCCTATTCAGATAAATTTCATATCCAATATTTGACTACATAAATCTGCTCATAAGGCCTCTTAGAATCTTTCAGTCTCTTTGTGACTTTCAGGTTGGCAAGTTATGCAATAACAATTTTAGCACTTTGTCATTACCTTACATGTGTCATGGAATGTGATAATTGCAGTCACAGGGAAGTCTATTGGTGTCATGTATGCATGTACTGCAGCATGAATTCAAAGTAGGAGAATGGAGAGTCAATGGATTTCATTCTGGCAATTTTTCATTGTATTGTACTTAGTATAGTTTATTGCAGATATATATATATATATATATATATATATATATATATATATATATGAGCAAACACTCATTGTGTACAGCTTTTCATGTCTCAACATTATCACATAATTTCCTTGTTATTATTCTTTACACATATACATCCTCTATACAGTGTTACTTGTTGTCTTGAGTTCGCGACTTGCTGCTTCCTACATGTTTTCCATGCATCTTTCCTTTCTGCTTTTTGCAAGATCACCTCACATCTTCCTCTCTGCTTCTTGTTTGTGCTCCTGACATCTTGTCTGAAGCTAGCTTGCTTTCCAGACATATCTCTCCTTGCTTGCTTTTCTGATGCTTTCCTCTTCGCTTCTTGCTTGCTTTCATGAAGTTCCCTCTACTTGGATTTGCTTGTTGTCCTGAAATCTCTTTCCTTGCTTCTTGCTTGCTGTCCTGAAGTCTTTTCTCCTTTCTTGCTCTTCTGACACCTTCCTTCTTGTTTCTAGGCTGCTCTCTTGACATTTTCCTCTCTGCCTTTGCTTACATTCTTGATGCTTCCTTCTTTGTTTCTTGCTGCTTTGCTGACAGCACCCTTTCGACTGTTTGCTTGCTTTTCTTAAAGTCTTAGTAAAGTCACCTGTATGATATATACATACAGGCAAGCCTATAATAAGGCTTACATGTAGGTACAGTAAATATCTCCTAAATGTGCACTGTTTAGGAGATATTTACTTTAGTAGCAGGCGTTGACACAGTCCATTCATAGCTCTGTGCTGTGGCTCGTGCACATGCGCATGGGCCACTGGAGGGATAACTTTTAAGGTACATCTGTCACAATGTGCTAGTATGCAATGCAAACTAGCACATTGTGACATTATCCTGCAGGGGCCCAATTTTTTTTTTTTTGTTTACAACCACTTTAAGTCCTATTTTCTGAAGGCTGTTTGCCAATATCCTCCCCTTTCTACCTATTCATAGATCTCCTGACAACCCGTTTGCCATTTCAGTACCTTCTCGATTCCTCTGTATACCTTATTTTTTATTATTTTCTCTCCCTTTTCTAATGTTCTCAACCGTGTTTTCTATTTTTCTTTTGCTGTCATATGAGCTAGAAGTGTGTCTCTGGGTTTGTTGTCATGACTTATCAATGCTCATCATCCGTTTCAGTTTTAGTTCAGAAAATTCCCAGGTTTAACATTTGACTAGGGCTTTGTGTGCTGCCAATAAACAGATCACCTCAATGAAGTCAGAGAGCTTAAGGGCGACAGGCGGGGCTACAAAAGCATGAATATGGACAAGTGTACAGTTTGAATGAATTAGTTTATAATCCAGGGGTGTGACTCTACAAGCAGAGACAACCACATTAAAGCAGACACTACTAGACAGACAGCTCATGAACTTCAGAAAATCTCTCTGGGTATCACATGCAGTATAAAATGTAATGTTACTTTTATTGCCTTAGTGTCATTTACTGGCGAATGCAGGTCTTTTCGAATGCCAGTTTTATTTTTATTTTAAATGTCTTATTCTGTATTTTAACTAATAAAGTCAACTTTTTAAATTTAGCGTTATATGTATATGGTGGGAAAGTTCCTGTCTCAGCTTAAACCACTGAATAATAATTTTAATTCACATATTTAGTATAAAGTGAAAGCTGAACTCTAATCAAGCAGCTACATGTATAGAGCAGGTTTGTCCAACCTGCGGGCCACGTGTTTGGAATGTGGCCTAACACAAAATAGCAAACTTACTTAATGTTGATTTTTTAAAAAAATAATTTTTGTAAAAAATGCATTTATACATCCCGCCAAAGAAAAATTTGACCGCACCTCTTTACTGGACTTTTCTACGTTTTATCTTCCCTAAGAAAAATATCCCACTCTTTCCAAATACACCTTCATGTTATCAGTTTTCAGCAGCACCTATATTTGTGGGCAACTTTTTTCAAGAAGGAGATTTAGGGCTCGTTCACACTAGGCTGTTTTGCCAACGCTTGCCAAACGCCCCTATAGCGTTTGGCAAGCGTTGGTCCGGTGTTTGTGGAGCGTTTTTAACGCTCGGCAAACGCTCCGCAAACGCCGCATGCGCGGTTTAGCGGCGATTGCTAGGCGTTTGCTGAGCGTTAATAACGCCCCACAAAGCCTATAATGCAGTTTGAGTGGTGTTACCGCTCCGCAAACGCCCCGCAACCGCGTCGCAACCGCACCGCAAACGCCGGCCGGGCGTTTGCGGAGCGGCACCATAGACGAGAATAGGAGGCTTCAAAGCCTCCTGACTCGTCCAGAGGCGTCCGTTTTGCCGCGACGCAACGCGACGCGACGCAAACGCTCCCGTTAGAACAGCACCATGTGCTGTAATGTGCAGAATTGGCAGAGGCGTTTGGGAAGCGGTAAAAACGCTTCCCAAACGCCTCTCTGCCGCCTGCACACAAGGCTAGTGTGAACGTAGCCTTAGAACCAAAATATCTGATGAGCACCTTGAGAATTCATGGGGAATTACTACTACATTCATCAAACCAGATATTCATGCATTAGTTTATCAAAAACAGTGTCAAATACCGCTGGTTTTATGTTATCCTCTTTTACTTTTATAATAAAAAATATTACAAAGAAAATGAAGTTTTATTACTCAGGTACATTATCTTTATCAGTGATCTGCCTGACTTTTTCTGCTCATTAGCTATGCTTCTTGTTAGTGTATTTTATGTGTGGCCCAAGAAATTTCCTCTTCTTCCAATGTGGCCCAGGAAAGTCAAAAGGTTGGACACCCCTGATATTGAGTATGGTAGAGAAAGGAAGTGGTGGAAAATGTCTCTACTTGGGACAGAGTTAAAAAATAAAACCCCTTAGCTCCAAGGAAGGGAGTACGTTCCCTGAGATGTGTAAGCATGCCAATCTGTATCTGCTTGGGCCAGATGACACTGTGCCATAGCTGGATAAGAATTTTGTGATTTTTGTTTGTCTTATTTTATGTCTGTGAGTGTGTTTTCCACTTATGTGTTGTTGGGAATGCGCTAGGCGTTTGTGCCCTCATGTGTTTTTACAGTTTTCTCTGTCAAGATTCCCCAGTCTGAGGACGGCAGCATCGGTGAGGCAATATGGGTGGTGGAGGTGGTACTTTCCAGGTGTGTATACCTTCTGAGCGCTAGGGTGTTCATGTACACTGGTGCATTTTTTTAAACTTATACCTGTGTTCAAGATAGATATTTGGTGTTGCCATAACTAGCTGTGTGCCAGTAGTCTCTCTCTCTAGTACCAGTCCAGCACAATATAATAAAGCCTAAATTTAGATTATTAAAAAAATCTAAGCAAGGGACAGTACTTGATAAATGAAAGGTCAGCCTCCTCCATTCATAGAGTGCTTTTCATTCATGGAAGCTATAGTACAGCTTCTATGAATGGAGGAGTTTAGGAGGGCACAGAAAGAGTGAGTATAGTTGGCACTCAGGACAATTGCCTGTGATAGGTCCAATGCTTTTATTAACCCATGAACCAGCAGAAGATTACAACTTTGAGGGGATGGGGGGAATAGGGCAGAACTATTACTTAAGTAAAGCTTGACATGTGAGATGATCATCACCTGATGTGTATGACACATAATGCAGACACACCTGACCGACAGAGGAGGGAATTATTGATAACACTGCTAGAAAACCTAAGCTACACTGTTCAACAAATTTTTATTTTTTGCCAGTTTTGGAAACAAAAGGATCCATTTCTTAATGAATTTCACATTCTGAGTTCAAATATAACAATGAAATTTGTCAATTGGCTCTAGTTTTTCTGTAAACGGAAAGTTTTCTACTATAGGCGTAATGACTACATAATGCACAATAATTATATAGATAGATGTCTTTCCACAAATATAAAGCAAGTGATATTGACTACATAACAAAGCCTAAATGGCATAATATATTGCATAGGATTACCAAGAAAAATTATAGCCATAAGCTAAGTTGAATCATTTTAATACTTAGGATTCTCACTAGTTTTGTCTTCAGTTTGTGTCGGTTTTGCTTCTCTTGGCTTTTCTCTTGTATTCGAGGAAAGGGCTATCTCTTACAACTGCACGTGACTACACGCTTCAGGTTCTTCCTCACTTGACTCAACCACGAAGGATTCTGGTGCTTTAGGAATTGGTAGCCCCTCTCCATGAGGAACTGGACGTATTGCCGATGGAATATTTGGATAGTGCACAGATAACTTTTTCTTCTTATTTAGCCCTTTTACAATTGGAGGCACCATACAAAAGTAATAATTGCTAACATGATCTGTTGGCTCTCTCCAAATCATTGGCACAGCGAAAGGCATAGATGCCTTTTTTCCATTCAACCATTGCTCCAGAGCCGTCCCACAAGAATTGCAGCATATATGTGGTGCCCAGCTCTTGTCCTGGTCTCCTATCTTGCAGCCAAAATACAAGTTGTAGGCTTTCTTAATCATTCCTGTTATCCTCCTTTTTTGTGAGATAAAAGTTATTTCACCGCAGATATAGCAGAAATTATCTGCTTTATTCACACAAGTTCGAGGCATTACTGAGTAGCCTATATAAGCATAAAACGAAATGTAAAGACGCTGTCGAAATACAATCAGCTACAGATACTGCAGCTTTTATGCAGTGAAGTGATGCAATTAAAGGCTAATATTGCATCATCTCAGTATACATGCAATTTTTTTTTATAATACATGAAATAACAAGTACCAGATTTTGGAACTCCATTTTTTCTCTGCCTCATTCAGTATTCCTCAGTTGGTTGACAAGCTATATAAGTACTTTTGCTCTTTAAACTCTGACCTCTGTCGACATCAAAGAAAGCAATGCACTGTATCAAATATCTTTTGACACTTTATCCTGTTAATCCCCTTTTTTCCAAATGACAGCCTATCCTAATATGCATAGTATAATGGGTGGGGTATATGGAATTTTACTCTGAATGTTGTTACAGCAATTTAGTTTAATTACTTTGTTGCCCTAATTTTTAAATATGTTTTTTTTTTTCAAGTTGCAAGTACTTTCTTTTTAAATAGAGCAGTGTCACATCTATCATCTGATAACTATGCAGTAATACAGTAGTAACTAATAAAAAATATTTTTATACAGGATTTTTATAGCACCAATAGTTTGCGCAGTGCTTTACAAAATGAAGGCAGACATTATAGCTACAATACAATTTGTTATAAAAGAAATCAGAGGGCCCTGCTAAAAAATTAAGCAATTTAAAAAATCTTTGTTCTAACATTTACTGTTCTGGACCTTGTAAATCAGCCTCTCTCAACCTTTTTAAAGCAGAACTTTGCTTTCTTGATCAGCATTGATTATGTTTTACTCTTATGCTGCTAGCAGTAGTAAAGAGATAGGAAAGTATATCATATTTACTTTTGTTAATTTTTTTTTTTACATTTCCTCAGTTACTTCCTGATTTACAAGTCAAGGCAGATGATGTCTTACATTCCAGGAGTCATCAGAAGGGGAGGAGGGTTTTTCTCAGCTAAGCACACCCTCCTGCCTGCATGCATGAGCTAAGGGTAGATGGATTTCAAAAAGTAAATGCTACATGTATCATCTGCCCTTACTTAAGATAGCTGTAGCCAGAAATGCTAGGGGGTGTTTTTCAAAGTGAGTTCTCTGCAAATTTAAACATGGAGATAGATGGATGGGGAGTTTGCTTTGAAAATTAAAAATACATGAAATAGCATTTTTGGTTTGTGCTGCTCAGATGCAGTGTATTTCCACTTTTCATTGGAGGAACTTTTGAAATAACGTTTTGGCTCCAGGGATCCTCTGATTATAATTATTATATTTACAGCGCACAGTACATTAGTGTGATGGTCAGCAGAAAGAATGCTTCTTACATTTGTGGTCATTGGCAATAATTCCCTCATTACAAATAGCTAAAAAGATCAATGGTGTCAGTAGTTACTCATCTGAGTGGCAGAAATCACTTATTGGTGAAGGAACCCTAGAATTCCTTTGTTTATCACATCCCCACCTCCCTGCTTGTCTGTAGCACTGCACCCAGGCAACAGCAGGGAGGGCAGAGACCTTGTAGTGCAATGAGCATTGATTGGGTGCTCGTCAGCAAAGGGGAGTGTTGGGTTCTCCTAAGGCCCCTTTCACACGGGCGGTTAGATTTCAGCTTTTAGCTGCGGTTATAGGAACTTACCGCAGCTAAATGCAGACAATGCATCCCTATGGCTCCATTCACACACTGCATTTAGCAACATTTTCATAACATGTGGTTTTATGTGTTTAGGAAAAATAAAGTTGACTGCGCCCAGGAGCGATGTACCACAGCTATCTGTACATAAATGCAATTAATCGCAGTACAAAGAAAAAATAAGTAAACAGTTGCATTAGAAAAGGCAAGAATTTACTACCGCGGCTAAACGCAGCCGCATGTAAACTCAGATAAATGCAATGTACAAACGCAAGTGATATCTGTGCCAGGAGTGTTAGAATTTCAAAATAAAAAAAACCTGCATTTACAAGCGGCAGAACAACCGATCGTGTGAAAGAAGTCTAAAGCTCAGCAGAAGCACGTCTGCTGAGCGAATAAATGAGGCGCTGACCCCAGTAAGAAAAAAAACCTTTATTCCTTCAGGTTACCCTCCCACACAGAAGCATTTGGGTGCTCAGTACAAGCACATTCTTATATACACAAAACAGCACGCAACTATCCTTCACAGATCTTCATATATTCTCACCAGATTCTTCCCAATAAGAATGCGTTGTATATCATATAATCTTCTCTGTCTTTTCTTCTTAATCATCTACTCCATTGCTCCCAATTTCCAAAACAAAAAAACAAATATAGTGTAGTAATTCCACACATGTGATGTGATACGTGATACAGTCGTGTGCCAATTATACACAAAAAACATGTAAATACAAAACACTTTGAGAATAATATCCAACACTATCCACACTAATTACTCTTACCCTCACAGGGTGAAAATGTACATATGACTCCCCATCATTTTAGCTTATCCTCTTGATTAAAGTGCAACCATGCACCATCCACCTTCAGTGTGCAAACAAATACGCATGCTCTTCCCTTCACCTTTAGGCATGCACATTACACTGCATACATCGATATGTGCTTTCAGTACTCAGTGCAATCTTTACTCTGCTCTTCTCCTCATTGATTCTACATGAACGGGCAGCACAGTGGCTAAATGGTTAGCACTTCTGTCTGGCAGTACTAGGGTCTTTGGTTTGAATCCCAGCCATGGCACCTCCTGCCTGGAGTTTGCATTTTCTCCCTGTGCCTGCGAGGGTTTCCTCCAGGTACTCCAGTTTCCTCCCGCACTATACCATATATGTAAAGTGCTGCGTAAATTGACGGCACTATATAAGTACCTGAAATAAATAAAAATAAATAAAAAACTCTCAGTTACCCATATAAAATAAAACATACAAGTCCATAGTGCAGCAGTAGTGTAAAATGACATATTTATTGTTAAAAATTGCGCTTGCATGAAAGAAAAGTACAAACAACCTGTACCAAAATGTTTATCTCGGCACTTCCGGTTACGTCTGACATCACATCTACTTCATGCTTTTCATTATCAAATTGACTTCCTCATAGGCAGTAGGCCTATGTAGTGCCCCCACCCCCTCAGCTCTGCTGACTTCCCTCTTCTTCTTCCCACCGGCAGCTTCAAGCGCACAATAGGATCTTTCAGGATGGAGAGTGGGGGAAGGGTTCCGTAAATATGTCACATTTACCAGCTCCTTTCCTGAATGAACACAATGAGTGCTCGGTACTGATAACTCATTGTGTTCATTTATAACTGAAACATACAAAACTGTGGGGGTTTTTTTTGGGGGGGGGGGCTGAGTCCTGTCAGGTTGGCTTTTTAGGGCCCTGTGGTGTGGTGTGGTTTCTAACAGCAACCCTGCCCAGAACTATGTCATGTGCCGGGCGATAGGAGTTGCACATCCCTGATTTCGTTGTGCCCTTGCAGAATGCATTCCAAAAAACTGACATCTCTGCACCATGGTGTGAATGAGCCCTTACACTTCAACTGTCAACAGGGGAACCCCGCTGATAGATGAGTGAGTGATCAGTTGTGACCCTGCTCCTTTACCCCTTCGGCTCTCACACCTGTTCACCCCTTATGGACCACAGCAATTTTTACATGCAATAACTTTGTCATTACTTAAGATAACAACGTAATACTGTACAAATATTGCTTTTTTAAGGACAAACACGGCTTTCTTTTCATGAATGTTGCCTTGCAACAATATTTACTTCATTTATTAGAACAGTGTTAGATTATGAATAAATAGTGTTATTGATTCTGGTACAAATAATTGAAAAGTTATTCATAAATGAAATAAACTTATTGTTTTCAATTTTGTACTTTTTTTTAATGTAGATATATGTTAAGTGCCCGGTCATACTGTTGCGACTTGTCATATGATTTGATTTAAATTGATTGTTTCAAATCGCATGACAAATTGCAGCCTATTGTCCGCAATTGAAGTGGTCATATTGGTGTAATCTGACTTAGTTGGAGACGCACCAATTTTGAAAGTACTGCATGCACTACTTTTTGCAAGTTCAGGTGCAAATTGCCTAGGCATATGTGTCCTGCAAGTTGCAGATGTTTTGCAAGTCGCTCCTGAAGTCGGACTGACATCCAACTTTGAAATTGTGTGACTTCACTGCACGTGAAAGTTGGATTGGTGTGACCGAAGACTAAAGGTGTAAAAATACTGACGATCAAAACAAACAAACAAAAGAGAGTTTTTGACTAATAGTTTATAGAATTAAAATTAGCAAAAAAAACTCAGCAGGAAAATAATTCTTAAATGGAGAAGGAGAATAAGTAGTTAATTAGGGCTGATTAGAGTAAATTATGGGTTAATAAGGGGTGAAACAGTGGAACATTTAATTAAACAACTTTTTTTTACTTGACAGGTTGCTTTTAACCAACTTCATCTGCAGATAGACATTCATCCCTCTAATCTGTAGATGAATAAATAGAAAGATTCAAAATTAAATAAAGTTTCTTGTTACCTTTTTGTTGTAGCTGTTGAGCATTATTGTTGATAAACATTGTCAGGTTGCTTTTTTTATTTACAGCTCCTATTGCCCGGACTTGTTTACATTTCAGCTGTCATCAAGGGAACCACTGACAGCTTAATAATGAGTCAGCGGTTGTTAAGGACTCGACAGCCCCGCTCTTTAACAACTAGCTATCTTTGCCAGCTTTTTTAAGCTGTTTTCTTGCCAGCTTTTCTTTGTTTACATTTCAGCTGTCAGTGGGGGAATCCAGCAGACAGCTGAAAGAACCCGAGCCTGAAGGTATCCGTTTCAGGTATTGGAGCATTTGCACAAGTACTGATACTGCTGCAAATGCTTAGTATTGACACTGATACTGGTATCAATGTAACCCTAATGGAAATGGAGAATAGACAAAAAACATAATGTATTAGCAACAGTTGACCTCTGGTTGAACATTCTAAAATCATTCATGTAAGATCTAGTAGACTGTGTGGAAAAGTTTTGATTGGATTTTATACATTTTGGGGTTGATTTATGCCTTGCGTTATTTATCGGGCCTTGTAATGTGAGGTTCGTGGTATGTATGAATACACATGAACAATTATAATGGTAATATTTTTATTTTGAAAACTGAATTGCTAACCTTATAGTTCTACTATTCAAACAAATAATACATGAGAGTGGAAGAACATTTGGTTTTAATACAGTTCCTTTTTCAACAGTTTTCTAACAGTCAGTCTGTAGCAACATAATGAATGATAATTATTTTTTTGCTATTCTGAGGTGTGATATCTCTATTAATGCAGGTTGTATCATGCCAGAAAACTGCTTCCTTCTTGAAGGTTTTGATTTAATAACATTTGAAACTGTGGGTGGTTGTATCTCTTTTCCTACCAACTTCAGTTTTAAAGCTGAGTTTCAGGCAAACAGCAAAACACAAAGATAAAATACACATATGGGAGCTGTGTTATCTGCTAGAGGATTTTTATTTTGTCCATCCAGTCCTGAGATGTAAACAGCTCTGTCACACAGTACAACCCTGTCTGACAGAGAAGGAGTACTGTTTTTTCTCTGCTGCATAATGATTACAGGTCTTTTCCTGCCCCCAGGCTTTGATTGGACAGGGAAAGGAAAAGCTGTAGACTGATTAGCTCATCTCTGTCACTTTACTCTGTCTTCCTATCAGCATGTTCTTTGCACTGCAGGAAAGCTGGTTGACTCCTGAGCTCTGCTGTACAGGGACAGCAAGGAGCTAATACTAGCTAATATTCAGGTACTTACACTGCATCAATAAACAGGAGGTAGTGAACACAGATCTGCATCAATGTATCTCTTATATAATTTCTTGGAGTTCAGCTTTAAAGGACCACTCTTATTAACCCTTCATCTATCAAGGTACAGTCAGACCCGAATGCAAACATGCACCATAGTGCGTGCATATTTATGTAAACATAATTGTGCCAAGCATGAGCTATTGCTGTGACCATCAGAGTGAGAGCAAAAATTCTGGAGCCATAATTCATGGTTAAGTCTAAGCCAATAACCTGTAAAAGCTTTTAAAATGTTGCCTGTTGAGATTTTTAGATGCCATCATTTTTGTTTAGATTTTACAGGCATACACATGTATTTACTTAATGCAACCTCATCTTTTCTATTTTACCTCAAATTGGGCATGCTATTGTGTTTGTTTGCACTAAAATCCATTTTTGTTTTTTTTCCTGATAAAGAACTGCACAAATATTGTGTGTAAATATAATTATAATGCATATATATATAAATAAAATTACAACTGACACTGTTTTATTCTCCAGTTCTCTGCTTTGAGAAAATGTATAATTGTTTGGGGTTTTAAAGTAATATCTAGCAAAAAATGAAAAAAAACCAAACATATTAGTGAAAAATGAACTGCTTCCCGTCTGCCCTATAGCAGATATACTGCTACAGGGCGGCACAATCATGTGTGTATATATACGTGATTTTACATTTCCGGGTAAGGGGCATGCCATTCACAACCGTGGCTGTCAGTCACCGGGTTCCGAGGATCTTCGATGGGGGGGGGGACTGTTAGTAAACAAAACAGTTCTCCTTGTCAGCTCATGCACACTGCTTTGCATGGCTGTGCACAGCAAAGCCATTCACAGCAGTGTGCTTACAAAGAAGCACACATACACAGCCCCATAGTAAAACACACCCAGCACACAGTTAACCCTTTGATCGCTCCGGATGTTAATCCCTTCCTGCCCAGTGTCATTAGTACAGTTTCAGTGCTTTTTATTAGCACTGATCACTGTATTGGTGTCACTGGGGATGTCATTGACACCAAGCCAGTTCCCTCCTTAGCAGGGCGGACTGACAACTCATGGGGCCCCCAGGCAATAGGGGATCATGGGGCCCCTATGTCCTTGCCCAAACTCAAATAAGTCTATGAAAAAGGTACCAGGGGCATCTTATGGGGCCCCCTACTGACCCCGGGCCCTCGGGCACTGGCTGAGTTTCCAAATGGTCAGTCCGCCCCTGCTCTATAGTCAGAATGCCCACCGCAGTCCCCCTATAAGTCGCTGATTGCTGCCATTACTAGTAAAAAAAAAAAAAAAAAAAATATCCCAGTGTATATACCGCCATTTGGAAACACTATAACTTTCACGTAAACCAATTAATTTACACGTATTGGTATTTTCTTTTAGCAAAGACGTGGCAGAATACATTTTGGCCTATATTTATGACAAAATTTGATTTTTTTTTTTTATTTTTTACTGGACATGTTTAATAGCAAAAACTCAAAAATATTGTTTTTTTTCCTCAAAATTGTCTTTTTTTTTTTTAATAGGGCAAAAAAATAAAAAACACACAGGTGATCAAATACCACTGAAAGAAAGCTCAATCAGTGGGGAAAAAAGGACATAAATTTCATTTGGGTGCAGCATTGCATGACCGTGCAATTGTCAGTAAAAGTAATGCAGCGCCATAACACCAAAAATGGCCTGGTCAGGAAGGGAGGTAAATCCTCTGAAGGGCAAGTGGTTAAATTGCCCCAGTAGACAAGTGTTTAAAAAAACAGGAAAAAAACTCTTTTGTTAAGTGTTTTTGAGAGCGTTTTTCTGGCAGAAAAAAATGCTAAACACATCTAAATGCTAGTTTAACACTCAAAATCAGCGTTTTTTTCTGCCAAGAGCACTGGTGTTTTTTTAAGTCATTGTGCATGGAGCTTGAGAACAGTTTTCTGACAGAAAAAAATGCTGAATTCTCCTAAACTCTCCTAAACTCCTGTTCTCCTTTCTGCCTAGAGAACAAGCATTTTTTTGAGCCCAGTGTACATGGACCCTCAGTATGCGTAATAATCATTCAGTATATTAATTACCCTTTTTGTTCATTATTTCTTACAGAGAAACTATAGTCTTTTTTTTTTGTTATACAGGTAGACATTACCAGCTTACTGTAAATTTTTTAAAGTTGAATACCAAGCAGATAAAAACACCAATTAAAGTATGTATTCATTTAACAATCATAAGGTCATAAAGAAGCAGTGTTAAAGCAGCATTGTGCATGTTTAGGTGTGTTCAGATGTGTCAGACGTTTGGGCATTCTTCCATTTCATTGGCTTTCTTCCATTTCAATACTTGTCTGAAAAGGAAGTGAGAGGAAATCCATCCAAAGTGGGGGAATCCCAGTGTGTCACCAGAGTTAGTGTCCCCATTGGAAGATTTCCCCTCTATTAGTGTTCTGATGTCAACCCAAAATTTACGTTCTTTGTTGATGATAAAGGTAAACAGGACAAATAGAGAATATTCTAAGGAAGGTTGTTTTTGTAATCATAAGTTATGCTGATGTTTGTGTTCAATGGCAATGAAAAGAAAAATCGAAGCAGCAGGAAGAAACATTTTTCTTGAACAAACAAATTTCTAACAGGGTATATGGTTTTATTCTATAAAGTCCATTCATTCCAAAATCAATTGGTAAAAGAAAACCAAACCTTTTGAACAACATTCAAATGCTATGAGAGTTTTTGTACAATTTTTTTTACTAAGCCTAGGTTCACAGTTGTGCAAGTTGTGTAGCCCCGTTTGCACAGGCACGGCAACCCATTCATGTGAATGGGCTGCTGTGCCTGCATTTCCTGCATAAAAATGTGCATGCACCTTTTCCTTTTGACCATGCAATTTCCCTGCAGTTCCTGCATCTGCAAATATGCTGCAAGTTGAGATGCATTGGGGTGCTTTTAAGAATGAATGGCAGCCCTGCTCGTCCCTTAAGAGATGCACTATTTGGCAGCTGGTGCTGAACAGCTGCAATTTCTGCATCCGCAACCACCCCACACAGTGCGGGCATGTGGGAAAATAGCCTAAAGCTGGCTATAGATGGTTCCCTGCTGAACTGGCTGGGATTCTAACCATATGTGGGCAGGCTACATGTACCCAATTTGATCAATCAATCAACTTGAGTACAACCAGCCTGTCAGATTTTACATGCAATTATTGCTTGCGGCTATTATAGCCACTAGCAGTAATCACTGTTCTCCCAGCAGGAATGGCTCCTCCTGCCCCTCTGCTGGGAAAACACAATGGCTCCACAGGAGGGATTTCCTGCATCAACACTGACTGTGGTTGCAGAAAAGAAAATTGTTCCATCTATGGCCGGCTTTAGAATTTAATTCAAAATTCTTTGCATCTATGGCCATTTTTTCCATTTCATTCTTTCAATGAAAGTCTAACAGTCAGGTAGGACTGACTGAAAACAATACACTCTTAGAGAAATGGTTATCTCAGAATATGGTGGTTAAGGAGGCTTAGTGAATGCTTGAAATCAGTAGGAGGTGCATTTCCAATGTGTAATACAATTTATGTGGATATGGTACAGCAAGAGTATGAAAATATGAATGTGTCAATAAAGAGAACTGCATTGAGAAGTACAGTGTTACTTGAATTGTATTCCAGGATTTGCTTTTTTTCAGCTGAGAGAGCTTATGTAAGACTTTGCATAAAGTCTCAGAAATCTTTCATTAAGGTCTTCATATTATATAGTTTGAATACCATGCCATAGATATATTATTTATCATTGTAAAAGACATATTCCACACTCCTTTTTATTTTATTTTATTTTTCCAGAAAAAAAAACAAAAAAAGACCTTTGGGAAAAAAACAGTTTTCCTGTTTTTTTTTTCTATTTTTCCATTTTTTTCCAGGCCTTCCTATCTTTATGCGGGTGTCAATATATTCAGTATTAGTATTATATTTCTTGTACTGGATTGCATGTTACCACAGTGCGTTTATGAAATGTAGTACATGCAATACTTTTTATGTGATCTAGTGTAATTTCAGCCCATTCAGATGCATGGGCTGAAAATCGCACTGCACCAAGTCAGTCCACAGGAATTGCAAAGGAACTTGGTTCGGTACAGATCACTTTAAAATCTCTCAGAAATACAATTAACGGGGATATGGTACAGCAAGTGTATGAAAATATGAATGTGTCAATAAAAAATTAGGATAACTTCCATTTAGAAGGAGAAATAATTTCCTTTTAAATTGCACTGGTTTTATAATATGACCCTTATGTTAAAACATTTAATCTTTGATCAGGAGTACAGACAGAACTCTGTACTATCAAGCAGCAACCTATCTGTTTTTCTGATTTAAACAACTGAGGAAAGAAAATATTGCAGTGGGACTAGCTGTCTTTCTGCTCTAGATTTTTTCTGTAGGTGAAAAAGCGAAGTAAATGCCTGGCTGGATTGTTTGAGCAGCAGCCCATTTGGTCCAGTTGTTATAGCTCTGTCCCAATAGCCTGGGCTACTGTATATGCACTTAGATGGTTGGCTCTTGGGATGTCTGTAATTTCAGGTGGAACATAGCTGAAACAAATACAGAATACAGTTTTGTGTTACAGTAAATGAGAGTTGCAAGGGCCGACTGTTTCTCCCCATTGATTTATTTTAGCCATCAAATGTAAACTGAATGCTGTATCATTATCTAGAGACAGTGGTATAAATCACCCTGCATTTCAACACCTGTACCGAAATGCCTATATCTAGAAACGTGTTTTCCAGGCACACATAATAAATCATTTTGGCCATTTAATAATATCTTGCAAAGGGCAAAATACTAAATATTATATGGAGACAAATGTATGTTTTAGATCACCAAATGCGTATAATGCTGGTATCCCAATACAGCATATAATTTTTCTGACTGTGTCAATGGCTGAAAACTCATAATAAAAAGAAAAGTACAGAGTGGGGTCAATTCACTAAATCAAACACATTAGGTATTATACAATTTCTGTATGTTATTTGCTAATTCTTATGATTATTAATGATCATTTCTGTTCATTAAATTATTTCTTTCACAGGTTTTCCACATGCATATTATGTTAATTATTTTAGTGGCAATTTGTATGTAAAATTAAATTCCCTTGGTTTACTGGCATTTACTGACTTTTATTCCTTAATGCAGACCTTTAACCCAATTTAAACTTTTTATTTTCAGTCTGAATTTTTTTAGTTTTATACACAGGCCTAGTATATGGGTATAAAATATTTATACAGAATACATTCAAACTGGTCACAGTGGAATATTGGCAGTGTAAACAAATTATCAGACAAAAGTTAATAAGGGTATAGCAGTACAGAAAAGTATCTTGAAGATTTGGTCAATATAATGAGATAAATATAAAGGGGCAGAGGAGGACAGAAAGAAATAGTTGTGAAAGATTCAAGATTGTAAAAAAGAGAAGCTGGAATATAGAAGGGAGAGGTCTTAAGGTGTTAAAGAAGAAGATGAGGGGTAGGGGATAAGGATGGGGGTTGGATAAAGGGAGAGGTAAGGGGAAAGATGTTTTTTCACTTTTTTCCAGGAAAAAGTGGCAATTTTCTGAAAATATTAAAAAAAAATCAGTGTGGAATAATTTCACAAATTGAAAGTCATTTTTTTACACTGGTAATATGAAATGAAATATATATAAAAGTATTATGCTTGAAATAAAAGTACAGCTTATTCAGTAAATAACCTAAACTTTTGTTTTTAAAATTTGTGACGATCCAGAAGCACCAAAAAGAGTGTTTCTGGAATGAGAACTCTGGAGGGAAAAGCTTGCACTTTCATTATGGTCCTCATCATTTAATTCCATAAAGTATTTTTAATGGGCACTTCTGGTGTGCAATGATGTGTTTTGTCTTCCTTGTTGCATTTGGAAAATAATATTTTTCTCACAATATTTTCAAATTGCAACTTTCCTCTCAGCAGAAATTGCACTGTGGAAAGGTTTCCAAACTCTAGATGTTGGTCTCACCATATTACTTAGAGGAGGAAAAGAAAAAACTATTTACTGAGCAGACTATAGCAAAATATTATGATGTGATGGTGGAGAACATTAATAGGAACCATGTATAGGTTATAAAGATAAACTAATTTGTCAGACAAATTTACCCTCATACCTGTCAATTAAGACTTGAGAGGACAAACTATCATCTACTGTATCCCAACAATCACCCAAATGTAGGAGATGGAGCCCACAAGCAAGCTAAACTGGAGCCTTTCACCTGCAGTGCCCCCTAGTGGCAGGAATGCATATTTCTCTTTAGCACTGCATTGAGAAGTACAGTGTTACTTGAATTGTATTCCAGGATTTGCTTTTCTTCAGCTGAGAGAACGAATTTAAGACTTTACATAAAGTCTCAGAAATCTTTCATTAAGGTCTTCATATTATATAGTTTGAATACCATGTCATAGATATATTATTTATCATTGTAAAAGACATATTCCACACTTTTTTTTTTTAATTTTTCCAGAAAAAAAAACAGGAAAATAGTTTTTCCAATTTTTCCACTTTTTCCCGGGCCTTCCTATCTCTATGCGGGTGTCAATATATTCAGTAATAATGTGATATTTCCTGTACCAGATTGCATAGTACCATGCGTTTTTGAAAAGTAGTGTATGCAATACTTTTTATGTGATCCAGTACGATTTCATCCCATTCAAATGCATGGGCTGAAAGTTGCACTGGAACTTGGTTTGGTATAGATCACTTTAACATCTCTCAGAATCCGACCCATTCAGCAGAGAAAATAAAATAGAGAGACTCTCATGGTGCAGTATCAAATGCACTCCATAATTTTATTGACCAGAACGAATAAAAAAGTACTCACAAGAAAAGTGCACTAAGACATCCAGTGCACTAGATAAAATCGTTTTTTTTTTAAATTGCTTTTTAAATACACATTGCCCCCTTAAGGATGAATATCTCTGGACAGATGTCAAGTGTATGACACATTTTTTATGAGTTTTGTCTGCACAGAGTATGTACAGATTATTCATTTACTATGTGTAAATTGAGCTGCACTTTTTGATATTTTAATTTAGATTTATGTCACTGATTTAAAATTTTAATTTATCCCATGACTATTGCTCATAAGTGTAATTTAGCATAGTTCCAAATGTATCTAAAATCTAACCTATGCCTTAGTCAGTAATGGACATCATCTGCTAACGATGGCATTAAGGGTGAGGAACTGTGCTGATGATGCAGCTTGAGGCACAGTGGATTATTCTATTTCCAGAGATATGCAGCCCTTGAGATCTATTGCAGATGTCTTGACAGTTGGTATTATTCCTGATTTATTGTTCCGTATAAAGGAAATAATCCTTATCTGGCTTTGGATAGAACAATTGTATTTTTTGAGGCTTATAACCTAAGATACAGAAATGTAAGTATTTAAACATTCTCTTGTAGAGAAGGAGGTAAAATGCACTGCTTGGTGAAGTGAAGAATTTTACAGCATCATGTTTTGGCCTACAGTTAGTGGAGTAGATGCAATGGCAAATCTGGTACCTACTATGTCTCTCCTGCATTAAAATTTCCATTACCGGGCATATGCCCTGTACACTGAACTGCGCACATGCGGTTCAGTGTACAAATTTCAGCAATGGTGAAATAAATGAACATGCGTGGGAGTGATGTCATCTCAGCCAGGCCAATGAAAACGGCCAAAGATAGTACCCGGAAACCTATTGGGCTACCTTTGCAGCTACCACAGCGCAGTTCATCGAGTCTTCCTATCAGAATGTGTCTGCTTGCCCATATGATGTACAAGCACACAGATACACTGACATGTCTGCAGGAGACCAGCATGGTAACAGCAATCTGCAGAAAGGCTCCAGAAACAAAAAATAATAAATGCAAAAAAATGTGCATTTATTATTTTTTGTTAAAAGATGATGAACTTATCCTTTAAAGTATAATTTAAAGCAACACTTGTTTAGTTTTGAATACAGGGGAGAGGTATTAGAACACCTGTCAGGTTTTTATTGTTGTTTGTGCCAATGTTAGGGATATTCACCCTCTGTATTTGTTCTGTTTACCATTATAATTTAAAGTAAAAGAAAATTTCAAATTTGGGGTTGTCGCCAGAAACGTAATAGAGGGAAAATCTTCCAGATGGCAGAAGAAAACTGATGGGTTTTAACGCTCCCTTATTTTATCCAAAATGAAAAAAAAAACAGTTTTGCCTATTGTTCTACTTTAGGCTGGTGGAAATTTGCCTGGTTCAGCAGGAACCTGACATTTCTATTCATGTATGACTGTTCCTGTTCATGAGAATTCGATCTATCAATTGACTACTCATGAACCAGATGGTTAGAAAATTTTTCTTTGATCAGTGCATGTAGCCAATCGCTGCAGCGCTGATTAGTGTATTTTGACAGGGGAGTTTCACTGTCAGAAAACAATGACACAATGGGTAGTATTCCCGCATCCACCTTGAATGTGTGGGTGGGGAAATTGGTTCAGTTTTTCTTTTTGTTCAGCTGACTGGCTAAGTGAAAAAAACTAAACCATGTATGGGCAGTTTTAGTCTTAATCGAATGGATATAAAAAGTACATACCCCTGTTAAAATGTCAGATTTCTGTGATGTAAAAAATTAAGACAAAGATGAATCATTTCAGAACTTTTTCCACCTTTAATATAACCTATAATCTGTACAACAACAAATGGAAATCTTTTAGGTGGGGGGAAGTAAAAATAAAAAACTAAAATAAGATGGTTGTATAAGTGTGCACATCCTTAAACTAATACTTTGTTGAATCACCTTTTGATTTTATTCCAGCACTCAGTCTTTTTGGGTATGAGTCTATCAGCATGGCACATCTTGATTTGGCAATATTTGCCCACTCTTTCTTGCAAAAACACTCCAAATCTGTCATATTGCGAGGGCATCTCCTGTGCACATCCCTCTTCAGATCACTCCACAGATTTTCCATCGGATTCAGGTCTGGGCTCTGGCTAGGCCATTCCAAAACTTTAATCTTCTTCTGGTGAAGCCATTCCTTTGTTGATTTGGATGTATGCTTTGGGTCGTTGTCATGCTGAAGGATGAAGTTCCTCTTCATGTTCAGCTTTCTAGCAGAAGCCTGAAGGTTTTGTGCCAATATTGACTGGTATTTGGAACTGTTCATAATTCCCTCTACCTTGACTAAAGCCCCAGTTTGAGCTGAAGAAAAATAGCCCCAAATAATGATGCTGCCACCGCCATGTTTCTCTGTGGGTATGGTGTTCTCTAGGTGATGTGCAGTGTTGTTTTTGCACCAAACATATCTTTTGGAATTATGGCCAAAAAGTTCAACCTTGGTTTCATCAGACCATGACACATTTTCCCACATGCTTTTGGGAGACTTCAGATGTATTTTTTTGCTAAATTTAGCCGGGCTTAGATGTTTTTCTTCATAAGAAAAGACTTCTATCTTGCCACTCTACCACATAGCCCAGACATATGAATACGGGAGATTGTTGTCACATGTACCACACAGCAAGTACTTGCCAGATATTCCTGCAGCTCATTTAATGTTGCTGTAGGTCTTTTGGCAGCCTCCTAGACCAGTTTTTTTCTTCCAGTCCAGTTAGTCCAGTTCTTGGTAATGTCACTGTTGCACCATATTTTCTCCACTTGATGATGACTGTCTTCACTGTGTTCCATGGTTTATCTACTGCCTTGGAAATTCTTTTATACCCTTCTCCTGACTGATACCTTTTAACAATGAGATCCTTCTGATGCTTTGGAAGCTCTCTGTGGACAATGGCTTTTGCTGTATGATGCGACTAAGAAAATGTCAGGCAAAACCTACTAGAACAATTTAACTTTATTTGGGGTTAATCAGAGGCACTTGAAATTATGGCAGGTGTGTACTGACTGCTATTTAACATGATTTTGAATGAAATTGCTTAATTCTGAATACAGCTACAGTAAAGGAAATAAGTATTTGCTCCCCTGCTGATTTTGAATGTTTGCCCACTCACAAAGAAATGATCAGTCTAAAAATTGAATGGTAGGTGTATTGTAACCCTGAGAGACAGAATAGCACCAAAAAATTCAAAAGAAATGCATGACTAACAAATTATACACTGTACATCCCCAGTTATAAGAGGGTGTGCACACTTATGCAACCACATTATTTTAGCTTTTTATGTTTACTCCCCCCCCCCCCCCCCCCTCAACTGAGTTGTACAGTGTGTAGGTCACATTAAAGGTGGAAAAAGTTCTGAAATTATTTATCTTTGTCTCATTTTTTTACACCACAGAAATCTGACATTTTAACAGGGGTGTGTAGACTTTTTATATTCGCTGCATGTGCCTTTCTGGTGCTTACACTAAAAAGTTCTGATATATGGTGGTATGTGTAGAAATGACGTAAAATGCTTCAGTACATGTAATCTGCATTTAGTCTGTTGTTTTTGAAAGTTGATAATGTGAAGAAGCAGGGAGTAGTTATAAACTATTAGGATCGTAGGAAGTGTAAATCAAAATATGTTCATCTATCTATTCCCGCCGGCAAGCAGTAAAGTACTGTAAATATTTGTTCTATGATTCACTGTTGGGTTATGTATAATAAGTATTTGTGTATGTTTAAATGGCAAGCAATATTTCTAAAGCTACAGAGAAAACAGTATGTTGCAAGTATAAAATTATGTAGTCCTGTAGAAATTTGAGGAAACTGAATCCTGGAATAAACAGCAGGTACCTGGAAGCCGTTAAATGAATTTCCCCAAATCTGGGTATATTGACCAGAGCTTACATGGTTGAATCCTGCTCTTCCTTATTGGCTATGTATGCCCCCCTTTAGAAATGATGGTAATAAAGAAGGCACAGGTAGGCAGGGACCGTACAGAGTGCAACCATCCTGACTATGGTTGTAATTTGCATAACAGAGGGCCTTGGATTTAGGAAAATACATTGAGGATACCTTTAGGTATCTGGGTTATAATCTCCCCATATACAATAAAATACATTCCTAGTTTGCTAGAGGTAAGTGAATGGCATTGTTTAAGCCATCCACATCCCAATCCTTGAGTGAAGTGCCCTGACCACCACCACTTCTTTAGTATTGAAGTTCAGAACTAGTCAGTTTGCCATTTAGTATTGACAAGTGTAACAGTGTAATTTTTAACTTTCCCAGTTATTTCTCTACACAAAGTTAAGGAAGAACTTAATGAAACACTGCATTTTAAATGCTTTCATAGCATGCATCCAATGCACTTAAATGGAGGTTATGGCCATCCATTTGCAAACAACACTGCTTATGGAGCTTCCATGACTATTATTTAAAAAAAAATGAGGGTCTGTAGTAGGAGAGTGAAGTAACATTGAACCTTTTGGTTATAAATGGTTGGTGGCAACTTTACATGTGGAAGGTCAATAGTGTTGGTCCCTTCAGAAGTGGAAGAGACTTCTTGGTAGGTAGGAAGCACCATCAATAAAAGACTTAGAATCCTAGCTGTCTTAGCATTACACAATTAAGCAGGCCTGAACAAGAAAATGAAAATAAAACACATCATGGATCCACTGGGCAGATCAAACACTTATATCACATTATTCTGGATCTCTAGGTTAGGAGACAAGTTAAAATTCATATTAGCAGTATTAAAGGATCAGTCCATCCAAATATATCAGCTTTGATTTCATGCTGAAGGATAACACCACCATCCAGTTTCTTATATCTTAGAGAATATGGTGGTGAGATCATATCAGTTGAGTTTCTGGGTCTGTACCTCACCTCTGCAGTTTCAGTTGGGTTTCACTCTGTCTGTGGGATTCTTAATTTATTGTATATTTTGGACAATGGGCAAGAATTTTTCAATACTGTTTTTCATTGACTATAAAATAATCTAATTTCTGTTGCCAATTATTTGTATTATAAAATGCACTGTACCTAAAATGGCTTTCTTTTCAGTGTTTCTTGATAGAACGAAGTAAATGCAGCCATGAAATAAATGTAGTCACCTGCTCTAAATATGTGAGAATGTTATGTGTGGCTTCAGTGAGAAAGGAAATGTGATTTATTTAACAAGTACAGACATCACTGAAGAGGAGGATACTGCATTTTATCTGTGCATTCATTTTGTATTGTAGTGACTTTATCTGACAGCAGCTCAGGACTCATTAAATGTTTATTTTACTCGAGTGATCTATGAAGGTAGACATATTTGGACAATGAAAGAGGTTAATGAAAATCTGTCCCATGTGAGGAAAGCAAGAAATAGGCTGAGGCGGCAAGCTTCAGGTTTATATTTAGAAGCAATGTGTACAAATTCTGTGCAAAGCTTTGGGTTACAGGCACAAAGGCCTGGAGAGGATATGGTGAAAATGGGCAGACATCTTTAATTGGCCCAGCTGGTCAGAAGTACTGCGTCTTTCCCAAGAATAAAATAGTAATACGAGGTTGAAGGTCTAAAGTCACAATACTAATATCATAAAAATATGGCATCGATTGATGTTGATAGGTTAGAACACATTTCTGCTGTCCTTCGAGAAAGCCATTCATTTTGTAGGAAAATGTTGTTTTGCTGAATTAAACTACAAAGAATTACAGGAAAGCAGTGCTCCTTTAACCATGCTGGATTTAAGTGAAGATGCTGACTTTTAAGCATCTACAGTCAAACTGCTGACTAATTCTCCCTCTTGGAAAGATCCTGCAGACTGCAGCAAGCTTCAACTGAACTGTTTGGAAACTTAGGTTTTCATTATTGGCAAGCAACCTAATAAATATTTCATTAAAATGTATATTGTGCTGACACTGTAATCTTCATAATGGCTGAGGCAGTTAGCAAGGTGAATGATTACCATGCCAAACAGTAAACATCGCAGGTCCTGTTAGGACTAGAAAGTCTTTTGGATGTAGGTTATGTCAGGACTCTGCTTTATTGTTTCACACTTGGGAATTCAGTGTATTATTCCACCTAGCTAGTTGTCATTCCTTTCAGTTCCTTTATATTTCATTTACTCCTTTAGTAGCTTTCTGAAATGTTGTATCTGGATTTAGATGGGAAACACATTGCTTTCATGAAATCCTATTTCAATTACTTTTTATACATTTGTAAATAATGGAGATACCTACCCTCTTAAATGTAGAAATGGTTTGCAGTGAGTGTCTCTGATCTTGGACCCACACTAATGTTGTATACATAGCATATCTTCATGATAGCATTCTTTTTTATATATAGACAGACTTTAAAGTGATACCAAACAGAGAATTGTTAATTGCCATAATTCATTCCCATAAATCATATATATCATGCTGCTGTACTTTTGTTTAAATCCTCGAAGTACCTTAATCCTGCAGTGCTATTGTGTGTTCACGTGTTCCTTCCCTGTTCTTTGGCATCTGCAGGAAAAGGTCCCTGGGGGGGGGGGGGGGGGCTTCTATTACTCTTCTGATGTATGCTCTCTACAGTGTGATCTCCCTATAAATCTTTCTTGAACACCAGTGTGTATTTGTCATGTATTAATATTGTGTAGATGGAGTAAAAGATGATGGACACTAGCTTTAATTTTGATCAGATGGCATTTTCATCCAAGGCTCTTATTTTACTTTATATGTATTAACAATTACATTTGTTTATTTTATTTTGAATTATATTAAAAATAGGCATTTTTGTGAGTTTTAGTGAATGTAATCAATTAGCATACTATAGGAATTAACAATAGGAGGACATATAGCAGGGAGGGAGTGGGTTATCATTTATCTGGGGTAGACCCACATGTTTGACTATATAGTTATGTGGGCTTTTCAGATAGGAAAAAGGAAGAAGTGAAGAGCTTAGAAGGGAACTGAAATTGGAGCATGCTCAGTAGAAGACAACAGCTGGTCTACACAATCTCAGCCTGCAGTGGGGACAGTGAAAAGATGGAAGAAAGGGGCTGAAGGCAGGGTCAACCAGGTATATTTCACTCTATACAAAACAAATGCTTCAATGACTTTGTGAGTACATACACTGTTATACAGTAGAGCATGTGATTAGAGTTTTTTCATAGTATTATAACCTTTTTGAAATTATATAAACAAATTCAAATAGATGAATATAATAAAGTTCAAAAATTGAGTATAATAAAAAAATTCAAAAATGAAAAAATAAATAAAAAAAGTAAATAAAAAAGTCCAATGCAAAGTGTCCCAAAATGTCCCGATACAAACAAAAATAGTGTCAAACAGAAATGGTGTCCGAAAATTGTCCAAATATCCAAATTTTATTCATCCAATCAGAAGAAATTCCCTTTCATCCCGTAATACCTCAAAAAAAGACAAATTCAGAAATCTAGTGCATTACCTTTATAATATATTCTCTCCGTGCAAAAACAAAACACAAAAACACAAAAATGTGCAAACACTATATATGTGTATCTCTTCCGTGCACATGTGAATGAACTGTGACCACTCAGTGAACACTGCAACACTGTGTATCCACCAACACCAATAGTATTAAATACTATTACCCTCTGTATCCATATACCAGCATCCAAATGAGATCTTCTAAATGCTCCAATGAAATTATTCCAAGGTCCTCAAAAGACAAGAAGGGTCTCAAGGCTCATATTCAAGGTGTAATAAAAAGATTTAATAAGAACTTACATTAAAATTTCATTATTCCGGCTTCCAACATGCTTCCTATGTGAGTCCTATCAAACAAATGCGATATGCCATGTGTTGACACGCGGTAAGGGTGTGACGTAGTGACGCACGCACGCAGACCGGAAGTGTCGCCGCGGCCATTTTGTGGGTTGTCAACACATGGCATATCGCATTTGTTTGATAGGACTCACATAGGAAGCATGTTGGAAGCCGGAATAATGAAATTTTAATGTAAGTTCTTATTAAATCTTTTTATTACACCTTGAATATGAGCCTTGAGACCCTTCTTGTCTTTTGAGGACCTTGGAATAATTTCATTGGAGCATTTAGAAGATCTCATTTGGATGCTGGTATATGGATACAGAGGGTAATAGTATTTAATACTATTGGTGTTGGTGGATACACAGTGTTGCAGTGTTCACTGAGTGGTCACAGTTCATTCACATGTGCACGGAAGAGATACACATATATAGTGTTTGCACATTTTTGTGTTTTTGTGTTTTGTTTTTGCACGGAGAGAATATATTATAAAGGTAATGCACTAGATTTCTGAATTTGTCTTTTTTTGAGGTATTACGGGATGAAAGGGAATTTCTTCTGATTGGATGAATAAAATTTGGATATTTGGACAATTTTCGGACACCATTTCTGTTTGACACTATTTTTGTTTGTATCGGGACATTTTGGGACACTTTGCATTGGACTTTTTTATTTACTTTTTTTATTTATTTTTTCATTTTTGAATTTTTTTATTATACTCAATTTTTGAACTTTATTATTATATTCATCTATTTGAATTTGTTTATATAATTTCAAAAAGGTTATAATACTGTGTTGCTTTCTGGGGAGAAAGCGTGACTTTTTGAGGGGTTTTTGGGGTTAGGTGATATACACATATTTAAATAGAGTTTTTTCATAGTCTGGGTTTAATAACACTTTAAGACAATCATCCATTGAAAACTTTTTAAGCCTTGATCATCTAGTAGTGCAGTTAAAGGTAAACTATACCTTTGTACAATTTGTCCTTTAGCCGCTTCCTGACCGCCCTACAGCAGAAATACTGCTACAGGACAGCACGGTTGCACAAAATCACGTGTGTATATATACGTGATTTTGCATTTCCAGGTAGGGGGCACTCCTGGACTGCGTGCGTGCCCTACCCTTGCCGCCATTTGCAGCTGTGGCTGTCCATCACTGGGTCCCAGCCGGTGATTACTCACCAGTGCCTGGTGATTACTGAGTATCTCCAACGGGGAGGAGGACTGTTTTGTTTACTAACAGTTTTCCTCCCTGTCAGCTCGGGCACACTGCTTTGAAGCACACTGACACCGTCCCCTATGTAAAATGCTCCCATCACACAGTTAACCCTTTGATTGCCCCTCATGTTAACCCCTTCCTGCCCAGTGCCATTAGTACAGTGTCAGTGCTTTTTTTTTTAACACTGATCACTGTATTGGTGTCACTAGGGATGACACACAGTCAGTTCCCCCCAGTGTCAGAATGTCCGCCGCAGTCCCGCTATAATTCCAATATCTATACAGCCATTTGTAAACGCTATAACATTCATGTAAACCAATTAATTTATATGTATTGGGATTTTTTTTTAGCAAAGATATGTAGCAGAATACATTTTGGCCTAAATTTATGATGAAATTTTGATTTTTTTAAAAATTTTTTACTTGACATGCTTAATAGCAAAAAGTCAAAAATACTGTTGTTTTCTCAAAATAGTCAGACTTTTTTTTTATAGCGCAAAAAATTAAAAACGCACAGGCAATCAAATACCACCGAAGGAAAGCTCATGGGAAAAAAGGGCGCAAATTTAATTTGGGTGCAGCATTGCAGGACCGTGCAATTGTCAGTTAAAGTAACGCAGCACCGGAATGCAGAAAATGGCCTGGTCAGGAAGGGGGGTAAATACTCAGGAGGGCAAGTGGTTAATGTTCTTGGTGGCCCCTCTCAGAGCTGCGCAGCCTTTCTACCAAAAACAGCCTTTTTTTCATGCTCATGTGCACAATGGCCCCATTTATTCCTTTGGAACATACATACTCCCTAAGTTTTACTCATTATTTTTTAAAACACTTCACACTGTAAATTGTTGCCAAATTGGTCCTCATTCCAGCAAATATATATACTGTGTGTGTGTGTGTATGTGTGTTTGTGTGTGTGTGTGTGTATATATCTATATATATATATATATATATATATATATATATATATATATACATACACATACACACACTGCTGAAAAAAATTAACGGAACACTTTAAAAACACATCAGATGTCAATGGGGAAAAATATCATACTGGATACCTATACTGATATGGACTGCGATCCAGTGTTAGGAACGTATGGATGCCCTGTCGTTTGGTGTAAATGAAAATTATCAACCTACAGAGGACTGAATTCAAAGACACCCTGAAAATCAAAGTGAAAAAAATATGCATCAGGCTAATCCATTTTGCTGAAATTTCATTGTAGCAACTCAAAATGGTACTCAGTAGTTTGTATGGTCCCCACGTGCTTATATGCAATCCTGACAACATTGAAGCATGCTTCAAATGAGACGATGGATGGTGTCCTGGGATATTTCCTCCCAGATCTGAACCAGGGCATCACTGAGCTCCTGGACAGTCTGAGGTGCAACCTGGCGGCGTTAGGTGGACTGAAACATGATATCCCAGAGGCGGTCTACTGGATTTAGGTCAGGCAACTGTGGAGGCCATTCAGTGGTATCAGTTCCTTTATCCTTCAGGAACTGCCTGCATACTCTCGCCTTGTGAGGCCGGGCATTGTCATGCACCAGGAGGAACCCAGGACCCACTGCACCAGCATAGGGTCTGACAGTTGGTCCAAGGATTTCATCCCAATATCTAACGGCAGTCAGGGTGCCATTGTCTAACCTGTACAGGTCTGTGCATCCCTCCATGGATATGCCTCCCCAGGCTATCACTGACCCACCACCAAAATGGTCATGCTGAATGATGTTACAGGCAGCATAACAGTCTCCCCGGCTTCTCCAGACCCTCTCACGTCTGTCACATGTGCTCAGGGTGAACCTGCTCTCATCTGTGAAAAGCACAGGGTGCTAGTGGTAGACCTGCCAATTCTGGTGTTCAATGGCAAATGCCAATCAAGATCTATAGTGCTGGGCAGTGAGAACAGGGTCCACTAGAGGACATTGGGCCCACAGGCCACCCTCATGAAGTCTCTTTCTGATTGATTGTTTGATCTGATTGTTTGGTCAGAGACATTCACATAAGTGGCCTGCCAGAAGTCATTTTGTAGGGCTCTGGCAGTGCTGATCCTGTTCCTCCTCGCATAAAGGAGCAGATACCGGTCCTGCTAATGGGTTAAGGACCTTCTACGGCCCTGTCCAACTCTCCTAGAGTAACTGTCTGTCTACTGGACAGCAAACCTTCTGGCAGTGGCACCTATTGATGTGCCATCCTGGAGGAGTTGGACTGCCTCTGCAACCTCTGTAGGGTCCAGGTATCGCCTCATGCTACCAGTAGTGACAGTGACCCTAGCCAAATGAAAAACGAATGAAAAACATTCAGAAAAGATTAGTAGGGGAAAAAATGTCAGTGGCCTCCACATGTAAAACCATTCCTGTTTTGGGGGTCATCTCATTGTTGCCCCTCTAGTGCGCCTGTTTAATTTCATTAACACCAAAGCAGCTGAAACTGGTTAACAACCTCCTCTCCTACCTAACTGACCAGATCAATATCCCAGGTGTTTAACTGACTTGATGCTATACTCTGATTAAAAAGTGTTCCTTTCATATTTTTGTATGTGTGCATATAAATATATATTTATTGAAATGTGAAAACGTTTATGCACAGGCAATGCTGTAAAAATTTTCATCAACAGTTAATCTGGTCATGCAACCAGAATCTTTATTTAGTATGAGTCATACTTTTAATTCAAGTCTTTAACTTGTTGAAAATTGTAATGTCAATAATCCTGTTATAAAGGTCACAGAAAACTTGGATTGAGAAAATCATGTAGGCTTGTTAGATGCTAGTTACCATGCTTTTAAGCTCATCCTCCGTATTGAATGTTTCTTGAGTCAGTGAGCTTGAAGAAATATTCAGACATGAAATGCATAATCCTACACTAGATTTCCTGTGCAATTACCACGCCGCGTGTTTACATTTCAGCACATACATAGTGGCTGTAATTGAAAATTTTCAATGAACACTGCATGGTATGTACACATTTATGGGGTGGTCAATACTGCAAGAAAGATCTGCGACATCAAAGAGTAATGGAACTATATGGTCAGAGGACCCAATCATGAATTCATAGTTCTGTTTATTAACCTGTTGTGTGCTCATATTAGGTTTGTACTATAGAAAGAAGCATTTTCTTTGCTGTACATCTCTTTTCAATTCTGTTATCTGCATTCTTTTTGAAGGCCTAAAAGTTTTTTTTAGGTCTGAAAACTAAATTGTTTTTACTCCTTTTCACTTAAAAGATGACTTCACTACCACTGACAAGGTAGTCAAAGGGTTAAACAAATGCACATTCTGTCAGGTGAAATGATACTTGCAAATATGCTCATGTAAATATTTGGCATGCAAACAAATTTAAACTGAAAACCAGTATGTACCTGATATTTTATTTTTAGCTGTGTTTAGCGTTTGTCAGCTCATACAAAGGTGGGGGATGGAGAACTAATCTCCAAACTTTTTTCCGACTGGGACTTTCGAGCCAGACACTTGAGGTACTTGTCATTTGGTGTGTATGTGGTGCTCTGTCATCCTGCTAAGTTCTGTCTGAACTTATTAAATACACGTTGAAATATCTTGTGAAAACCCTTTCATGGCTGTGTGTTCATCTGTACGGAATAACCTATTACTCAGATCCTTTGCCCCTAGGACTGTGTCTGGCATTAGAGCACACGTCATTTCGAATCAGTGTTCTCAGGACGTTGATGGAAATGCTCCAGTAAATTTGATTTATCACCTCTAGAATCATTCATGTAACACCGTAAACAATGTTTATCTAGTGTATCTTGTTTTTGATACAACACAACAATGAAAGCTGTAAAAAAAATATTTTGAAGGCGTAAAGTGGTTGTAAATCCAGAACAAAAATCCAGTAATACATTCTCGATGATTTTTAAAAACTCTCTGTGACCTTCAATTCTTTAGTGATACCTTCCTAAAACAAAAATTATCTGTTGATCCTCCTTCTCCTCGGTGGCAAAAGTCTAGGGCACATAGAGCTTCTGCAGCGTTGCCACAACAGTGCGTATGCTCCCTTTCTCTAGGAAGTAAACTGTGTTTACACATGAGCTGCCCATGTTGCAGCAGCAATGCCTGCAGGGTGGATCAAGTGCCTGATAGACCGCTCCACTCTGCACTGCATGTCCTGGGGGGGCAGAGAGAGAAAAAGCTGACAGGATGTCATCAAGACTTGTGACATGCAGAGGTTTAGTCCAGCCCCAACCTGGCTGTGTTGAGCTGATTAGAAGCGATCATGTGACCCACACAATAGAAGGTTTAAAAAATATATTTTTACTATAAAGTATAAAGCATTTGCTTTGTAAATCGATCAGTGGTGGTGAGCCCTATCATTACAAAGTGGGAAAATATTTAGGGTTTACGACTTTAAATCATGTTTTAAATGCAGCTGATAATAAAGTAGACTGATTTAAATTTCATAGTTCACTTAGGTTGCCAAATGTCTTTTCCAATGATTTGCAGTTTCTGGGGTAAAACAAAGGCTTGCTGCATCCTCCAAACCAGCCACAGATGTAAGACAGCAGGCAAATGTTGGGGTGCTCTTTTATCATCAGAATATTTCTTTCTTAGATCTCACCCACCAAGACACATGAAGGCTTGTGTCCCTTGAGTGTGCTTATATGGTGACATGTAGAGCCATACATATCCCTTCAGAGGGATAAAGGGAGGCTTTGAGCTGGAAGTTTCAAACCTGGCCTTTTCTTGTGATGGAGTTAATCTGCTGTAGTCACACCTACATGTAAGTGTAGCTTCCCTTTTTCATATTTTTCTCAACATTTTCCAAATATCAGTTCTTTTTGTGGCGCATTTCATATCACAGTAATATTACAATTGTAGGCAGTACATATGCAGACTAGTTTCTCATCAGGATCTAAGGAATGTGAATACATGATGGAATAGGGTGATCTTGTGCAAAGCATTATGAGTGCTGTGTACAGAATATGAGCACAGTGTGCAAAACATACAAAATAGAGTACAATTTTTGATGATAAGCTAAAATCTCCTTTACATTGGACATATAAATTTATTTAGAAAAATCACACAAAAATTTAAAGCACTGATACACATTTTGAAAATCTGTTACATGCTGTAAGATCTATGTCCCATAAATGATCACTAAGGGGCTGCTCAGCTGTTTCTGTGGAGTTCTGTGGTCAGGCCAGTGAAATATTGCTCTCTTGTTTCCCCCCTGCTAGCGAGAGAGATTTGGCAGTGCGGGACTGTTGTATTGAGGTAGGAGGGAGGATCTCCTGATTGATTCTGCTGCTGGTGTCTTCAGAATTGCCTAAAGCAGCCAGGTGAAGAATTGCTAAGATCTGATGCAACAAAAATCTTACAGCATGCTGCAAAAGTTCTGTTTAAAAGCATGAAGTTCTTGGCCTTCTAGGTTTTATGTGAAAATCAGGGTTTTTGGCTAGATTAAACTTTATTGCATAACTGTTAAGACTTTTCATCTTCAGTTTAGTTTCTATTTTACATTCCATTTCTAAGTGAAGCCTATATTTATTACGGTAAATAATTTTATAATACACTCTTCTGATTGCCTGTTTTATAACTTCAGTGCCGAAGGTCACTCGTAATATTTAACCTTAGTACTAAGGTTAGGAAACAAGTCAAATCCTTTATCATAACATGACAAACTGGCCTCCAGCAGCAGGTTTTGTGAAGATGATCAAAGCCTTTTTGACTGCTGGGATTGAACCAGTGAACTGGAAAATGATTTTTTTTTTTAGCCACCTGTGTTAAAGTGAATGAAAAAACAACAGCAGCCTGTACCTTTTGTCATTTGTTCTGTCATGTGAATATAGTTAAAGAGCAGTGGCTGCAAGGAAATTTAAAAAATAAACAGAATTATTTAAAAAAAGTAATTTAAGAGATGCAGAACATGTCTTTTCACTTTGTAATAATAACAAAAAAGGCATTACAAAAAAAACAGGAGTTAAAATAATAAAAAAACAGAAAAGCTTAATATATATTAAATAAAAAGCAATCCAGAATGCTGGGAGTATAGATATGTTAAATATTAGTACAGCCTCCTATTGTCCTAGAAATGTATTAAATACTATTAGTATAAATATTTTTAAGCTTAGCTTTGCTAAATTAAAGTAAACCTCATTTCGAGCTACAGGACAAATAAATAACCTCAAACACAATCTGAACAATTCAAACTCTGTTTTATCACATGACCCAAATTTAGATTAAAAGTTTGGCAGAGGGGAAAAGCTGGCATCTGGATAGCATAAAGTTGGTCATAGACATTGAAAAGCCATCCAATTCGAAAGTGCCATCTGACTCACAATGTCTTTTAGACTTACCTTGAGGGAAACAGTCCCCTCTCATCCAAGAATTTCAGTAGTTGCCAAAAGACATAAAATTGATGAGTTTGTCTCTTGAGATTGAAAAACTGTCATATCTACAGCCACTTTAAAATGTCTAAAGAGCAGTTGGATATGCAAGCCTGATGCCCTAACGAGTGCACCCATGAATACAAGCGATCTTTTCAGGCAATTATTTGTGCTTAGGCATATGAAAACAGAAAAGGGAGGCGTGCTACTGACACTTCCATTTCTGATTTGATGGGAAAAACAATTGCAATTGACAAAACCTTTTGGCATGGACATCACTATTGTATCCCTAGTAAACATGTGCCAGCATTCGTAGAGATGCCCAAAATAGGAGACTTCACCTAATGACCATAGGCATCACAGTTTTGGTCATTTATAGATAAATAAGGCACTAACATTAGAGATTTTGCCATATGTGTCAATGGGAATTTGGACAGATCAGGAAATTGCACACTTGCGGACAGTCATATAGGTTCTTGATCCTTTTACTGTGGTTCTTCACAAAAAAAAAAAAAGCATAATGGTAGGAGACCAGATTCATACTAGTGCATATGGCAGTAGGGGCTCAGCCTTTGATAGGCAGGAATTATGACTTCTCAAAACAACTTTTAAAAAAATGCCTGAAGCAGAATTTTTTAAATGCATTCAAGCATATCACGTTTTTGGCCATTCATTCATTTAATTGGCCAGAATATTAATTTATTCCTGCCATTGATATGAACGAACACTCCAGTGCTAAATGCACCTAGCGTTCAGGTGCGTCTGGATTTTTTCTGCCCAAACGCTCCTCTCCTGAATGTGCTTTTAGTGTGTTCAGATTTCTGCCCCAAAATGCCCTTGCTTCTAAACATCTGTAGATGCCTATGTGTGCATGGATATATAGGCTAACTAAAAGGGGCATTTAGAGGCAGAAAAAAAAGTAAAACGCCTGTAAAATGGGCATTTGACAACTACAGTGTGCACAAGGCATTAAAGGGCAGTTCCAGGCATCAAGAGAGAGCATTCTTTGAACTGTGAATGCTCACCAAGACACCAAGATATGTTGCAACTATGTAGACATCTACTCTGCTTACTTCAGAGTTTTATATAATCAATGAATGCCAGATTGTACTTTTATACCGTGCTTTTGGGTGGTACTGCAGTTTTCTGTCACCATCACCCTAATGTATCATGAGTTGTAGATATAGTAATTTTTAGCAGGGGTTCCCTGAGAGCAGAAAGTTATTTCAAGTGTTCTTTGAAATATTGAAAATGTTGAGAAAGGCTGCTCTAGAGCATGAGTTGTGAAGCTTCAGTATCATGAAATCTGCTACTCAACCTCCCTGTTAGGCTCCATGTACACTGCAGCTCCTAAACTCACATTTAGGAGCTTTTCTGTGTTTTTTTCTGAACTCTCCCTAATGTTTTCCTATGTGTCCATGTACACTATGTCGTTTACAGGCATGTAAACACAGCTAACCGTGTTTATAAGCATTTGCATTTGAAATTTTTTTTTAACTGTTCCATTTCCACATACTGACCAGAGCCTTTTTTCATCATGAAAAATGCATGAAAAGCATTTGCCCGGTACTCAAATGGACCTGGTACACCATACTTTGACGTTTCGCATGAAAGAAAATATGTTAGACACTGCTGCAATAATGTCTGCACAGAAATGAGCTGGAACACATCCAAACACCACAAAAAAAAGACAGCTAATCTCAATAAATACTGCTCTCTCTGCTTCTACTCTCTTTATTTCTCTCAAAATGTCTGAAATAGTTAATTTGTTACTGTTTTCAGTGCATTCTGGGCATTTTGGAAAGTCTCCTGAGGTTATCTTTAAAAAATGCTTCTAAACAAACTTTCACAAACCTGCACAAACTCGGTATGCAAACGCGGCTAAACAGACCTTTTTTTATCCTACGCTTTCCAGCAGTCAGTTTCCATTGTTCAGAAGTGTCCCATGTACACGGAGCCTTAGGAGGGCCTCACACCATTGACCTTTGTGTCCTTTATAAACGACCTTGGCAGCATGCTTTTTTATGATGCTTCCCTGATGTCTGTCAGTGTCAGACACAGAAAGTATGTTACACATAGAGCATACCAGTTCATTATCCTGCCCTGTGATTTTCATGCAGTGTTTAAGATACCTGGCTTGGGTAATGATCTTATGGAGTCTTCTGGCACACTCAGGAGGCAGAGGATGATTGAATCACACCTGAAAATCCAGCTACCCTCTATCGTGCATGAGCACCTGGGCATACACAATACAATTCTAGAATGAATCACTGACCTGGTGTTAAAATCAAGTGAGATTTGAGCTGTTAAGACATAGTGAAAAAACACTGAGAAAAAAAAAGAAAATAAGGATAATTTCCCTATTGCTGATTTTGATTGTCAGCTAAAATATAAGCTGTAATGAGGATGATATTGCATTTGACATTGAACAACATATGTTGTGACCTAAACCTTAAACCTAACCTATTTGTTTTGTTGCAATTGCATGGTTGTAACATTTGGCATGATAACACAAGGCATTGCTTACCATACAGATAAAAAATAGAAGTGATCTGGCTTTGGGTTGGTATCATTAGTGGGATATTTTATAGCAAACATTCACTAGAAAACGAAAAATGGTATTCTAAAAAACTCTGATAATGGAAATACTACATGCTTTCTTAGACAAATACAGATTAGCTAGCATGTGTATTACTCTGTTCAGCTGAAATATCCTTTGTGTTTCTTAATATGAGCACTGTCATGTTCTCTAATCTCAGGAAAGGAAAGGTCTAGTGACAGTTGGTATGGTGTACACCTCTAGTTATTATTAGGGGATATCAGTCAACCAGTTTTTTTAACCCTTCACAACTGTCACTTAAGGCCAGAACTTGGATGTCTGTTTACCCTCTGCACCGTGCAGATAAATTGCACATGCCAGGCTGATACAAATATGCTTTTGTAAAAATATATTTTGGTACTCCGGTCACATTTGACATATCTGACAGTCATTTTACATCTGTGGCCAGTGGTAGACCTCATCAGTAAACAGAGTTGGTACCACAATCAGAAGTTGGCTAGGGCAGGGCTAGGTAGTTGGGTGCATACACATTCTAGGTCATTGTTAGTTTCTCACATACAGACTTGAAGATAGTTCACGGCAGCATGTTTAGTAAATTGTTGTGCATGGACACTGTGTGTAATCCAGTTCAGAAATGTCATTGTGTTTTTGCAGGTGTGTGTGCTTCTGTGAATAGCTCGCCTCAAGTCAGTCCTGTTAAATAAAGCAGCAAATATCTGTATGTATTGCACTGTCTTATAATTCATAATACATAACAAAGTTTGGTCTTACAAAGAGATATAGGTCTGGTGTACTTCCAGCGTTGTAACTAAAGCCATAGCAGACCACATGGGCTGCTAGGAGTGCAAAGATATGAGGACACAGATATCTGTGCGCATTTGATGACACGTTTTTTCAAATTCTCTATTTATAAAAGACTCAGAGAAATGTAAAAATCAAAAAAAGTATAAATGTCAAGGTAAAAGTAACAATTATATTAAAGTCAGAGTACAATGTTTAAATACTATAGCTTTAAGATCATAAGAGCAATATGGTTAACAATGTCCACTGTTTTCTGAACATTGCAAATTGTCACGTCCAGAGGAATATCCCGAGTTGAGGAGGTGCGTGCATGTATAGGTAACATAGAGCTTTGGAGACATTTCAGTTGATGTTGACTCTGACCCCCAGTAAAATCCCTGGTCAAGAAGAGTAGATGCACAGGAAGAGTATTTGGAATTGTTGCTAAACACACCTCTCACACAACATTTGTATAGCCCCAGCACAGGCTGCTGGGTGCTTTAGATATACAGCCATGTTCCCATGTAGAAGTAGCTTTATTACATTACTTCTGATACACTCTAGCAAGCACCAACTCTGTATGCATAACACAGGCATCCTGGGGCTAAAAATTATTCCAATGTTACTCCTCTGCCAAAAAATGGCAGTTGAGATTTGTAGTTCAACAGAAAATTCACAGTTTAAAGAAGTTTTTAATCGAGTAATAAAGTAAGTATATGCAGTAGTTCTAACAACTGTCATAATGTAACATGTCATTATGGTTAATATTGCTACTATAACTCTTGGGAGTGGTCACTGAGGGCCCTACCAAATATTGCTATAGGACCCAATGATTTGTAGTTACAGCCCTCTTTGCTTTATATCAGGGGTAGGCAAACTTAAAGAGGCGAAGATCTAACTGAACAATATGGGAGAAGTCAAAGATCAACAGGCACAGTGTCACCTCCTCACACCTGATTTAAACCTCTAATTGCTGTACTACCGTGTCACAATTGTGTACATTGCATGGCAATCATAGGGTTAAATCAGGTAGTCAGGTTGCAACATACCGCCTCCTCACCACCTGTTAAACACACTCGGAATGCTTTGCAGAGGAGCAGCAGTGCCTGCTGCTCTTGTAAATGAGCCCTTAGCTATGCCTAGCAGCGGCACTCTTAGGGCTTGTTCACATGTAAAGTTGGGGGGTAATAAAACCCTGCGGCTGAGTCGTAGTTTTTCCACTCCCAATCCCTACTCCCTTTAGCCAAGGTGTACACATGCTGCAGCAGGAATTACACCCCCTGTTGCTTTTGGTGGGTGCTACCACCTGCCAATCCCGAACCATTCAAGTAAATAGGGCCACTCTGCAAGTCCCCTGGATCTGCATGCTTCTGCGGGGTCCAAGGGATTAAAGCAGGTGGTGAGAAAATAAAACAAATGCCTGTTTAACCCCTTGTTTGCTGTACTACACAAGGTTGCAGGGCACTTGCAGAATGGCCTCATTCACCTGAATGGGTCATGCTTGGCAGGTGCTACATCTGCCAAGCTCCAACTTTACCAATAGTTCCCCTGCATTGCACTCTGATGCTCTGGGATGGCGTGTCAGCAAGCCCTGACCATGATCTAATAGTCACCTGGCCGACTCTACTGGTCTACTGGTAGATCATGATCTACTGGTTGCTGTCCCCCTCTTTATATAGTAAGGCCATTGTTTAGTTATAGCAGACCCTTGTTACCAAATGCTATCGAATAGTTTACTTTTCTGTCCTAGATTTTTTTTTTACATATAGAAACAAAAGATATTTTTTAAGTATAAATATAATATTGGCTACAATACTTACTTAGCTTACTAAGGTCCCTGGAGTGCCTTGCTGCAGGCTGTGTGTGCTCATACAGCTGTTCTTTGTACTGACCTTGCCTATTCCTTAACTGAATCTTCTGGTATTTTTTTTTTTTTCACAAATGTTTTCACCTTTGTCTGGTTAAATGGACTCTAGTTTAATTTTTTATTTTTTTGTGCAGAAATTATTTTGTGTTCTCTTTCAGTTATCTTGCCTCTTTTGTATCTTTTTTGTTACTACATTGTATGAGGTTCACCTAGCAATCACACAGTTTTGCACTAAAGCTGGCCATACGCTGGAAGAATGTATTTAAAAAACTTGTTTCAGAAATATTTTTTGATTTTTAAATAGTTATTGGGGTCAAATCATTGCTTGTTTTTGACAGCAATGAGAAAAAAATTTGAAAGAGGGGCATGAAAAGTTTATCTCACACAGATTTCTAACAGTGATTATAGTTTTTGCTCAGGAAATTACATTCATTCAAAAATCGCAAAAGAAATTTTGAAGTTCTTTCAAACAGCGTTTGTAAAGACATTGACTGTACCAACAGAATTTGGTACAAATATTTATTTGTAAATCTACTAGTTTATGGCCAGCTTCATTGGTTGGTTCACCTTTGAAGTTTAGTAAAGGGGCTCAAGTAGGTTAAACACTGTTGTGCATCGCAAAGGAATTCATCTTCCCACAAATTTGATACCAATAGCCAGCCACAGCTTCAAGTGTTCCCTGCCAGAAAAGTCTCTTTCTCTGTATAACATTTAGGACAGAAGGTATGTTGATATTCATGTAATTTAGTTATGTGTCCCCAATCATGCAACATTGCCCTATCTCCTGTCTTCTTGTGAGAGTGCACTATACAGTTTCACCCTACTGATCACCTAGAAGAGAGCATGGAACTGCTTTCATGCTCATCCACAGAGCTGCACATGTTTATTGCTCCTCTGAACACACTGGGATTCTGGGACATGTAGTTTTCGTTAGCAGGGCACTCAACAACATTTCCAGATTATATAGGAAGTGGGAAACAGGGGTAAGCTAATTTTTATTATAAAAATGACTAAGCACGTGAAGATTGCCGTCTTTGTTATGTTTAATAACTGCTAAGAATCTGTTTACAGTGATAAATGTGAACAAACCCAAGGATCCTTGGGTTTTACTTTTCATTAATAACATAATCCATTCCTCAAATAACCAAAATAAATCAGATTTTCAGGTTTTCCCTCAGATGAAATAGTTGGTCTAAATTATAGTTATACAATTTGTAATAAAGATGAAAATCCTGCAAACATCATCTCTTGAAGACTTCAGTTGAGGATCCTAGTGGAAAGAGGGACTTTTTTCAGTTTGTGCCTCCAAGCTGTGAAGAGTCTCGGGTCAAACTGTCATGGAGTCACCTGTGTAGCCCTGAGCTACACCAAACTGGTAAAACCTGGGATATCCCACAATGATTCTATTCATCTGTATCTTTCATCTGTTCTTCTCTGTAATCCTCACATTGCCAGTGTCACTTCCTTTATCTTAAGTCACGGAGTTAAAGACATGACCAAAAAGGCTTGTTAGTTAAGCTTGATTTCAGTGATAACTTTTGAGAAGGCGATAAATGAGCCATGACAAGATGAAGAGATTGATCCTGGTGATGCTGAAAACAATAAATTACAAGGAACCGTGAGATAGCTCTCAAATCACTCTGCATTATTAAAATTTAAATTTTTGGACAGCATCAGCAGATTTATTTCCTTCAAATATTCTTTTATAGCTTGTGTTATTTCTTTCAATGCAGTGTTTTGATAAACTGTCCCATTTGCTAAACTAGTCACTGAAGACAACCTACACTTTCCAGGATTTCTAGATTTGCAATAGGCAACATATTTTCTTAATCCTAGATTAAAAGAGACAGACAAAAAATATTACTTGTAGAAGTAAAGGCACCGGTTTTTAAATGTTAAAAGTGTAAAAATTTAATTAAAGTGGCTCTAAGGGTAAAAGTTTTTTTTGCCCTAATTCACTTTCTGCATTAAGATAAAAAAATATTTTCATAGTAGTGCCCCTTCAGCCCCCCTCTTCCTAGTTACTTACCTGAACTGATCTTGATCCAACGGTGTGCACATCTGCAGCAGCTCTTCTTCCCTCTCCCCACTCTCACGGGCTTATCTTAGTCAAACCCCGTGAGCACGCAGCGGGGGGTGGGGGTGGGGGGGTTGTTGGGGCTGAGTCAGGCTGTGTCACACGAGCACACACGAGTGCCTCCATAGAGAGCAGCTACCTGTGGTGGGCACTGGGCGGAGGACAGGAGCCAGGAGCACTGGCGGGGAACACCAGAGCGGTCCGATCTGTGCAAAACCATTGCACAAAGCAGGTAAGTATGACATGTTCATAAATAAAAGCATTACAATCTCTTTAAAATGTAAAGTGTCTTTTGCTGCATATGTATTAGAACATAACTATAGGTACAGAGCTATAAAGCAAAAACATCACTGCTTCTATTTATTTATCAGCTATATGCACACATTTGGCACATTTGTTTTAAATATGTACAAAGTACAATAACACATCCTAACAGTATACAGTTTTACAATCCGTAAAAGGTGGGTTATTTATTGTCATGGATTAATGCATATTTGAATATACATTCATCCCAGCTGTTCATCATTTGAGGGGATTGTTCCTGTTTTGGAACCAAATTATTTGTTCCTCTTTGCTTTTAGGACTTCTAAATTATTGCATTTGTTATTTTTAAAAAGCCAGTATAAATATAAAGATTTGGTGTCAAAAGGTTCTTGGTTCAACCAGTCATTTTTGGCATATTAATTATTCGTGGTACATGTAACTGGGGCATGGCAGAGCTGTATTCTCAATAGCTATAAGGTCCCATTCACATCTGGCGTTTTGGGATCTCGGGCAGAATCACTGTGATTCTGCCTGTGATCCCAAATCACACTGCAGTCATGGCAAAATGAATCGTGTGTTGGGGTGCCATTCATTTTCAATGGCACCTAAACACGGTGTGGTTCTGTCACGATTATTGTAAGATAAATTGTGGCAAACCGCATCGCACTCTGCTTGTTGCCTAAAAGAAGCTCCTGTTCCTTTTTGGGTGACAAGCATCGCGCGATGTGGCTTGCCACAATTGCTGCACGGCTTATCACGTGACATTCGTGGCAGAGCGACACCGCATTTAGGTGCCATTGAAAATGAATGGCACCCACACGTGCACTTTGCTTTTTGCCACAATTGCAGTGCTATTTGGGATCGCGGCCAGAATCTCAGCAATTCTACTCAAGATCTCAAAAGGTCAGATGTGGGCCGAAGTGGCTTTCATACTTTATTTTTTTATTTTTTTTTTTTATAATAGAAGCTGGACACATACAGAACACAATACTCAGTGCACCTAATCTGCATATAAGGCATAAAAACATTATTTCAATTGTCACTGCATTGTTACATTGTGCACTGCAAAGGAGACCAGAAACACATGCATTGAACTTGAGTGTACATTTCACCAGATAAATTAAACTGCCCTTATCAAGGCCATTGCTAACCTCTCCTGTTAAGAATGTTAGTTGCTCGCCTGTCGTACTGATGCTTCGAATTCAGTGCTTTCTAAACCACTGACCTGGAACAAGTATATAGAGATAATAGGATATAATAGTGTTTACAAAGTATACATTGTATGTTATAGCTATCCATATGCTTTCACGGGAAATTCATATGCTATATAAAAATATATTTTTAATGCAGGTATATCCAGTATACAAGCCCCTGTAGTATTTTATCTACAGCAGTTTTTCTTTTAATTCTCCAGTGACAAAGCCTGCTCATTCTTTTATGTCCTCTTCTTGTTTTTGATTTATAGGCTGACAGCTGGTATATCAAGTGGGACTTTTTCCTTTCTTTCCAAAGTCTTTGTTGGCCAATGGCTGTGTAACCTAAGACTATTTGGCTTATAATCCCACCTGCACAACTCCCTCTTTGTGTGACCTTGAGCTAATTAATCGGCCTCCTGTTGTTTTTTTCTCTGTGTCTGCCCTGCTTTGTGATTCTTTTCCGCTTCTCTCTCTAATAAGCGTAATGATGGCACATGAGTAATTCTCTGTTGCATTGCCGTGACCTGGTGTTCCCTGATTCCCATCTATTATTGTGTGTGTGTGCTGATAACATTTCCAGGAGTTCTTTGCAGTTATTTTTACTCACAGGCTAAATAGCTGAAGAGAGATTATTATGGTTATTACTATATCACCATTGTGTTTAGAACAACCTTTGTATAGGGTGGTCATAGTTAAAGGAATAGAAAAGTAGGAACTGTCATTGCTTACCTGGCTTTTGAAGCTGCAAGATTTGGCTTTAAACTCTTCACACTTTACTAGCTATATGCTTGTTCCAGATCAGTGACTTTCTAGATGGTGAAGTGAAAATCACAGCCAGCAAACCTGCAAGTCAGAAATGAAAGCTCTCATATTTCCATCCTTACAGGCTCACGTTAAAGCAGAATGCTAGGCAGATATTTAACCCCTTTACGACCACCTACCACATATGTGCGAAAGCAAAAGGGTGGACTTTAATACACATACAGTGGGGCAAAAAAGTATTTAGTCAGCCACCAATTGTGCAAGTTCTCCCACTTAAAAAGATGAGAGAGGCCTGTAATTGGCATCATAGGTAGACCTCAACTATGAGAGACAAAATGAGAAAAAAAATCCAGACAATCACATTGGCTGATTTGGAAAGAATTTATTTGCAACTTATGGTGGAAAATAAGTATTTGGTCACCTACAAACAAGCAAGATTTCTGGCTCTCACAGACCTGTACCACCTTCTTTAAGAGGCTTCTCTGTCCTGCGCTCATTACCTGTATCAATGGCACCTGTTTGAACTTGTTATCAGTATAAAAGACACCTGTCCACAACCTCAAACAGTCACACTCCAAACTCCACTATGGTGAAGACTAAATAGCTGTCGAAGGACACCAGAAATAAAATTGTAGATCTGCACCAGGCTGGGAAGATTGAATCTGCAATAGGCAAGCAGCTTGGTGTGAACAAATCAACTGTGGGAGCAATAATTAGAAAATGGAAGACATACAAGACCACTGATAATCTCCCTCAATCTGGGGCTCCACACAAGATCTCACCCCGTGGGGTCAAAATGATCACAAGAACGGTGAGCAAAAATCCCAGGACCACACGGGGGGACCTAGTGAATGACCTGCAGAGAGCTGGGACCAACGTGACAAAGGCTACCATCAGTAACACACTACGCCGCCAGGAACTCAGATCCTGCAGTGCCAAAAGGTCCCCCTGCTTAAGCCAGTACATGTCCGGGCCCGTCTGAAGTTTGCTAGAGAGCATTTGGATGATCCAGAAGAGGATTGGGAGAATGTCATATGGTCAAATGAAACCAAAATAGAACTGTTTGATAGAAACGCAACTCGTTGTGTTTGGAGGAGAGAGAATGCTGAGTTGCATCCAAAGAACACCATACCTACTGTGAAGCATGGGGTGGCAACATCATGCTTTTGGGCTGTTTCTCTGCAAAGGGACCAGGACGACTGATCCATGTACAGGACAGAATGAATGGGGCCATGTATCGTGAGATTTTGAGTGCAAACCTCCTTCCATCAGCAAGGGCATTGAAGAAGAAACGTGGCTGGGTCTTCCAACATGACAATGATCCCAAACATACCACCCGGGCAACGAAGGAGTGGATTCGTAAGAAGCATTTCAAGGTCCAGGAGTGGCCTAGCCAGTCTCCAGATCTCAACCCCATAGAAAACCTTTGGAGGGAGTTGAAAGTCTGTGTTGCCCAGCGACAGCCCCAAAACATCACTGCTCTAGAGGAGATCTGCATGGAGGAATGGGCCAACATACCAGCAACAGTGTGTGCCAACCTTGTGAAGACTTACAGGAAACATTTGACCTCTGTCATTGCCAACAAAGGATATATAACAAAGTATTGAGATGAACTTTTGATATTGACCAAATACTTATTTTCCACCATAATTTGCAAATAAATTATTTCCAAATCAGCCAATGTGATTGTCTGGATTTTTTTCTCATTTTGTCTCTCATAGTTGAGGTCTACCTATGATGCCAATTACAGGCCTCTCTCATCTTTTTAAGTGGGAGAACTTGCGCAATTGGTGGCTGACTAAGTACTTTTTTGCCCCACTGTATATTTCGCTGGGCACCTGATGTTTCTGCCCAGAGAGTACACTCACTGCTTGCTCCCAGCTCAAAGACTGAGCTGTCAATGACAGCTTTCATTCTGAACTAAAGATTGGTAGCTGACAGGACTACCGATACCATGAGTGCTGATCGCTGATCCTTCCCTCCTCCTGAGCTTTCTTAACTGTTTAAAGGGACACTGAGGTGGGTGGTACTCAGGATCGCCAAGCATTATACAATTTTCTTATTCAATTCCCTTTAGATTTACCTTGAACTGTTGTAGAAGAAAATTATATACTGTATGGACAGCCTTAGGCTTTTCTTGTACTATTTTCCTTTAGATTTATCAAAACCATATAATATGAGGTCAAACCTAAACACTTTCAATTTGTATGCAATCAGGCAGGCCCTTGCACTACATAGTTAAAGGTAAATCTATAGGAAATTTAATAAGAAATTGTATAATGTAAAAAACTACAGTGAACGCAGAAATGTATTACCGTATTTTTCGCTCCATAAGACGCACTTTTTTTCCCCCCAAAAAAGGGGGGAAAATGTCAGTGCGTCTTATGGAGCGAATATAAAGCGGCCGGTCCAGTATTTCTGCCGTGACCATGTCAGAATATCGGGCCAGCTACTCAGCTCTTCTCTCCTGCAGGACCTTACCTGTTCCTCGCTCCAGCGCTGCAGTCTTCCCGCGCTGGCTTCGGTGACAGACGGGTGCCCACTGCGCATGCGCGAGAAGCGCTGCGCTTTGTGAATGGTCCGGCGTCTTCTGGGACACATGACAGGTCCCAGAAGGCTCCGGGCCATTCACAAAGTGCAGCGCTTCTCGCGCATGTGCAGTGGGCACCCGGCTGTCACAGAAGCCAGCGCGGGAAGAAGAAAGGACAACTCCGCGGAAGTGGGAGCGGGTACCTGTCAAATTCAGGTACCCGCTCCCCCTCCCTCCCCAAAGGTCCGCAGTCTCTGGTCATCTCCTTTACTGTCTGCAGTCTCTGGTCATCCCCTGCACTGTCTACAGTCTCTGGTCATCTGTACTATGTCCACAGTCTCTGGTCATTCCCTGTACTGTGTCCGCAGTCTCTGGTCATTCCCTGTACTATGTCTGCAGTCTCTGGTCATCTCCTGTACTATGTCTGCAGTCTCTGGTCATTCCCTGTACTGTGTCCACAGTCTCTGGTCATCTCCTGTACTGTGACCGCAGTCTCTGGTCATCTCCTGTACTGTGTCCGCAGTCTCTGGTCATCTCCTGTACTATGTCTGCAGTCTCTGGTCATCTCCTGTACTATGTCTGCAGTCTCTGGTCATTCCCTGTACTGTGTCCACAGTCTCTGGTCATCTCCTGTACTGTGACCGCAGTCTCTGGTCATCTCCTGTACTGTGTCCGCAGTCTCTGGTCATCTCCTGTACTGTGTCCGCAGTCTCTGGTCATCTCCTGTACTGTGTCCGCAGTCTCTGGTCATCTCCTGTACTGTGTCCGCAGTCTCTGGTCATCTCCTGTACTGTGTCTGCAGTCTCTGGTCATCTCCTGTACTGTGTCCGCAGTCTCTGGTCATCTCCTGTACTGTGTCCGCAGTCTCTTGTCATTCCCTGTACTATGTCCGCAGTCTCTGGTCATCTCCTGTACTGTGTCCACAGTCTCTGGTCATTCCCTGTATTATGTCCACAGTCTGTGGTCATCTCCTGTAGTATGTCCGCAGTCTCTGGCCAACCCCTGTGCTGTGTCCGCAGTCTCTGGTCATCCCCTGTACTGTGTCCGCAGTCTGGTCATCTCCTGTTCTGTGTCCGCAGTCTCTGGTCATCCCCTGTACTGTGTCTGCAGTCTGTGGTCATCTCCTGTACTGAGTCTGCAGTCCATTGCTTCAGAATATTTTTTTCTTGTTTTTCTCCTCTAAAACCTAGGCGCGTCTTATGGTCAGGTGCGTCTTATGGAGCAAAAAATGCGGTAATTAAAAAAATGAAATGCATTTTTTAAATGCAAATAGTGTGAATTTAGCTTGGTATTAGACTTTTGAAATTGCCTGCATTTCATCATTCAGATTGATAGATGAAGAGGCTGCACTAAGAGCAAACCAGACGGGCTGCATTGCATATATGGTGTCAAGGTACTTACAGGAGGAGAGGTCAGAGTGAGCTCATCAGCTTGCTGCTTCTCCTTCACAGTCCTATGACAGACTAGGGCAAGGTGGTGACCAGGCTAAATTTCATAACTGCTGTAGAGAAAAGTTAGGTCACTTATTTTCCAGTGTGACAGGCCTGTGTGTATATCAGGAATTAATATGTAGAAAAATAAATCCTTTGACAAGTAAAGCAGCTCCTATATATGCTCTTCAACTCTGTATTTATCTGTTAGCCTGGAGTTCCACTTCAAGCTGATAGTATTTAAAAGTACCATCCATTTTTGCATTTTTTTTATTCTCCAGTTATGAAACATTTAAATACCATTGATCAAAGATGGCTTTGCCCATGCAGTGTAAGCTCCAACTTGATATCTGACTAGAGCTTACACAGGGCTGTCATTCTTTGCTTTTGACAGTTGAACTGAGAAGCAGGAGAGTAATGGAAATATGAGTATTTGCTGTTGGGGGCTGGCTTTTAAAGTGTACCTGTTGTTGTTCTACGTGACATTTGACAGCAGTCAGACTAACCCCGCCTCCAAGCCATGTCTCAGCTTGCTATTAAACATACACACATTCAAATGTTCAAGTCTGATCATGAGATCGTATGGGAGAAATTGTATGTGCCAAGTGTTTGCAGAGGTTGCAAGACTTCCGCATACTTAATGACATTTTTCAAATGCTGTTCAGACCGTGATCATCCAATATAAATGGGTAGCCTAGGCGCCAGTTCATACTATGCATTGTGCTAACACACGTTATAGGTATCCTGCATTAAGGTGATGAACATTTACACACACAAAATGGACATTACTTGTGGTCCGGTGTTCTTAATTCTTTTTTTCATAATGCTTTTTTAAGTACTCTTCATGTAAGTGCGACTAATTTTTATGTTTTATAATAAAAAAGTAATTACACCATGTGGGCCGCTCTTGCCATTCCATCTTTTTATGTGAGAATACACCAGCCTTCTGATCCCTGGAAATGCAGTGGAGAAGCGACCAAGGGGAATACAAGTCCCAACAATCCCAAGAGATTTATAACACAGGTGCATTTGACTCTTTAACCACTTGCCCTCCTGAGGATTTACCCCCCTTAATGACCAGGCCTCTTTTTGCTACTTGGCGCTGCACTAATTCAACTGATAATTGCGCGGTCATGCAATGCTGCACCCAAATGAAATTTACATCCTTTTATGCACACAAATAGAGCTTTCTTTCGGTGGTATTTGATCACCTGTGCGCTTTGTCTTTTTCACACTATAAACAAAAAAAGACCAAAAGTTTTGAAGAAAAACAATATTTTTTACTTTCAGCTATAAAAAATATATAGTAAACTCAAAGTTGGTTATAAATTTAGGCCAAAATGTATTCTGCTACATGTTTTTGGTGAAAAAAATCCCAATAAGTGTATATTGATTGCTTTGTGTGAAAGTTATAGTGTCTACAAACTATGGTATAGATACTGCAATTTACGCCATTTTTTTGCTATACAGCGCTGTGCTAGTTTAACAGACAATTGCGCGGTCATGCAATATGGTACATAAATGAAATTTATGTCCTTTTTTCACACAAATAGAGCTTTCTTTCGGTGGTATTTGATCGCCTGTGTGTTTTTTATTTTTTGCCCTATACCTTTACTATAAAACATGTCCAGTAAAAAAAAAATGTAAAAATCAAATTTCGTCATAATTTTCAGCCAAAATGTATTCTGCTACATGTCTTTGCTAAAAAAAACCCCAATACTTGTAAATTAATTGGTTTACGTGAAAGTTATAGCGTTTACAAATGGCGGGAAAGATACTGGGATTTTTAATCCGCGATCGGCGATCAGCGACTTATGGCAGGACTGCGGCGGACATTCTGACACTGGGGGGAACTGACTTGGGGTCATTGACATCCCCAGTGACACCAATACAGTGATCAGTGCAAAAAAAAAACACTGACACTGTACTAATGGCACTGGGGAGGAAGGGGTTAACTATTTCATTTACTGAAAGGGTTAACTGTGTGAGGGGAGTATTTTACTAGGGGGCAGGGGTGCGTACTGCATGGGGGGGGGGGAGACATGCTGATCGGGAAAGATAAACTCTTCTCTCCGGCTCAGCATGACATAAAGCAGAGCTACTGCAGCCCTGCTCTCTGTTAGCGATTGCCGCTAATCGGCGGGACACAGCCGCAAACGAACGGCTGTGACCCGGCGACTGACATCCGTGGCCCTGATCGGCGGGACAGGTAGGGCGGTGGAGCACCTCGCACGCGCCCCCTACCTGTTTTGCAAACACACGTTTTAAAATGTGGTTTTGCCCAGCCGTGCCGCCCTGCCGCTGTATTTCTACAGTGGCTGGGCGGCATGTGGTTAAAATAAACTCACCGGCCACTTTATTAGGTACACCTTGCTAGTACCGAGCTGGACACCCTTTTGCCTTCAGAACTGCCTTAATTCTTTGTGGCATAGATTCAACAAGGTGTTTGAAACATTCCTCAGAGATTATGGTCCATATTGATATGAGTTACTGTTGCCTTTCTATCATCTCGAACCAGTCTGCCCATTCTCCTCTGACCTCTGACATCAACAAGGCATTTTTTTCCACACAACTGCCACTCACCGGATATTTTCTCTCTTTTTCAGACTATTCTCTGTAAATCCTAGAGATGGTTATGCGTGAAAATCCCAGTAGATCAGCAGTTTTTTAAATACTCAGACCAGCCGTCTGACACCAACAACCTTGCCACATTCAAAGTCACTTAAATCCCCTTTCTTCCCCATTCTGATGCTCAATTTGAACTTCAGAAAGTTGTTTTCCCCATGTCTAGATGTTTGGCTGATTAGCAATTTGTGTTACCAAGCTTTTGAACAGGTATGCCTAATAAGGTGGCCTGTGAGTATATATGTAAGAGTCCTCATCTGTCGGTGAGTGTGGGAACACAGGAGAAGAGCACTGCACAGTGATTTTGGCACTTATTGTTTTGGAAGAATATTGCACAACTTCACTATAGACTGCAAAATTATTTGATCTTTAATTTTGATCTGATATTGCATAGACCCTGGATATATGGTAATTGCACAGGGAAGTGCTCTGAGCTGTCACATCTTGTTTTATGGTATGGTAAGAGGGATCCAACCCTATCTCAGCAGCAGCCCTATCATACACAAATTGTTGGTGATAACTGTATTTTAATTGTGGTTTCACATGTCATTGTTATATTTAATTTTTCCCAATTCTTGTGGTACATTTGATGATATATATTTTTTTGGTTTCACAGTCCTAGCGCAGGTTGTTGTTGTAATTATATATTAGATGACCCTTTTTATGTAGTGTACCACAATGCAGTGTTCTCCAAATGCATGACACCACAACACACCACAAAGTGGTTCATGTGTTAGTGTGTGCTGTGGTAATGTACAGTAAAGTGGACATTAGTGTAGCTCATCTCTGTGAATGGGCCACAAGACTTACCAGCAAATGGCCAGTTTGTCTTTTTGTCAAAATGTTTTGGCTCTGTGTAAGGATGAGGATGCCATAGCATTTGCTTTATTAGCCTTGAGGTGAAATTAAAAATGTCACCTGGCTCCCATAATTCATATCCTGCATGTTTAAAGAATTTTTATGTTCATGTAGAATACGTGATTTCCTGGATTTGGTTAACAAATGCCCTGGTAAACATTGGCTTGTTTTATGATTTTAATAATACAACAGCCTAATGAACAATTAATATGCCAGGGACAATGTAGATGCAATGAGTGCATTCTATTTAAATGCTCTCACCTCTGTTGAAGACGGTAATGCAGCTGGAAACCACAAGAGAGAAATTGGAGACTAAATAAAAGGCTGTGTAGTGTATGTATTCCATTACTGGCTGGTACATCTGAATGCTAAGTATTTCAGACTGGACAGAAATGTGACATGTGTTAGTGCATTATTAAATGTTTAAGAGCGCATGCAGTTGCCATGGAAACATAGGCTTATGGCAAATATCAATAGATGCTGTGTGCTGGGCAAGGTCTCAAATGGCTGAAAATAATTGGATGATAGTGTTTTTTTTTCTATTCCGTATTCAGCTTGGTAGGCCTAACTTATCTTATATTGTTATTACAGTCACTATTGCAAACAAAGGGCCTGTGGAGTGCAGGGTAATAGCAATTGGTGTAATGTTGCTTTGTCAAATCATTGATGTTTTTCTACATGAGATTAATGCTGCTTATCTGTCTGTAAATATATCCAGATCACTATTGAATCCACAGCTACCATCTCATTGGAAAGCCATTCATTTTTTCTTTACATATTATTTTCCTCTGTGTTTTAAATCTCATAAGCCTAAGCTGGGAACCAATCCCATTAATAGATACATTTATCTTATGGGGACAGTAGTACATGTGAAGGTAAGGTGTACAGAGTAAAGATAGATGCAACAGATCAGGGTGTAAATAGATCACTGCTGTGGGTATACCAGGGGCAGACTGACAACTCATGGGGCCCCTGTGCAATAGGGGATCATGGGGCCCCTGTGTCCTTGCCCAAACTCAAAAAAGCCTATGAAAAAGGTACCAGGGGCATCTCATGGGGCCCCCTACTGACCCCGGACCCTCGGGCAGTGCCCGAGTTTCCAAATGGTCAGTCCGCCCCTGGGGTATACACAGATTTGTGTGCGGCATTAGGAAGGCTATTCATTTTCAATGGGCTGTTGATGCAACTCAGGATTTTTTTTCCTTGCCAAGGCAATGCAACACACAGAGCATATGCATCTGGGATTTGAGGTGTTGTATAATACAGGTGCCCTGTAACATGGTTCCCACCAGGCCAGCAAAAATGGGACTTGTTCTCAATGCAGTCCATAGGAAAGACCATATAGAAATTACATTTTTATGCAGGAGAGGTGGCAGCCTTAGTTGCAGAACACACATTGGAGTGCAGTTAACGTTAGTGGCAATACATCATAACACATACGTACAGTGTGCTGCTTTGCATTGGAGTAGGACATGTTACAGTATGTGTTATGATGTGTGTTATGGTGTAAACAAAGCACTTACAGGTAGGTATGATGGTCTCTAATTAGAACCCTTTTTTGTGAAGTGCTAAAAATACAAATGGTGTTGTGTTTCTCTACTATAATAGGTCATACATCCGCTTGAGCTCCAGAAGACTTTACCCTCTTCATGAGCAGGCCATATTTTGCTATTCAGCACTGTGCTACATTAACTGGCAATTGCATGGTCATGCAACACTGTAGCCACACAAAATTTATATCAGTTTTTTTTCACATGAAGAGATTTTTTTGGTAGCATCTGATCACCACTGGGTTTGTTTTCTTTTAATTATATAAAAAAAATTTTTTTTACTTTCTGCTATAAAACATACCCACTAAAAGGAAATTAAAAAATCAAATTTATTCATATATTTAGGCCAAAATGTATTCTGCTACATGTCTTTGATTAAAAAAAATCCCAATAAGTGTATATTAATTGGTTTGCGTGAAAGTTATAGCATCTACAAACTATGGAATATATACAGATTTTTTTTTTTCTAATATTGGTAATGGCGACAATCAGCAACTTCTAGTGGGACTGTGATAATGCAGCTGGGAGGGACAGGCTAACTGTCACTGACATCACTAGTGACACTAATACAGTGATCAGTGCTAATAATATACACTGTCTTTGCAGTAATGACACTGGCTGAGAAGAAGTTAACATCTAGGGGCTATCAAGGGGTTAATTTTGTGCCTAACATGTGTTAATGTGTGTACTGTGTGCTGCTTTTTACAACATATCAATTTTGTTTCTTTAGCAGGGAAAAGAAACAAAGCGATCTCTCTCACTGTATAGAGACCCATGTTGTTTATCAACAGAGGGCTCTAGGCTGTGATTCGGCATAGCCAAGCAGCAGATTCCAGCCATGAATCATTGGCGGGGATCTGTTGACAAACTAGTAGGTGGGCGGGGGTGGGCTCTCGGAAACAGGCAACGACGTACCATTATGTCTATATACTGTGACCAAGTGGTTAAGACCAGGCCAATTCTGACACTTTTGTTTACATTTAAAAATATTTTTTTTTTTGGAAAATTACTTAGCACCCCCAAACATTATATATTTTTAAGCAGAGGTCCTTAAGAATAAAATGGTGGGTGTTGCAATTTTTATTTTCACACAGTATTTTGCTGAGCGGTCTTTCAAACCCCCTTTTTTTTTTTAAATACACTTTAATGAGATTAAATGCACAAAAATATATTATAATATCCAATCATTTGGTAAAAAATAAAAGATGATGTTATGCCTAATAAATAGATACCTAACGTGACGCTTTAAAATTGCTCACGCCTGTGGAATGGCGACAAACTACGGTATTTAAAAATCTCCATAGGCAACACTTTAAAAGCGTTTACAGGTTACCAGTTTAGAGTTACACAGGAGGTCTGGTGCTAGGATTATTGCTGATTCTATAGCGTTCACGATGATATGTCACATGTGTGGTGCGAACACCATTTACATATGCGTGCGCAACCTTCGTCTTGTCACATGAGCATAGGGGGAGGAGGCGCCCTAAATTTTTTTTTAACTGCCTCCTGCCCACCATATAAGGAAACAACGGATAGGCAGCGGTTCTCTTGTTCTGGAAGGAAGTCATATGACGTTCTCCCACTCTAACTGCGTACGCGTGCCCCCGGGGGCGCGCTGCGCAGTGATCGGTGGTGCGCTGTGTCCCAAGAATACAGCAGATCACCGATCAGAGTAAAGAGCTAATGAGGTCGGCTCTGTCATGTGATCAGCTGTGTCCAATCACAGCTGATTGCATGTAAACAAGGAAATGCCGATTATCGGCAGTCCTCCCCTCATGCTGACAGCGCATTAAGAGAGGAGAGCTGGTAAGCGGCATTCCTCAGAGATGACATCTACTCTGATCAGTGCCCTGATGATCAGTTTAGTCCCATCAGTGCCCCCTGTCAGTGCCCATCATTGCCACATACCAGTGCACATCAATGCCACATATCAGTGCCCATCAGAACTGCCTTTCAGTGCCAACTATTAGGACCAGTCAGTGTCACCTATCAGTAGTGCCAGTCAGTGCCGCCTATCAGTGCTAGTCAGTGCTGCCTATTAGTGCCACCGATACAGCCGCCCCTTGCCTCTGCCCACCAGCCACTGTCACCACCTGCCGCCATTCGGTAGTTCTCAGCCTTACCTGAGAAACCATAGAAAGATCCCGGCACTGGGCATAGAGATTAGTGAAGGAAAGATGGCCTCCACTCATCTCTACACCCTTGGAGGACTAGAGCGATGACACTTCAGTTTGACGCCATTCCACGAGCGTGCGCAATTTTAAAGCATGACATGTTGAGTATCTATTTACTCGCTGTAACATCCTCTTTCATATTTTACAAAAAAACTGGGGTAAATTTTTTTTTTTTGTTTTTTAATCAAAGTGTATTTTTTTAATAAAAAATACATATTCATTTTTTAAACTGCATTTCAGTTTCTGTTTTTGGCCAAGTGCATTTTGAATTTTCCGTTTTGGCACCAGAATTTTCATTTCGGTGCACCACTAGTTCTAATCAGTGCCAGTCAGTGCCGCCTATCAGTGCCCATCGGTGCTGTCCATCAGTGCCATCTATGAGTGCTGCCTTTCAGTGCCCATCAGTGATGCCTATCAGTGGCATATATGAGTGATGCCTGTCAATGCCCATCAGTGCCACCTACCAGTGCCTCCTCATCAGTGCCACCTATCAGTGCCCATCAGTGCAGCCTCATTATTGCGCATCAGTGAAGGAGCAATGTTACTTTTTTACAAAATTTTATGACCGAAACCAAGAAAAACTTTTTTTTTTTTAAATTTCCGGATTTTTAGTTTGTTTAGCAAAAAATAAAAACCCCAGTGGTGATTAAATACCACCAAAAAAAAGCTCCATCTGTCTAAAAAAAAATGATAAAAATTTTGTTTGGGTACAGTGTTGCATGACTGTACAATTGTCATTCAAAGTATGACAGCGCCGAAAGCTGAAAATTGGCCTGGGCAGGAAGGGGGTAAAAGTTCCCAGTAGGCAAGTGGTTAATTCATTTTTTTTTTTTTTTACACTGTCCATATACCATAGAGATGATTGAGGACGTTCCAGTCCCTGATCAGCTCTATGGTAATCTGGCAGAACCACCGGCTTCAATCTGGGATCGCCAGTGGGACGGTAGAACCCAGAGAGGCATCAGAAGGCAGTGGGAAATCAACTTGTGAACAACCAGCCTGCCAATACATAACCTCTGCCTGCCTTTTTTGAGCACAGCTTTTAAAGTTCAGTTCCTCTTTAAGGAAGCTTTGAAATTGCTAGCAAGAAAAAAGTGTGCTGACCATTTACTTGCACACATTCTGTACTTTGCAGAGTTGCAGAGATTGTCCCGCTCAGGACCCTGTCACGTTTACTGTTTCATGACTGTGTAAAAGCATCTCCTAGGCTGCAGGAGTGCTCAATGCTGTTCAGGCTTTGTTTGTCCAACACAGCTTTGAGCTCAGAGACGCACTGCTTTTCTGTTCAAATTGAAAATTTCTTTTCAGCATTATTGCTACAGGGAGGGCAGGGTTTTTATTCAGACTATGCTATTAAATATACATTTGACATAGAAGCACTATAGCATTTTTTTATATTTATACGTAGGCATGCCTTTTATCCACTTCACATTTAAGCAGAGTAGGATTTCCATCAACTGGGGCCTGAAGGTACACAACCTTTGAAGCACAAATCAGCACCCTTCTGCTAGCATCACCTCTTTCACACAAAATATTTTCTTGTCATGCTGGCTTACAATATTTGTAGAATCTGTGAATAGGCTTGCCTGAGATGTCTGTATTTCTGCTGATGAAGTGTAGTGATGGTCAGGTTCCTGCATAGGCAGTGGATGCACATTCTCATCCACACATTGTTGCTGCCTGCAACACATCCTTGTCTGTTAAAGATTGCCACCCTGTCTGTTAGTACAATGCAACTGGGATCTCATTGTAGTCCCTATAGCATCTGTGCATTTTTGTTGGTAGATTAGTATTCTATATAGTAGTAATTTTATTATTTCTTGGTCCGTACACTCCTAACCAGACCACTGCAGGTAAGGTTACAGCTTCCCATTACTCTACAATTGGTCACCTCTAGATATCTCTTCCAGAATCTACCCTCAGCCATAGTGTCTTGTGCGGCTATGATATCTGATCTTCTTACTGTGATGCAAAGGCTAGTTAACTTGGAAACAAAGAATTCAGGTTCTCTGAGCAGGAAGTGAAACGTTTTCTAGAGGAACAATGCCTTTTGCCTCTTCCTCCAATCAGCACATGGCTGCTATGCTATGGTACAGTTGGCCATGCATCTATGCACTTTCTTGGACATTACCATAAATAATGTATTCCATTACCGGAAGCACCTTGATTAATGTAGAAAATGGGGGAATAACATACATAAATATGTATATAGCCAGAAGGGATGTAAGTTATTCCGAAAGTGTGCAACTTTAAAGTGATTGTAAACCTCAGACATGAAATATGAACAAAGCATATCCCTCTATAGTGTGTACTTGTCTAAATCCAGAATACAAAGTGTCATTTCTGTGTGCTGCCTCATTCCTCTTCTATAATTGTGAGTCACTTCTAACAAGTTTTCCTGACACCAAGAGAACAATGTCGCTTAACTGGGTATATGTATGGGTTTACAACCACTTTGATAACTTAGATTAACCAATAAAGGGTATCACTTAAAGTGGTTGAAAAGCTTCATTTTTTCTTAAATAAACATGTTACACTTACCAGCTCTTTGCAATGGTTTTGCACAGAACGGCCCTGAACCTCCTCTTCTGGGGTCCCCCGCTGGTGCTCTCTGTTCCTCCTCTTTTTTCCAAGTTCCCCCATAGCAAGCAAGCTGCTATGAGGGCACTCATGTGGGCACACACCTGAGCCAGGCTCCCTCCTTACAGGATTTGACTGAGAGCAGCACCAGTCAATGGCTCCCACTGCTGCATAGTCTTCTATGAGAAGAGAGAGGAGAGGAGAGAAGAGCTGCTGCAGATAGGCACAGCGCTGGGTTGAGATAAGGCTCAGGTAAATGTTTATGGGGCCTGGGGGTGAACAGCCAATGCATTAAGAAAATGCATTAAGGTAAGAAAACCTTTTGCTTTATAACAAATTTAAATTGTACACTTTATGTTTTAACCTCATGTTAACACCGAAGACTGAATTGGCCCTATGCACACCCTGACATATTTTATGCAAACTTTTGCATAAAAATAGGGATTCTATGGTATGTTATCACACCACTTTAGTATCTCGTGTTTATATACAGTATATACACTGTATTGCCAAAAGTATTGGGACGCCTGCCTTTACACACACATGAACTTTAATGGAATCTCAGTCTTAGTCCGTAATGTTCAATATTGAGTTGTTCCACCCTTTGCAGCTATAACAGCTTCAACTCTTCTGGGAAGGCTGTCCACAAGGTTTATGAATGTTTCTTTGTGAATGTTTGACCATTCTTCCAGAAGTGCATTTGTGAGGTCAGGCACTGATGTCGAACGAGAAGGCCTGGCTCGCAGTCTCTGCTCTAATTCATCCCAAAGGTGTTCTTTCTGGTTGAGGTCAGGACTCTGTGCAGGCCAGTCAAGTTCCTCCACCCCAAACTCGCTCATCCATGTCTTTATGGACCTTGCTATGTGCACTGATGCGCAGTCATGTTGGAACAGGAAGAGGCCATCCCCAAACTGTTCCCACAAAGTTGGGAGCATGAAATTGTCCAAAATGTCTTGGTATGCTGACACCTTAAGAGTTCCCTTCACTGGAACTAAGGAGCCAAGCCCAACGCCTGAAAAACAGCCCCACACCATAATCCCCCCTCCACCAAACTTTATACTTGGCATAATACAGTTATGCAAGTACTGTCCTCCTGGCAATCGCCATACCCAGACACGTCCATCGGATTGCCAGACAGAGAAACGTGATTCGTCAATCCAGAGAACATGTCTCCACTGCTCTAGAGTCCAGTTACACCACTGCATCTGATGCTTTGCATTGCATTTGGTGATGTAAGGCTTGGATGTAGCTGCTCGGCCATGAAAACCCATTCCATGAAGCATCGTTGTGCTAATCTGAAGGCCACATAAAATTTAGAGGTCTTTAGCTATTGACTCTGCAGACAGTTGGCGACTTCTGCGCACCATGCGCTTCACCATGCGTTGACCCCACTCTGTCATTTTATGTGGTCTACCACTTTGTGATTGAGTTGCTGTTGTTCCCAGTTCCTTCCACTTTTTTATAATACCACTAACTGTTGACCATGGAATATTTAGTAACAAAGAAATTTATTGGATGGACTTATTGCACAGGTGACAACCTATCACGGTACTACGTTTGAATTCACTGAGCTCCTGAGAGCGACCCATTCTTTCACAAATTTTTCAGAAGCAGTCTGCATGCCTAGGTGCTTGATTTCATACACCTGTGGCCATGAAGGTGATTGGAACACATGAATCCAATGATTTGGAGGGGTGTCCCAACACTTGTGTGTGTGTGTGTGTGTGTGTGTGTGTGTGTGTGTGTGTATATGTGTATATATATATATATATATATATATGAATTTTGATGTACGCATAGGCATATCTCCGTTTTCTATTGCACAGTACAATATCCAGAAGAGAGTCTTTTCCACCCCATATTGGCACTATATATCCATTAAAGTAGTAGCGTTGGAAGTGGCCAGAGAGGGTTTGCTTTTTTGCCGCAAACCCACTTGAACATATATTGTAGTATATCAAGAATCCCTGATTTTATGCATAAGTTTGCTAGAGATATTTAAGGGTGTATAGCAGTGTGAAAAGGGCTAATTCAGAGGCTTAGTGTGTGGTCTCACCCTTGTAGCACCTTGTGTTATATGTATATATTATGTTAGCATTTTGGATTTGAGCAAATAAATATCTCAGCTTTAATTTAATGTGCTTCTTCTGTTTTCTTTTTAAAATTGAAATGTATACAGAAGTAATAAGTATGAAAGCTGCAGCTCTTAAGTCATCATGCTTCCTTGGATTCATAGCAGATCACACGTATTAATTATTTAAACAGATATGTTCTCCTCGGTAATGACTGTAATGAAACATATATTCTATAGTGATGAACCGTGAAGTACAAAAAGGTAGAATTGGTTTGTTGCGTGTCAGAAGCGCAGATGTACATCACTGGCATTCTAAACGTGTCTGTTTGTAACAAGAGAGGAAGGATAGCAGAACAGCATTTGCCTGGGCAACATGTTGAGGCAGGGGGACGGATTTCCATTGCGATTCCCAGCGTTTGTACAGCACAACAGAAGGTGCTTGGAGGCAGAGAGCAAAGAAGCGTGAATCTTGTAATATGAGTCTGCATGAGTGGCTGCTAATAAGACAGAACAAGATTCAAATGCTCACGCTTGCATTCCAATATATAGATATAAATATCACAGGAAAACAGAGTTTGCCTGTATGTTTTTCTGTTTATAGGTCTATCCACCTTACTGTGTATCTATTATCTATTTGTCTCTGTTTCTAGCATCTACTATTATGTTTTGCAAAACAGATACTAACAAGAAATGTCCAAACACTTTAAAGAGCTATAATCGGGGATAACAATTAGAATAATCCATGATTTACAAAATGATGTAACATTTTTTGGTTGTGGCAGACTTGACCTGCAGACTGTGTTCTTGCCAATCATGGCACAGCACTAGCGGATGGCATGCCAACTCTTAAGAAAGCACTGTGTATGTTTAAGGCTTCATGCACACTTGAGCTTACAAAAAATGCTGGATAAAAATTGCTGGTAATAGCATCTTTGGTAGGGTTTTAGTAGCTTTTAAAAGCATTTAGGAGCATCAGCGTTTTATTAGCATTTTTACAGTGCATGTAGAAAAAAGTTAGAAAAACGCTGTTAGGAGCATTTTAGGAGCATTTAGCGTTCTTTTCTGTTGGAAAAATGCTCCAAAAAACCTCTACAAAAACAATTTTTTTTCTGCTCCTAGATGCTGAAGCTCAAAAACGCTAATAGCATAAAGTGCATGGACACAAAGGATAACACTGTTTAGCTTCTAGGAGCAGAAAAAACACTAGTGTGCATGGCATAGCCTAAGTGATATCCCTTTATTACAAGCTTACCTGTAGATACAAGTGAGAAGCTGTGTTTACTACTGCTTCAATTAACTTTCACATATTTCGAGCTGATACAAACATGGACAATACAAACCATAATAAGTATATGATGAAATCGTACATGAGCAGATCTTGCCATCAGTAAAGAATGTTCTCTAATTTCATATAGGCAGCTGAATTTATATATTTTTTATATTTCTTGCAAATGCTGAACTTCACTCCACCTCTCCTGAACTCTGAAACATACTAATTTGTTAATGAAGCCAATCGCCATATGAAAAAAAACATTTGGAGCTAGGAAAGCATGAGGGTACCAGGGCAAGGTCAGGTTTACATATGACTTCAGCTGCCACTACCTCTTAATCGTATAACTTTGACATTGTTTAACTCATGGTAACCCTTTTTTTTTTTTTTTAACCATATGCTTAGTTTGAATTGTTCAGGTTTTTGCCAGGGTTACTTTTAACCACCTCCAGAAGGTTTTACCCTCTTCGTGACCAGGGCATGTTGTGCTAGTCAGCACTGCTCTGCTTCAACTGGCAATTGCGCAGTCATGCAACACTGTACCCAAATGAAATTTATATCATATTTTTTCACACAAATAGACCTTTCTTTTCGTGGTATTTGATCACCACTGGGTTTTTTATGCTTTATTATATAAACAGAAAAAGTCCAAAATTTGGGGAACAAAAAAAATATTGTCTATTTTCTTTTATAAAACATATGTAATAAAAAGATTAAAAAAAATTATTTTCTTCATAAAGCTAGACCAAAACATATTCTGCTATATGTCTTTGGTGAAAAAAAAAAATCTCAACAAGTGTATATTGGTTTGTATAAACTATGGTATATATACTGGAATTTACAAAGCTATGAGGCTATACTGGTAATGGCGGTGATCAGCAACGTATAATGTGACTGTGTGGTGAGCAATCTGGCGCTAGCTGATGCTGGTTGGAAGGTACATTAACTGACTGACACTGACATCAATTGTGACACTAATACAGTGATCAATGCTAATACTGTACCATGCCACTGTACTAATGACACTGGCTGGGACATCTAGCATCTAGGGGCAATCAGGGGGTTAACTTTGCCTAGCAATGTGTAATGTGTATAATCTGTGCTGCTTATACTTTACCACATACTTTTTTTTTTCTCCCTGCAGGGAGAAAAAAAAGCCAGATTGCTGTTCTCTGTACACTGAGTTATGTGTTGTGTAAAACCCAGAATGCTGTGTGTGATTGGACACAGCTGATCAGTTGATTTCAACGGAAATCATTGGCTGAAATAGGCTGCCGAACTGGTGCTGTGTCTAATCACAGCATGGGTTGGCAGGGAGCATGCGCAAACCCTGAAGAAGGACGATCACATACATATACAGTTGTGTCCAAAATTATTCAACCCCCACTGAAATTGAGTGTTTTGGCCAGTTTGACATTGCTTTTGATCATTCAGTCATCTTGCTTACATTTACATTAAAGAGGCACTTGTAGGTCAGACAAATATAACATAACAGTTATAATGAAATAACCACAAATGTCTTTTCTGTGCTCACAGCATTATCAGTTTTATTCAACCCCCAAGTGACATTCAATCTTAGTACTTAGTACAGCATCCTTTTACAGTTATAACAGCTTTTAAACGTGAAGCATAGCTTGACACAAGTGTCTTGCAGCGATCTACGGGTATCTTCGCCCATTCTTCATGGGCAAAGGCCTCCAGTTCAGTCACATTCTTAGGCTTGCGCACTGCAACTGCTTTCTTTAAGTCCCACCAGAGGTTCTCAATCGGATTTAAGTCTGGTGACTGCGATGGCCACTCCAAAATGTTCCAGCCTTTCCTCTGCAACCATGCTCTAGTGGACTTGGAGGTATGCTTGGGATCATTGTCCTGTTGAAAGGTCCAACGTCTCCCAAGCCTCAGGTGTGTGACGGACTGCATCACGTTTCCATCCAATATCTCCTGGTACTGAAGAGAATTCATGGTACCTTGCACACGCTGAAGCTTCCCTGTACCTGCAGAAGCAAAACAGCCCCAAAGCATGATTGACCCTCCACCATGCTTCACAGTAGGCAAGGTGTTCTTTTCATCATAGGCCTTGTTCTTCCTCCTCCAAACATAGCGTTGATCCATGGGCCCAAACAGTTCTAATTTTGTTTCATCAGTCCACAGAACACTATCCCACAACTTTTGTGGTTTGTCCACATGGCTTTTGGCATACTGCAGTCGACTCTTCTTATTCTTTGGAGACAGCAAGGGGGTACGCCTGGGAGTTCTGGCACGGAGGCCTTCATTACGCAGTGTGCGTCTTATTGTCTGGGCTGAAACTTCTGTACCCACATCTGACAAATCTTTTCTCAGTTCCTCAGCAGTCACACGGGGACTTCTCTCCACTCTACGCTTCAGGTAGCGCACAGCAGTCGAAGTCAGCATCTTCTTTCTGCCACGACCAGGTAGCGTTTCAACAGTGCCCTTTGCCTTGAATTTGCGAATGATGCTTCCTAAGGTGTCTCTTGGTATGTTTAACATCTTTGCAATCTTCTTATAGCCATTGCCCTTCCTGTGAAGAGAAATCACCTCTTCTCTTGTCTTCCTGGACCATTCTCTTGCCTTCACCATGTTTGTAACCACACCAGTAAATGTCTAGAAGGAGCTGAGTATCACAGTCATTTTAAAGCTGCCTAATTGGTGCTTATTATGCTTGATTGCTGCTCGGTGACATCCACAGGTGTTTTCAATACCTGATGGAAAGCACCTGTATGAACCTCTGTTCTTCAGAGTGGTAGTCTTTAAGGGGTTGAATAATTGTGGCAATGAAGAAACCACATAAGAACCATTTACTACTGTATTACATAAACAATTGATGTCATTTTAGTTGCATTTGGGTAGTTACAACGTCCTTGTAGGATTTGATTCTGAATACAATTCCAAATGTACACTATAGTCCCTAAACCCCTTTACAGCATTGGGGGTTGAATAATTTTGGACACAACTGTATATAATTGTGCCTGCACCTCGCTTGCAGTATGATTTAAAGGTGGTTAACGTCATTTTCAGTCCATCTGTTGACATTTTTACATGCTTGCTGTTACAATTTTTTGTTCGTTGATATACAGAGGTGTGTAGATTAGTTGCAAGAGGGATCCAAGTATATCATATCACTGAGCTGCTCTATCTAACTGTTGACATAAGCTATGTGCAACAGAGCTAGTGCAACCCGACTCAAAAACTGCTGTTGAAAAATTGAAGGAGAAAAATTGTTGGTGAAAAAATTGTCAGCTGAACAGTGACAACATCTCCTATCAGATACAGTTACTTTTCAGGTATTTAGGCACAATCATATACATATATATGGATAAGTATGGTATAAAGTGAGCGCTCCTGTCCAAGCAGCTAGCACTAAAGGTAATCACAGTGTACCCATGAAAAGCAGGATAATAATAACAGAGTGCAGCGCTGAGAAATAAGTGCAAAAAGACATCCCGCTATTCCCAGTGCAGGAAACAACAATACAGGCAGGTGGCACAGCCAGGCTAGGCAACATACCCATACGTTGCCAGCTGGCTTCCAGGATTCGGGTGTGCATGATTCGGGGTTGGTATCCCCTCTGATGATGTGCTTGGGCACGAAAGGCCTTAGGAGGAACCGACAGAGCATGACGTCATCTTCTGCCCGGAGCCACGAGACAGCCCCGCGGCCATTTTGATTTAGGGTCAGTACCTTTGCTGCGTACTCTGCTTTAATACATGTACTGTACACAGCCTTACTACCCTGTTTGTCATTTTAGTTTTATCTAATAAATCTATTTTAAAATACTACACTATGGGCACCTGTTTTTTGGTTCCTATTGGGAGCTAAATCCATTTGCAGGATCCCTGTAGTGCTCACCTATCACCACCAGAGGGACGGAGCTTTTGGAGTCTGGCTGATAATCATACCACCTTTAAGGGGACCTCCGGATCTCTGATATATCTTCCCAGGCTGATTGTTCCACAGATTAGAGTTCACTCTCTCCATCTACTCTAGGATTCCAGGAGATATTCATTTATGCGCATTTTCCATGCGCGTCCGGTGAGTGCGCACTCTTTCCATTGCTTCCTGGTCTTCATTAGCTATTTTCTTGGGACTATATATTTATGTTCAGTTAATAACCACAGACTATTTGCTTTTTGCACTTATTTCTCAGCGCTGCACTCTGTTATTAATATACATATATATGGACAAGGACGATCACATACATATATATGATTGTACATTTATAATCTATATTTATTTATATAGTGTCAGCAATTTAATGTAGAGTCACATCAGTCCCTGCCCTTAAGGAGCTTAAAATTGGATATTCCTGTTAGAAATATATACGCTAGGGCCAATTTACCTTACCAGCAAGTCTTTGGAGTGTGGGAGGAAACCCATACAAGCACAGTAAAAACTCCATACAGGTTAGTTGTCTGGTTGGGATTTGAACCAAGGAACCTAGTGCAGTAAGACAGAACTGCTAACCACTAATACACTGTACTGCCTGGTAGAACATGCTCTTGTAAAAATATAGTTTTTATTTCATAATGTTTTTATTGAAGATTTTCAATAACAGGGTAATGTTATAATAATGACGTTCAGTTCAATAAAAATTGCAGTCATACAATACAGTATTGGAACATGTGTACCCCACCATTTGGCTGGGGACAACTTAGGAATAAGGTAATAGTATCATAGGTCGATATGGATATATACTGAACTTTGGTGAGGTGTAGAAAATGGTAGAGGGGTGTTAAACATGGGGAGAACAGGAAGAGGGTAGGGAGAGGAGGAGGAAGTTGTAATGGGATGGAGAGATGAGTACCAGTCTAAAATGGATGGGTAGTTCAATTGTTTGTACAAAATCAGGCTTGTACTGAGCAATTGGGATGTTTTAACCAGCTAGTTCATTGGGAATTGTATTTGTATTGGGTGGAGTTGTTGAGGACTGATCTTTGGGTTCATTGAGTTTATAATAAGAAACCGTTGAGTATTGTTGAAGGTGAGTTCGTATTATTTTGAGGGATTTGGTTGGGTTGGTAATCATCAATATGATGTCGTCTGCAAATAGGCTAATTTTATGTTCAGTGTTAAGGTATTTGATGCCAGTAAATTGTCAAGGTCCTACCTTTCCTCAGAGCTTGTGCTGCTCCATGTGCTGGCATCCATCTTAGGTGTCTGCACAGCATTGTGGGATCCTTTATGCTTTCAGCCCTATGTGGCTCCTCCCCCAGGAGGTGGCGGCTTATCACATATAAGTCTGCTGGTTGTAGCTGTCCATTGCATTCGTGTCCTGTCTGTTGCACAGCAGCAAACTCCTGTTTAGTTTCTCATTGCTCTCCTGGATACCAACTCGGCTTTGGCAAGACTCCTTCCTGGCTTCTGACGCTGGCTCTGGCGACCATTTTTCCTGGCTTCTGACCCCGGCTCTGGCCACCATTCTTCCTGGCTTCTGACCCCGGCTCTGGCGACCATCCTTCCTGGCTTCTGACCCCGGCTCTGGCGACCATACTTCCTGGCTTCTGACCCCGGCTCTGGCGACCATCCTTCCTGGCTACTGTTCTACCTAGTCATCCTCTGTTGCTGTTGGACTTGCATAGACTCTGTCTTGTTTTTGTATAATAAACCTACCTTTAATTGCACCTCCTTTTGTGTCTGGCTCCTCGCTCCCTGACATAAATGCCGGGTTATGTCTGAGTTTAGAGGCTAGGGGTTCAATGAGCAATGCGAATATAATGGGGGATAGTGGGCATCCTTGTCTAGTACCATTGGTGATATCGAAGGGGTCTGATAATGTTCCGTCTGTTAATACTCTGAAGGGAGGGAATATAGTGCTAGGATGGCTGTTAGCATCCATCCTGTAATTCCAAATTTCTGTAATGTCAATCGCATAAATAGCCAATGTATTAGATCAAATGCTTTTTCTACATCTAAGGATAAGATTATTGAGGGCTGTTTGGTGTGTTCTAAATGGTGGAGAAGAAATATAAGTCTTCTGGTGGCATCGGGTGCTTGGCGGCCTGGTATGAATCCTACCTGGTCTGGGTGTATTAAGTTAGGATGATAAGGGAGTAATCTGCGAGCTATAATTTTTGCATAAAGTTTTATGTCTGTGTTAAGTAGGGAGATTGATCTATAATTTTGGACGAGTTGCTGGTCTTTACTAGATTTTGGGATTGTTGTTATTATTGATTGTAGCATGTCTTTGGGGAATATGCCAGTGGTGGCAGCATGGTTAAAGAGTTTGGATAGGTATGGTGCTAGATTAGGGGCAAAATATTTGTAAAATTTGTTCGTATAACCGTCGTTTCCTGGACATTTGTTAAGAGGGAGTGTTTTGATGATATTTTCTATTTCTGTGATAGATATCGGAGTAGATATAGCGTCAAGTTGGGATGAGGAGAGTTTGGGGAGTTTGGTTGTGTGAAGAAATTGTTGTATGGATGTTAGTGTTGGTTGGATAATGTCAGGATCGTTTTTAAGATTATATAGTTGTTGGTAAGGGTCGCAAAGGCATTAGCTATTTCTCGTGGATTTGTGGTTAAAGTATTTGTGGTTGGGTGATGAACTGAGCATATTTTGGCTTTTAGGCGTCACTGTTTAATCATTTTGGTTAATAGGGAGTTAGCTTTCTATCCGTGGTGAGGGAAGTAGAGGTTGAGGGGTTTGGGGATGTTTTGTTTAATTCTTCTTTTGTTTTAATTGACATGAGGAGTTCATCTATTTGTTGGTTTCTTTGTTTAGAGATATGGGCGTTTAGTTGAATAAGAATACCTCTCATGTATGCCTTGTAAGTAGACCATAGTATAGGCATAGAGATATCAGGTGATTCTTTCATTTCAAAAAACAGGTTATGAGCGTCTAGTTTATGTTTTCTGTGGTCTGGATTCTTCAGTAAGGTTGAGTTCAATCTCCATATTTGAGGGATCGTAGAATATTGATTGTGGTCCAGAGTGATAGAAATTGGAGCGTGGTCTGACCATGTTATGGTGCTGATCTTGGAGGAGGTGATATGTTGTAAGGTCCACTTGTCTGTGATAAAAAAAGTAAATTCTGGAATAGGAGAGGTGGGCCGGAGAATAGGTGTAGACTTTTTCTGTACTGTGTTAGCATCGCCATGTCGTAGAGGTCGTTGTTGTGTAGAAAGCGATTAAAAGTATGTTTAAAGGAGCGTTTACTGGAAGAAGAGTCCAGCAGTGGGTTGTTTATGATGTTGAAGTCTCCTCCTAGTAGTAGCCTGCCTTGTCTCTGGGTAGTAATGATTGAGAATAGTTTGTTGTAGAATTGGATTTGGTTGGTATTTGGCCCGTAAATATTGACCAGGGTATATAGGATTTCGTTGATCTTGCATATTAAAATATGGTAGCGGCCTTGTGGATCTGCTAATTCTGATATATATTGGAATTGGAGGGAGTCACTTATGGCGGTGATGACGCCGTTCTTTTTCTTGGAGTTGCTTGCCATAATTATTGATGAGAAGTGGTGTAGGTTAAATTTGGGAATTTTTGAGGAGGTAAAGTGGGATTCTTGGAGGAAAAGAACATCAGTTTGCAAAGAGCGAGCTTCTTTTTTTAGTAGAGATCTCTTGTAAGGAGAGTTGAGGCCTCGGATATTCAAAGATGATATGCTAATCATATTGCTGGGTATTTACGGGTTTCATGGAGTAGGAGAGATAATTCGTAAGTTGTGTGAAAAGATGGATATTTCGTTGTCGTGGATGTAAAGCTTCCATAGAGAAGAAGTAGCGATCTTGATATGTTCGCTGGTTTGAAGAGGTTATTTCCGCTTGTAATAGAGGTGTTTGAGGGAAAGGGGGTTGATGTGAGCAACTGGTGGTATGAGGTGGGTAGGGGGTTAAAAAAGATTTGTGAAAAATACAAGTAACATATGTAGCAGATGTTGCTACTGTATAACAGGGAAACAGAAACATACATGACTCAAGAAAGGAGTCTTGTTGACAAAAAACTTGAAGTTTAGAAATGTTCAGTTAGGGGCCATCTGTCAGCCTTTAGTGGTTTTGAGGTGATACTCAGTGTGTTGGGTAGTAAATGGTGTTAGGGATTTTTGGTTCAGGACCATTCTGCATCCATTTGTTGTGGTTGGGTTGAAGTGGATTGGTGGGAGTCCACTAGTAGAATGTTCCATGTCGTCAGGAGTTCGATGCCTGCTTCTAGGTTTTTGACCGTGTAGAGCCTTCCTTGATGCTTAACGATGAGCTTCGTGGGGAAACCCCATTGGTAGCCGATTCCATGGTTCTGCAGCGCTATAGTTATGGTAATAAGTTTCTTGCGCTTGAGAAGTGTAGCTTTGGATAGATCCGCAAACAGTTCAATATTCACCTGAGAAGCCGGAATTGAGGTAGGGTTTCTAGCAGCCGTCATGATTTTTTCTTTCACGTGGTAGAAGTGCACACGCGCTAGGATATCTCTAGATATTGTGGCCAGTAGGAACGATGGTTTTGGTATCCTGTGTGCATGATCTATGGCCAGCTCCACGTCTGTTAGAGAAGGGATGAGGTGTTTCATGTATTGCTGGATGTAAGGTACTATGTCACCTGTAGTGATAGATTCCGGTATTCCGCGGAATTCAATATTGTTGTGCCTGGAGCGGTCTTCTAAGTCTGCCAATTTTAGGTTAATTTGTTCTATGTCAGCTCTGTGGTCTGTGTGGGCGCCTATGAGGTCATTGTGTGCTGTGAACATTTCCCCCATTCTGTTCTCAATATGGCGGATGCTTCGGTCCTGATTTTGTACCACGGATGAGATTTGCGATATAGTTGCTGTCAGGTTGTCATGTAGTGTTTGTCGCAGGGATAGTAGCATGCTTTTCATTGAAATTTCAGTGATAGGATGGTCAGAAGCAGGAAAGTTTTCAATTAAAGATGGAGTAGAATTGGCAGTAATTGTATGAGGATAGGAAGGTTGCAGGTCAGAAACAGATTGTATGTCCAGTCTGTGTCTGGACTTAGCAGGACTACTTGTAGAAGGAGATAGGGGCAGAAAGGACTCACCCAGGTCTCCTGGGTATAGTGGTGCCTTGAGCCTGGGGTCTGTGGTCTGTGCTGTGTCTCCCTCTGCCTCTGTGAGGAGACTGTCTGCTGAGGAGCCAGCGCCATCTTGGATGCCGGGGCTGAGAGCAGGGAAGAAGCTCGTCAGCTTCCCTGGCTGTCCTGGTGATCTACGGCGTTGGGGCATGGTCTGGAGGATGGCAGGAGCCTCTGTATCCCCTTATGTCTCTGAGGAGAGGCTGCGGTATCTCTGGGTCTGGTGTGTGCCACGATTAGGCTGACGGCAGGATAGAGCTCTCACTCACGAGCTGCCATCCCGGAGCCGGCCGCGCATGCGCCCCCCAAAATATAGTTTTTAAAACATTAACACACACTGATAAGACTATCAATCAAGCTTTATGTCAAGCTAACGTTTTACACAAAAAAGTTAAAAAGACAAAATTTTCAGTTTGTAAAACCATGCAACTGGTTTAAGTGGATCTCATTTTTAAAAGTAGAAATAAGGGAATTTTTTTTAATTAATGTAATTGAGGGTTATAACCCCTGTACTTTTTTTTTCCTTCTGTGCCCCATTGGGGAGATTTTCCTTCACTTTCTGTACCAAAGTCAAAACAGGAGAGAGAGAGAAAATTCCACCAAAGTGAGCATATTCCTAGTTGTCACCAGGATCATCAGAACTAGTGTCCATGTTGAAAGATTTCCCCTCTATTCCTGTTCTGGTGACAATCCAAAAATGTGGATTTTCTTTTACTTTTACTCTCAGTGATAATGATAAACATGACAAATAGGGTGATTGTCTCTAATGGGGAGCCAGATAACAATAAAAACGTGACAGGTGTGCTAATCTCCCTCCACTCTATCAAAAACTAAAAAAAAAAAATATTTTGCCTTTAGTTATACTGTTAGGTTTTAAAAAGAAACTAATCCAATCATTATTTTTTTTTCAAACCTGTAATGCAAACTTGACATTTGGAATATAATTGACTTGTATGTGCAACTCGGCTGTTGCAAATTTATGCCCATAAAATGTATTTTATCATTCCAGTTTGTCACTGGGCATTTGCTTGGGAAAAGTGTGGTGTAATTATTAAATATAACCACACCTGTGTTATGCCAGTAACTGTCTTTTTCAATTAGTGGCAGTTTCTAAAACTGCCAAAGCTGGCCACATACTCAGAATGTTTTCTACAACTTTAGTTATTGCTTAAAAGAACATCTGCAGGACTGGAGGAATAATTATGTTTAATTATTGAAGGTTTAGAATATATTAGAAGGGAAAGCTGGTAAAATGTATCTGTTAGTCTCATATGCCTTAGAGTATAAAAGTAATGGTAAAATGCAGGCATGGGAATGTGTAAATAAGGTGTCCTGATTTCTGTTGGGGGGGTCAGGTTTATTCTAATTTACATATCTTGATCTTACAGCACAGGACGGAGGCAGAGCATTCATACATCATGGGTTATAGGTTTGTACCTTCAGGTGACTGGACACTGGACACAGAATTATATAGAGTATAAAAAAAGTTTGCAAAGATGTGGGCTATTCCTATGGTTGGTCCTGCAGTCTCTGTCCTAAGCAAACACCTCACTGTTTCTAATGAAGGTATTCCTTTTTTCAAAGATTCTGCAGATAGTAAATTTGAGATGCACCTAAAGGCTTTCTTTAATCTTGCAGGCCCAACCCTGCAACAAGCTCTTGCTGAAATTTCAGTTTGTCAAACTGCAGTTAACTTTATTAGGACAATAATCAGTCAGCATGCCACTGTATTTTAGTATTTTAGGATTGTGCATTTTCAGAGTAATTACAGCAATTGCCTTCTGTTCTGCATTTAGAGGAGATCCTAACTCCTCTAAATGCAGAGCACCTGTTTGTTCTATCCAGACTTCAACTTAAAAACCTAAGTTCAGAATTTCCTTTCAGCACAAGGCTTGGCCCACAAAGGCCACCAAGCCTTCCCCAAAGCCCTCTTTGCAATGAAGGGGCACCTTCACTCTTAAGAGTGGTTCCTTCAATATCAATTTTTGTTGTTATGATGGATCATGATTTTCATGGTTTCTATTGCTATGGTTTCTATTTGCATGGTTTCCTATCTGGCAAGGCCATTCTTTTTCTCGAAGGTGGTTTCAACATTCCGCCTCAATAAGGAAAGTTTCCCTCATCCTTATGCCCCGCTTCTAAGCATCCAAGGGAAATCTCTCTATTTTGCTTGGACGTAGTCAAAACTATTAGCGTATACCTCAAAGCTACAATGCTGATCAGACAGACTGACTTTCTATATGTCCTGTCCTCAGGACCTGGCAAGGTGTCATCTTGATTTAAAGTCCATAATCGTATGATGGATAAGGATTCTGATCTCAAGAGCTTACATTCTAAACAAGCAATGTCCTCTTTCAGTTTTATGAACACATTCCACCAGATTGGTGGGAATTTCCTGGATATTTCAGCACCAAGCCTCTGTAGCCCAGTTGTGTAAGGCCGCCATCTGGTTTTCTGTTCGTATTTTTTCAAAGTTTTAACAAGTGGACACCTCATCTTCTGCTGATGCTGATTTTGGCTGCATTGTTCTTGCAGCATCACCCTGAAGTTGGGTCTTCTGACCCTTGTTGTTGGGCCTGTTGGCATAGTTCTGTGTGCCTCACCGTTGCATTACCTTCTTCTTCATTGCTTTTGGATATCCTGTGGTGTATGAATACTCTACCTGTGTCCTGTACTCTACAATTAAGATAAGAGGAATTTAGACTTACTTGTAAATACCATATCTTGAGGTACTGTACAGGACACAGGTCATCCTCCCTTCCCTTCCATTCCTTTGTTTATTTTCCATTGCTTGCAAAACTGAAGACTGATGGAGTGGGGTTGGGTTATAGAGGAGGTGCCCAGGAGACATGTCTTCCAAAGCTTTGCCAGTGTCCTATCACCTGAAGGTAGATGCCTATAACCCATGATGTTGAATACTCTGCATGTGTCCTGCACTGTTTAAAAGCACATAGCCATACCACAACATGCCTCTCATCCACAAAAGTAACAGTAATTAGGTCAGAGGAAATATGCCTTTAAAAAAAAAAGAACTATGCATAAAAATGCACCTAGATGCATAAAAATGCACAGAACCACCAATAAATGTGCTTGATTGCATAGAAATGCATGTGACTGCAGGCCAACAAAGATATGTTTTTTTTTAGCTTTTTGTGTGTTATAATGTGCATGTGCTCGTATAGATAAAGATAGTGGGTGTAGTTCAGTAGTTTAGTAAAAGCAAACTGGGCAGTGCTGACACCACTGAGTTCACAAAAAACCTGTGTAGTCAGCTCACAGGAATTCAGAACCAAATGCATTTCATTCTGTGCTTGGAATGTTTTAAAGGGATAAATGTTTGTGCATTTCAGAGATGTACAGCATGTTTTTCGTTTTATTGCCTTGACATATGCTTTAAGGCAGGGATGTCAAACTGACAGCCCTCCAGTTGTTGCGGAACTTTGAGTCCCATTATGCCTCTGTCTGTGTGAGTCATGCTTGTAATGGTCAGCCTTGCAATGCCTCATGGGACTTGTAGTTCAGCAACAACTGGAGGGCCGCCAGTTTGACATCTGTGCTTTAAGGTATTCTCTAAAGAAAATGGTTGAACATGCAGCTTTTTACTCATTGTGACATGTTTTATATAATTCTTTGCCCAAATGTTTGCATGCAGAGAGGGAAAACAATATCAAAGCCTCTCTTATGAGAGTCACAAATGAGTAGCAAATGACCGTTATCTGCTTGAGCCCCTGATTATCACTTTATTCCATGTTAGCTGTATATGGAATTTGAAATCTATTACCATAGGCAGACATGTAGTGTAATATCACTTTTGCCTAACAACGAGAACATCACAAAGAAATCAGCAAGAGTAAAAGTAGACAACTGAAAAAAAGGTGGGAAAATGAGAGGAAGTGAAAAATAATAGTGGGGCTATAGTAGAGATGGAAACCCCCCAGGATTTTGTAAGAGTTTGTTTAGCAGTGGTGCAGATAAATGACAAAAGTCAATGTAATTGTTGCTACCATCATCAGTTCCTAAATTTAGCAGAGTTCCATAGAGGTTCTTACAGATAATGTTTGCCCAAGACTGTACAAAATAAGTTGACACTGACCCAATAATATGTCTTTATCTTTGGGAACGTCTACTGAATAAGCCTTAAGAAACTCACAAGCTGAACAAGCAGAAGCAGTTAGGAGAGGCTTTGGGGGTACCATGTATCCTTGTATAGATAATTTGGAGTTAGACAGCAGTTATATTTATTGAGAAAAGCATTATGGTGTACCAGAAAGACAGGTTTGCCATAGTAATGCCTTATGCACTCTTGAGCTCAAAAACACTCGTTTCACAGGCGTTTGACCTTTTTTTTTGTCTCCCTTCCTTGTTAGTCTATGTGATCATGCACACATCAGCGCTTACAGGAGTTTAGAGACAGCAAAAAAATTCACTTGTGTGTTAAGGAGAGGAACATTTTGTCTGAAAAAAAACTCCTGATGGGCCTAAGCGCTAGGCGCATTTAGCACTTGTGTATTTTTAATTTCAATGGCCAAAATAAATGAACATTCTGATCAATGTAATAAGCACCTAAACACGCCTTAGGCACATTTTTATAGCTGTTTCTCTCCGCGTTTAGAAGAGCCCCAGCCCCACTCGCATCATTTTTTATCACTGAGTAGAACAAGTGTGTGTGTGTGTGTGTGTGTATTTAAATATTATGCCACTGGATAAATGGATAAACTGGATAAATGGATGTAGGAATGACACAGTTCTCATCTTAAAAATTAATTTCTAAGATTTTCTCTGGGTTTTGAAATCCCGATTTGGTGTCTGGAGCTTGGAGACTTCGAGCTAAGAAAACCCAGAGAGTCAGGTATGAGAGACCAGAGATAAGAGCAGCAGTGCTACTAGAAAGAGAGGCAGGTGGCTCAGCATTTTTTGTGTGAAACAGAGTCCCCTGCATGGGCAACTGAGATGTTGAACTTTTAATATTATATATTATATAATATAATGTGCATTAACATGAGCATTCTGTAATGATTTTTCTAATTAATCAACCTTAATAGGACATGTGTCCAGAAAAAAACACAGCACAACACAATGCAAAGCAGGTCAAACGCAGCCTCTGAACTGCCAGGTTCACTGTTCATTTTGATGGGGTTTTGATGACTTGTGTTTGAGGTGCATTCGAAATGCACATCAAACGCAGGGATACAACACCAAATGACATGACCCTTTAACTTCCATTATTAATCTAATAAAATATATTTACCTGCCGCTGAACAATTGCTCTTTTGCATTTTCAGGTTCTGACGGAAAGAATTTCAAACATTTGTGTGGATAATTCAGCCAACAAGGTATGTTATCCCCTATTTTCCTTCATAGTTATACTTGCTTCGCTGTATGCAGTGTGCGATTACAAAAAAAAACAGAAAAGAGAACGTTTGCTGTACAGTATAATGCAGGCCATAGACGGGTCGTTTATTGGCCGAAAAACGAAAAATCGGTCGTTCTGTTGCCACCAATGCTTATAAAAATCGGCTGTTTTTTGTAGATTTTCCAGCATGACCGATAAAAGAGACAAGAAGGAACCACAAAAATCGTCCGACAACATTGCCCAATAACGGTGCGAATATCGGCCGAGTATACTTTCGGACAAAAATTTGGCCGATAAACGACCCGTCTATGGCCTGCATTAGTCATTGGCCAGTTAGACAGTGTGTTTGTCTAACTTTTCTCTACATTATGCTTTGAAGGTAGGACTGGACATATCTGGTTGCCAGTTTACCATGGTGACGTGAAATTGTCACCATGAAATGAGCAGTCCTGCCCATAACATTCCTAATTGTCAGACAGGTGGCCACTATATAATGTTGGGGTAACTGGGTGTTGCTTTCACTGCATTTTATAGTCAACTTCCCCTCACATGAGACAGAGCACAGGGGCAGCCAGTTCTTGCTTCCCAACAGTGCAGTGGTTGCCTGTCAAACAGGTAGATCTAACTGAGGAAGGTTTGCTCACTGTTACTACTGCTACACATTACCACTGCAATGATAGTGGCAATCATAAAGATTCCCACTAGACCTAGTGATGGGTAGGGGGGTGGGGTCTTGAGAAAACAAGAAGCTGTGTACATGCATCTCCGTAGAAATGAATGGGCTGCCTGCACCCAGCACCTAGCGGCTTAGGCTACTTACAGACACAGCCCATTCACATATTACAGGTGTAAACATGTATGCAAATGAGGTCTACAAATTAAAAATAGTTGCAAGTTAAACAACAGGGTTCAGGGGAAGTAATGGGCCACAATATTAAATATAAAATATGTTGGCTAGCACAGTTTTTTGTTAAATTATTGTACATTTTGTCTCTCTTTTCTGTCCACATTGTCACTTTGTGTGATTTATCAGAGGAATCTGTAAAACTGATTGTGGAATGTATCTCCATAATTCACAAGCCATCACTGACTAATTTCTGCAGGTTTCTCTTACACTTCATCCTGGGGAGGTGCTGGAGGGGGGGATAGGAATGCTGATATCTTGGTTGTCATGTTTTGTATGTGTATACTAATCACAGCTCCAAGAAAGAGTATTTGTAGTTGTCATTTGTTATGTTTTGCATATGTTTTTTGACTTCCAGTCCTATGGTGAGAGCGTGGCTTGTGCTGGCAGAGCATTGAGGAATGCAGTAAGAAATTTGTCTCCAGGACTTATTCGCGATCGGATGTATCTTACTTGTATTTGCCGGTAAGGTGCTTACATGCTACTACATCATAATTATTTAAATGAGTTCAACAACGTAACACTGGGTTATGGCTTCCAACCTGAACTGCACCCAACATCAATGCTCCATCTACACAGAGAACTATTACGCTCAGCAGTGCTCAGCAGTCTTCTTTAACAGTTCTTTTGGCTTCTCTGGCACAGCTTGTGAAAACACCAACATCTGTTTTAATGGGGTAATTAAAGCGGAGTTCCACTCACGCTGTCAAAAAATAAAAGTCAGCAGCTACAAAAACTGTAGCTGCTGACTTTTAAAAAACAGCCACTTACCTGTCCCTCGGTCCCGCGGTGTGTCCCCTGTAGCCCGATTCACTGGCTGTCCTGTATTCTAGGAGGCCGGCATCTTCAGTTTGGGCACCTGGCTGTGATAGCTTGCGGCTTCACAGCCGGGTACCCACTGAGCATGCTCGAGTAGCTCTGCACTTCATGAATGGTCCTGTAGTCTTCTGGGACCTGTCACGTGTCCCAAAAGACTACAGGGAGGGAGGACACTTTCCGTTTCTGATCGCCTAGGCGATCAGACCAGAAGTGGGAATGGGTACCTATCAAATTTGGGTACCGGCCTCCCCCCCTGCCCCCCAAAGGTGCCAATCCTTAATGGGGAGCAGTCCTTATTGCGGAACTTCCCCTTTTGGGTGGAGCTCCACTTTAATAAAAAGTGTCTACCAATCCACCTTTAAATTTTAATTTTCTAATGTGAGTGGAAAAAGATAAGAGAATCCGATTGGTTGCTATGGGCAATGGCTCCAGTAGAGATAAAACTTGTCTTTGACACTTTTTATTTATTTCCCCTATATGTTTATTGAAATTTTGTATGAAAGGGGATAACGTAACTTTCCATGCATAGTCACTACATAAACAAGTATAAATTTCCTCATGTATTACAATGAACAATAGTAAGTAATTGAATAATATAAAAAAATCAATGGATGCAAATAACAGATTTATAGAATCTGAGAAAGGTAATTTAATCAAAGATTAGTTTAAAGACTAACTCCAGCTTTGCTATAACGTTAAAAAGTTTGTTTGGAGCAAGCTGGCCCAAATGAACTAGTTTCTTTACTCATGTGTGCAGCCACTATCAGTGCTGTATAAATTGTATGTAGTATCAGTACATCCATACAGTATACAGTGCTGTTTTCTGGCAGCGGTACGGGGGCTTTCTGTCCTATTCCCGGAACAAAATCTTGTCAAGCTGAGCGCTGCTTAACAATTTATAGGGAGCTTTGTATTTGTATCAATGAATACAAGGCATCCTCTGAATGGATGAGGTGAGGATTGTGATGTAATCCGGCCTTTTTCAACCAGTTTGCCTAATTGTTTTAACCTTTACCTACAGGTAAGCTTATAATAAAGCTTACCTGTAGGTAAAGGTTAAAAAAATTAGTTTACTACCACTTTAAAACAATCCAGTAAACCTACTAAACATACAGCTATGTGTTTCTGTTATTTGTTCAAAGGCCGAGTCACATGGATGTCCATGACCATACACTGCCCAGATCATCACATTTCTGCAGCATGTACAGGCAGGTGTTTGTGATGAGCTGCAGACAGCCAGTATAGAAAGCATGTACAATGATGGGCTGATACTGTCAGTAGCTGTTTTGCTGTAATCACACTAGGAACAATTACATGTGGAGCAGACAATTGTCTCTGTGTGCAGGCTGTTTGCATCCAGGGCTATTCATCTGTCCATAACCACAGGTAATCACTTCATGTGTGATTACATGTAAACAGATGCCAAGCATATCATTGATTTGTAGTGGCAGATTCAGCTGGCAGTACCCACTGCAGAAGTTTGCTGATATGTTCAGCGGACAGCCTGGACAACTGTGTGAATGAACCCTTAAAGAAGTGACTGTTATACTATAGCTCATGATTTTTCCTTTGTGTTTGATCAGTCCCTAAAATCTTCTAATGTACTCTGTTTTTCAGAAGGAGCTGTGTGGGTTCGGAGCTGGTGGATTGGCTCTTGCAGAACTGTCCATTCGTCCAGTGTAGATACACAGCCGCTGGCATCTGGCAGATCTTGCTGAAGCTTGGAATTCTCCTTTCAGGTTTGTTTAACTAAAACATTTTGGTGATTGCAGAGCACTCGTATTCCATGTGCGAGGGCAGACAGTGCAGCAGTCTTCTGCTGTAAAACGTCCAGCTGTTCTAAAGAGTTACTGATGTGAAAATAATTTTGTGGACTGCTGTGTTACTTCCATCCCCTGACTGCACAGTAGCTGTGCCTCTAGGGGAAAGAATTCCATAACTTGATAGCATGCTCTAAACTCTCCATGTACTTTGTATCTATGTATACATAATTTTATGTAGTTGTTATCTGAGCCATAACTGTTATTTTTATGCATTCCGCTGTTAATCCTTTGTATGCCTGTACCTGGGATTTTTCTTTACATATATCTTATTTTTTTTAGTATTTCAACATAGGATTGTGTATATTTTAATTTAATAAGGCAGTGCTAGGAACAGTAACAATACACTGCATGCCTAAAACCATATTGACTAATCAACACACTATGGGGGGGATGGGTCAAAACTGGAGCAGAAAGAATTTAGAGCAGCTGTATATGGCAACCAATCAACTTCCAGCCTCAGCTTGTTCAGTAAAATTGGTATTAACCCCAAAAACAAAATGTAATATATTGCAGCTTACCGATCCTTAGATGTGGTGGCTGCATCAGCTTTCTATTTATAGGCTTTTTTCCCTTTAGTTCACCTGGTGATGTGGCCACTTAACACACTTCCTGTCTTACCCTAGGTTCACACCTAAGCATTTTCATCCTGTGCTTTTTTTGGAAAGGGTCAGGGACTTTTTTTAACACAAAAAGTTGCGTTTTTGGTTCTATAGACTTCAGTGGGAACGCTGCAAGCATGTATTGCCTTTTCACTGCGTTTTTGATGCTTTTGCATCTTAAATCTGCCTAGCAGCAACATTTTTTTTTTTCTAAATTACAAAAACTCATCAAAAATGTGGCAAAAACACAATGCAGAAACACCTCAAATGCAACCTGCATAGGTGTGATCCTAAACATAGGGGCCTGCATTCTGGGTGAAGTAAGCAGACACCTTTGGAAAGCAGCGAGTCTTTCTGGGGAGAGGGTAGTGTTGGACTAGATTTAGATGGACATTGCACAAATTTTACAAATGGTATCCCCCTGCCAGAACATTGTATTCTGACAGCGGGACTCTCTGCTGTAAGAATACACTGACCTGCAGTTGCTGTTAATGAAAAATTTTCCAACATTCTATTTGACAGGAGTTGGTTCAAGTGATTGACTTCTGTCAAACAGGGAGGCCACAAGTAGATTTAAAATTTGGTTGGTTCCTGCTGAACCGGCCGAATTTTGATCAATCTATGACCAGCTTAAAGTGGTATTAAATCCAAAAGCAGGCATTTATATTGCAACATACCAGTTCTTAGATGTGATGACTGTATTCATTTTTAGGGCTTTCTTCTATTTTCATCTAGTGATCCAGCCAGGAGGGAAAGTTTGTTTTTCAAAAGATTCTCTGTAGCTGAATGTATCAGTTAGAGAGATGAGAAAAACCATTTAACACTGACAGGGGTGCTTACAATGATCAGCTTTTATTTATGTAAAACCTTTATCCCAAAAGGAAAAAAAAACTTGCTGTAACTACTTATAAAGTGAGCTAGAGTTTGTCTTCCATTTGTTAGTGTATTTAAATCTGCTAGTTCATCTAACACTCCCCTCCCCCCCAGGCTGACAATGCTGCTGACCAGATGTACGCCCTGTGTTCCTTTATCTAGAGCAGGGGTGGGCAAACTTTTTGACTTGAGGGCCGCAATGGGTTCATATATTGGACCCGGGGGCCGGACCAAGAGTAGATGAATGATGTGTATGTGTCATCCATAGTAAGTATAGTAATATTCCCCCATAGTAATCATAGTAATTCATCCCCCATATAGTAATTCATCCCCCATATAGTAATTCATCCCCCATATAGTAATTCATCCCCCATAGTAATTCATCCCCCATATAGTAATTCACCCCCCATAGTAATTCATCCCCCATATAGTAATACATCCTCCATAGTAATTCATCCCCCATATAGTAATTCATCCCCCATAGTAATTCATCCCCCATATAGTAATTCATCCCCCATAGTAATTCATCCCCCATATAGTAATTCATTCCCCATATTAATTCATCCCTCATATAGTATTTCATCCCCCACAGTACTATTCCCCCCCAAGTAGTAAGCCAAGTCCCCCCTGTGTCAATTCACTTACCTTTGCTCCGCGCGTTCCTCTCGCCGTGTTCCCGCGCCGTTCCGGTCTTCAGGGCGGACTGTGAGAGGAGCCTAGCTCCCCTCACGTTCGTCACGCTGCCCCGCCTACACACATCCTGACAGCCAATGTATCACGCTCCACGGGCCGGATTAAAAGGTCCTCCGGGCCGTATATGGCCCGCGGGCCGTAGTTTGCCCATTGCTGATCTAGAGTGTAGGTATTCTAATACAGGAGGTGTGCTACTGGCCAAAGCACCAGCTGAAAACATGATGTAGCCACCTATTTAATGACTGGTAAGCTGCAACATATTACAGTTTTGGGATTAATACTGCTTTAACACTTTTATAAGCAGTTGCAAACAGGTTTTCCTTTTTGAATAAAGCGTTTACATCAATGAATAAATGCTAATCATTGTAGGCACCTCTGTCAATGCTAAATGGTTTGCCTCTGCTACTTGGTCAGTTAAAGTGGAACTATACTCGCCTCAACCTTCCGCTTCCAGGGATGAGGCAGTTACATCTCTTACCAGCTGCTGTCATCTTCTCTTCAGGTGCAGAGTTTTCCAAATCTTGATTGGCCAGCAGGGGATGATGTCACCCCACGCATGTAGAGGCAGTCATTCTGGCACAGCTGAAATGTGCCAGGAATGCATGCTGAGCTGCATATGCGCAGTTCTGTGTACATAGAAAACTGAGGAAGACAAGGTAATATAGCATGTCTCTTCTGCAATAAAAAGCTGCTTGCTCTTAGCTTTTTTCCTAAAAGTTAGGTTTAGTTCCACTTCAAAGTAAATTGAATAATAGCAGATTTATTGGCTGGATCAGTTAAAAATAAAGGAAAAAAGTCTAAAAAAAAGAATTGGTGAGATTTAGTTTAACACATTTTTGTTTTTGGGTTTATTACCTCTTTTAATAAACTCCCCTCTGTGTAGTAAAGCAACCATATCATCAACTTGCTGACTGACAGCTCACTTTACATCAGAAATACCTCTGATTATGTTGGTAACTTACATTTTTGCACGGTTCCTACTTACTCAGCTTTTACATGCTGAGGCAAAGGAGTGGTCATACACAAGAAAAAATACTCAAATTATTCCTCATGGTTCTGACAGTACCATTGTGAGAGCATGAATATTGATATTTTTCACAGACAGTTTTGTGAACAAATTACTGAGGCTATAGAAAAGAAATGCAAACTTACACACATTCATGCAATACTAGCCTTTGTTTTATACATTTTGTTGTCCTAAGTTGAAAACTCAGGTTTGTTTTTTTCTTTAGCATTCTTTATTTATATAGCTTTTTCACATAACAAATATAGAACAATAAGGCAAGTAGGTGGATGCCGCCATAAAAGACAATGAACCAGGTTCAGTCCAGATACATAAAAAGTCAAATAGCTCTCCCCAAAACAGCATAGTTACACTGGGCCGAAAGTCAATACAATACAAACAGATCAGACTGCTAGACAGGGGGGGGGGGGAATACAACAGAGAAAGGAATAAGGGATAAAAGCCACAGCAAAAGGGCAAAAAGAGAATGAGAGAATGACAAAGGGACTTCAAGCCATCGAGCGCAGCAGGGAATCATATTCACTTGAGCAGGTAAAGAGGGACCAGGGGACCCATCTCTGGCAAAACTGGGCCTCTTGACCCCGAACCACCTCCATAATATTTTCCATTGAGTGTATGTCCTCCACCTTAGATAACCACATAGAAATAGAGGGGGGAGCCTCCTCTTTCCAGAGAGCCGGCTTACAGGCCCGAGCAGCATTGAGCAAATGCACCAACAAAGAGCGTTTGAAACGTTTCCTAGAAAGATCGGAATGGAGCAGCAGATATCCGGAAGGGTCATCCCCCAGATCAAACTCAGTCAGGCGTTTAATAAGGTCCCTAAGCTGCGCCCAAAAGGCAGTCAATTTCCTACAAGACCAAAAGATATGTAGGAGCAAGCCATCCTCCTCCTTACAGCGTCAGAATACCTTCCCGGCCTCAGGGAAGAGCTTATGCAGGATGAGCGGAACCCTATGCCACCGTGTAAGCAATTTATACCCCAATTCCTGATATTTACTGGACATGGAGGAACAATGGGCAAAATATAAGATATGGTCCCTCTGCTCAGTCAAAAATGTTCTGTGTAACTCCTCCTCCCATTTGAGAAGAAACGGTGGCACAAACGTGTCATCCGGTTGACTAAGCAACTTGTACGCTAACGAGATGGCATGTGAGGTGGGCTCAGTAGTAACACAAAGATCCTTAAAAGAAGTACTAGGACCCAAGTCCAATCCTTTATGAGTCAAGGAAGACAAAAAACGAACAAGTTGTTGTAACCTCCAACTGTCCAAGGGAGGAACAAACATCTGCCATTTTTCCATTGGGGACTTCAGCCGTGGCCCGGTCATAAAATCACGAAGACAGAAATTACTGCCCATAGATAAAGACCGAAATCTCCCATCTGAAATCCCTGGTGGAAAGCAATAGTTAGGCAGAACGGGATACAAACAGGAGATCGTGGACAAGTTGGCCCCCCCTCCCACAACCTCACGCAACCCCCAAAGAAGCACTCAACAAAGGATGGTACTTGACAGCCAGGATTTTGTTAGGATCCAGCCACGGGAGATAATGAAGAGGAGTATCCACTGTTCATTGCTCCATCTCTACCCATTGCCGAAGACCTCCATCCCTACCCCAGGAGAGAATCCTAGCCAGATCTATTGCTTGATAGTATCTTACGGGGTCCGGGAATGCCATCCCTCCTTGGCTCTTAGACATCGACAAATAGGAGTGAGAAAGTCACGGGAGAGACTTCGCCCAAATGAAATGCAGAAATATATCCCTCACCTTCCTCAAAAACGCCAGAGGGACTGCAATTGGGAGTGTCTGAAAAAGATAGAGAAGGTGGAGATAGAGAAGGTGGGGGCATAATGTTCATCTTAAGTATGGCATTCCTCCCCATCCAAGAGTGGGCAAGCTCATTCCATTTACGCAGATCTGCCGTGAGCAGGAAGGAGATTGGTTTGGAACAACCGATCTAGAGTCTTGGTAATCTTGACTCCCAAGTATGACAACGATGAGGTGGCCACCTGTTAAGGAAAGGAGGCACAGACGGCTCGAAATATACCGTCGTGCCCCATAACGAGACAGCTCTTCTAAAAGATTGGGCAATGTAACCTCAGGGGCCTCCACAAAGAACCAAAGGTCATCGGCAAATGCCACCATCTTATGTTCTGTCCTGCCCATAAGTACCCCCTTAACATTTTGGTTCAGACACACGTGACGCAAAAGGGGCTCTAGAGTCAAAATCAGTGGTGGCAAAGGACAACCCTGGCAAGTCCCACTGGACAGGGAGAAATACGCAGAGGTGGCCTCGTTAGTGCTAACAGCTGCTAAAGGATGAGAATATATAGCATCGACCCAAGGAAGAAATCCCGGGCCCACACCTATATATCAGAGCGTCTACTTCAAGAATAGCCAGTCCACTCTGTCAAAGGCCTTCTCAGCATCCGCAGAAAACAGACACAGGGGTAGCCTACAAGAATGAGCCCAATGAATGACATTCAAGACCCTAGCAGTATTGTCTTTAGCTTCCTTGCATGGCATAAAGCCCACATGATCAGGATGGACTAGTTCCTGGAGAAAAGGCAACAGCCGAAGGGAGAGTATCTTCGTAAATATCTTCAGATCCACATTCAAAAGTGAAATGGGGTTATAATTCTGACAAAGAGTGGAATCCCTTCCCTCCTTCGGAATTACCATGATATGCGTCCTCAAAGAATCCAAAGGCAGGGAATTGCTCTCAAGAAGAGAATTAAAGGCCGCCACAACTCGCTGAAATAAGAGCAAACGCTTTATAGTACTCCCCCGTGAAACCATCAGGTCCTGGGGCTTTCTGAGGTTTAAGCAACTTAATTGCGCCAAAGAAATCATTGGGCGAAATGGGAGCACTCAGACATTTCGTCACCTCTGAAGAGATCGTAGGAAGACCCGAAGCAGCTAAATACTCCCCAATCTGCCCTCATCTGGTGTCGAGTTGTTTGGGTGTCAGCGGAGCATGCAAATTATAGAGCTTCGTGTAATAAGAACGGAAAGCCTCTGCAATTTCAGGCAAGGAATACCCACGCTGTCCCTGCCGCTTGTCACTAAAGGGAATTTAACTTCTGAGAGAAAGTTTCCACAGGGAACACGAAATCAGCCTACCCAGCTTATTGCCATGTTCATAGAACAACTGGCGAAGCCTCCGTAATTTGGATGTAGTGTCATGCAGAAGAAAATCTGCTAATTTGCTCTGCTGGACCCAAAGTTCCTCCACCACCGCCTGCGCCAAGGACTTCTTATAGTCCTCTCTAGGGCAGCCACCACCTCCAATTGAAGCTGAAGCAGAACCAGATGCTCCCTTATCAACTCTGACGCCTTGTGAAGAAGTACTCCTCTCATGACGCATTTATGCGATTCCCATTGGAGAGTAGGGGAAACCTCCGGAGTATCATTTTCTGAAAAAATCTGAGTCAAGGAACAAGTAAGGTCATCCAAAATGGGGCCCTCCTTCAACAACGATGCATTGAACCTCTACGACCAGGGTTTTGACCTCACCGATCCCAATTGTAAGTCCAGAGTAACCGGCGCATGATCAGAGATAGTTTGAGTAGCTATCGAGGTGCGAAGTACTTCTGGGAGCAGGGACTGGGCAAGGAAGAGGTAATCTATCCTGGAATAACTGTGATGAGGAAAAGAATAAAAAGAGTAATCCCAGTCAGTAGGATGCAGAACACGCCAAACATCCACCAATCGAAGAGACGCCTAGGCTTTCTTGACCCGCCTCTAACAAGAATATAAAAGATGAGAGGAGAAGTGCGATGTGTTGAGAAGGGGTCAAGCGCCAGGTTTAAGTCACCACCCAAAATTACACCGCCTTCCATGAAATTCTGTAAATTATTCTAAAAATGTCAACTGAGCCTGATTAGGAAGATAAACCGATGCCAGAGTTACTCAACGCCCCTCCTTATCCCCCTTAAGAAAAATACGACGGCCTGTCGGGTCGATTTCCTGATCAATCAGCGATTATGCTGCTGTCCTTGAAATCAGGATACTAACCCCCTTTGTCTTGGAATCAGAGATAGTACTATGGTACGAAAGAGGGAATTGATAATCAGAAAATTTGGGAGACTTGTCCGTTTGAGAGTGGGTTTCTTGTACAAACACAATCTGTGCTCGAAGCCGCCAGAACTCCCGCAACACCATGGACTGCTTCTCGGGGCTATTCAGTCCGCTCACATTAAAAGAAGCACAGCGTAGTACCGACATGGCTCCTAGGGGAAGGACAAAAAAAAAAAAAAGGGGGGGGGGGGGTGGAAGGAAAGGGAAGAAAAGAAAAGCAGAAAAACTAGAGAAAACAGGAAAAGCAAAAAGAAGAAAAGATGACAACAGCAAAAACAAATACAAGGTCTAGTGACTGACTAAATAGGGGGCCTTAGCCAGGCCTACTTCTTCCGGGGCCCCCACCAATGTTACCAATAGGGAGAACACCGGAGGAAGCAAATCCTACTGTGGGGGGAAATGTACGCACCAACGGAATTGGAGACGCACCAAACCCAGCATTAAAACAAAGAAGCAAACAATTTATAACACTTACAACCCCCCACCCCCAACCAGAAAAATATGGCAATCTAGTAGTACTCCCAAAGGGGAAACACACATGGTTCTGCATCTGGGAGCCACCCGAGACAGGCCAGACAATAAAAGCCTTGGCAGGCCAGTCGCCAGGTCAGGCACCTAGATTGAAAGGAAAGCCCAAGCCACTTACAGAGAAGTTTTGGGCTACCAAAAATGCAAACATTTTGATACAGGACTATCAAACCTCATACAGCTCCCAGAGACAAATAGAGTCAATTCAACATCTTAATAGGTATGGTGCAAAATCAGGCCTCTAGGCAACAAGTGCAGTATGAATAAAAGGAATCCCAGAGAGCACCGCCAGCAGAAAGTCTTACTTCCCTCCCTTGCGGATCCGAATGCTCAGGTCTGGATCTGTTCCTTCTGGTAGATGATGCATGAGGTCGCTGTTGCAGTGGGGTAGGTTGCACAAGTAAATCCAGAGCTGTCCAATCTGGGACTGAGAGAGATGGAACCCCCAGAAGAGCAAAAAGATCCGGCAACTGAGCTGGAGTACATACTGTCAAAGAATGATCACCTTTCCAAACTGAAAGAAAAAAGGAGAAACCCCAACGATAGGTAGCTTCACGGATCTTATCCAACAGAGGCTTGAGGATGTGTCTCATCTGTAGGGTGCGGCAGGAAAGATCAGGCAGAATTTGAATAGACGCCCCATCAAAGTCCACACGACCCCTGCACCAGGCTCTTCTCAAGATCTCCTTTATGTTGTAAAAATGCACTCTACACAAAGTATCTCGGGGGCGCCCATCATCCAAGGGAGCAGGACCCTGGATGCGATGGACCCTATCAGGCTCCAGGGCTTCATTAGGTGCTCTATCCAAGAGCGCGTTCAAGATGGCTGTCACCGTTTTTCTGAGATCAATAGGGGATGTAGCTTCAGGAATGCCATGCAGCTTAATGTTATTCCTCCGCCTCCTATTCTCAAGATCATCCTGATGCTGGCTCAGGGAATACAAATGATCCTGATACTGTGACACCGTGGTCTCCAGGGCCAAGACCCTCTGCTACACCACCGTTAGATTAGCAGCAAGCCCATCTTACACTGAGAGAGTTCAGGGTATCTTTAACCACACGAAATTCCTCTTTAAAAGCCTGCCACAAAGTCAATACAAGTATTTGAATTTCCCTCTTAGTGGTTAGGGTAGCCAAAAAAGGACTGTGCCTCAGGATCCAATAGGCCCGCCCGGAGGCCCGAGGTGCTTGGCCAGGAGGACACACCATCCACCGGCCGGGAGGCCAGGTCATTCTGTAGGAGGTCCACGGGTGGCGGGGGCAATAGTTCCCAGGGACACTCACCCAAAAGGAGGGGTAGGGACCCATCCAGGAGCTCTCCCGCTCGTGCCATATCAGCAGACCCAAGAGGTCCGGGCGCCATGTTGAGGCCTTCCTGCGCTCCGGACCCCACCGCTTGGGGAGAAAAAAAGTCCAGGACCAGGGAGCTTCGGGTCATCGGTCCTGTACCCTGAGGCTTCCTGGCCCCCTTGGGCATGATAGGGGTGCTGAGGAAGCAGGAACAACCAGACTGTAGCTGGGATGGTGAGGAGCTCCGGAGTAAACACAACCTCACTCCACCATTACGTGACCACGTCGCCAGAAAACTTAGTTTTTTATTTTTTTCTGTTATATGCTCAGCATTAGTTCCCATATTTTTTACATAACTCTGAAACCCATCACATGAAAGCAGTCATACTTATAGAATGTGTATATAGCTAGAAGCATTCTTGTGACTCCCATTTAAATGAACAGAGATAAGTTTTGATAACATGCTGACAATTTCCGATCTCTGTTACGCTGAAAGGCTTTTCTTTTCACGCCCTAAAATAAACTCATTTTTCATCAATATGTTTAGTTTCAAAATATGTGCAGAGAGTATGAGAGTGTTATGTTTGCCAATAATTTTCTATTTGTTTTGCAATTATGTAGAATTTTTTTTTTTTTAAGTTCTAAAGTGGTCCTACTGTATACTGAAATCCATGGCAAAAACATTCTTAACGCATTTTTGATTCATTTCTTTGAAGGACACGTGAATCAAAAAATGCACCGGAAATGCAGTGCATGTGCATTTTTAAATCTGAATAAAGACGGTATCTCAAATAAACATATAAACCTATCCCCTGAAAGCATATACAGTAAGTCTTACTTTCACCCTTGTAATAAATGATAATACCTCAGTATGCTCACCCTATAGCCAAAGCAAACAAGTACTAAACTAAATAAACTATGTATAAATCAGTTGAATCAAGTACATATAATAGTATTTTTTTTTTACACTGTTTATATTATTATATGTACTTGATTCAATTGATTTATACATAGTTTATTTAGTTTAGTACTTGTTTGCTTTGGCTATAGGGTGAGCATATTGAGGTATTATCATGTGCATTTTTGATGCATTTTTGCCTTGTTTTCCATTGATTTCAGTGGGGAGGTGCGTTTTTTTTACCACACCAAACCCTCACCAAAAATGCAGCAAGCAGGACTTTGAAAAACGCACAAGATCCACAAGCAATCAGTGTGAAGAGTTCCATAGGAATACATAGTCACCTGTTTTTCTTCTGCTATCAGCTCTGCTATCTGTGTGATAGCAGCCTAAGTCACAAGACCACTGCTTAAAGTGAAGTAAAGCCAATGATTTTACTTTCTCCCCCCCAAAAAAGGTTGCTTTCACACCGATCGTTTTTCTTCAGCGTTTGCTTTAAAAAACAAAACGGAAGAGAAACGTGTGACCGTGTATTCCTATGGAACTCTTCACACTGCAGGTCCCATTGTGGGACAGGTGCATTTTTTTAAAATTCTGCTTGCTGCATTTTGGTGCAGGTTTGGTGTGGTAAAGAAATTGCACCAAAATGCACCTCCCCATTGAAATCAATGAAAACCGCAGCAAAAACATATCAAAAAGGCACCTGCGCGTCGTACCTCTACATACCCTTACCGCAAAACGGCTTTTGAGCACGTCTGTCAGCATTCCCCAGGGTTTCCTGGTCTCATTTTTGTAATTTACGCCTCCCTTAACAGTAGGTCCTTCTCACCACCCCTGTCTTATGTCTCTCAATGGGAGCGAGATCTTGGTGTCTCGATTGTGGCGGAGGATTGGCATAGGGCCTGGGGGATGGTGGTGAAATGTTCATTCAATACAGTCACTCTTGAGGCAGCCTACAAAGTTCTCCTGCAGTGGTACTGGGCCCCGGCGCGGACTGCTCACTTTAATCTGACTGGCGGAGATAGGTGTTTTCAGAACTGTGGTCAATGTGGGGACGTCTTGCACATTTGGTGGTCGTGCCCACGATTGATAGGCTTCTGGTCTAGGGTTTTTGGTTTGCTACAAATGCTAATTCATATTATGGTCCGTAGGGATGCAAGGGTGGCCCTTCTGCATTGCCCAATTTTGGGTCTGTCTAGGTCTCAGCAAATACCTATTTATTTCAGCCAAACGTGCTATAGCTCAAGCTTGGAGAACTCCTTCGGTTGTCTTCCAGGGGGTGAAGACCCGGATGAATGCTATGTTGATCAATGAACAGATGTCTAGCATGCTTCATGATTCTCATCCGAGATTCCTTAAGGTTTGGGAACCTTGGATACGTTATTCCTTGCCATCCTTGCCTCCTGCAAGTTATGGCCTCTTATAATCGCTGCCTGTGCTAGCCCTGGATTCATGATTCTTCTAGTTCCTCTTTCCCCCATGTTTTTTTTCGGATTCCTTTTTTTTTTTTTGTCGTTTTATGTTCTTTATCCTTTCCTTTAACCTTTTTTATTTTTTCTTCTTTTTCCGGTACTTTGTTGGATCCATGATTCTTCTAGTTTCTCTTTCCTCCATGTTTTTTTTCTGATTCCTTTTTTCTTCTTTTTCCGGTAATATGTTGGATTACTGCTGCTATTATTTGGTTCGGCTTTTTGCCGTCTCTCCTTGATGTCATTGGACATTTTGTTATATGGCTAATACACGTCAGCAGGATGTATCTGTTTATGTGTTATTGTTCTGCTCTGCCCCTGCGTGGGTGTATCTTGAGCTTGTTATATTCTTAAAACAAAACTTTCTTAATAAAAATATTGAAAAAGAAAAAGGAACCTGCTTTGGTGCAGTTTTTGATTCACATGTCCTGTAAAAAACATTCTCCAAACGTGGCAAAAAAACATGTGTTTTTGCTGCGGATCACTGTGAAAGTAGCCTAAATGTTATTAAATCTTTAATTAAACATACTATTGTGTTCTCTGCAGTGGTTTCGTTCTGTCCACTAGCACATGTGCAGTGCATGCCTCATTCAAGGGTATCCCCTGGTGAAATCTGTCACAGTTGCCAGTGTACGTATATCAGCTCTTAACTCACCTGTCAAGCCCTCAAATGCCTGGTGTCATAACTGATGATGTGCAGTACCATGGCAACTGCAGATCTAAGTAGAACTATAAGCAAGACTTTTTTTTTCCCATTTTGGATAGAATAAGGGGGCTTATGACCCTTGTCATTTTTTTTTTGCCATCTGTGTCCCATTGGGGAGGTACACCTTCATTTCCTATTGCATAGCCAAAACGGGAAGTGAGAGGAAATCCCTACAAATTAAAGGAATCCCATGGACCCCCAAGTACCCATTGGAAGATGTCCACTCTATTACTTTTCTGGGAACAACCCAAAGTTTGGGATTTTCTTTTACTTTCACTTTCAGTATTGATAAACAGGATAACTAGAGAGGGGGAATCTCCCTAATGGGGAGATATACCATCATCGATACATAGGAGGGTTTAGTCCTGCTAGAAAAGAAGAAAAAGCCAGTCTGACCACTACTCCTCCTCCTCAGTGCCTGGAGCAGTATTTTCTTCAGCCAACACATACATTTCATCCTGTTACATTTTAATAATTTAACCCAGCAAAACTGTTAATGTAGCTATTATATCTATGTATAGGTCCACTATAAAGGAATGTGCGCAATGATCACTGTGCGAAAAACAAGCCTGTGACTACCTGCCTATTGTTCATTTCTGGGCTTACCAGTAAGACAGTAAAAAAAGACTAAAGTGTGTATAGCAGGGGTGTCCAATCTTTTGACTTTCCTGGGCCACTTTGGAAGAATAGGAATTGTCTCGGGCCACGCATAAAAGACAAAAGCAATAAGGATAGCTGATGAGCAGTTAAAGTGAGGCAGATTAATAATTACTGATATAGATAATGTACCTATCTGAGTAATAAAACTTCATATTTTTTGTAATTTTTTTTGTAAAATGAGTGCAATATTTGACACTATTTGTAATAAATGAGCTCATCAGCATCTGGTTCGATGGATGTAATAGCAATTCTCAATTAATTCTTAATGTGCTCATCTGATATTTTGGTTCTTAATTTTTGTGTGCTTCATCCTTGAAAATAGTTGCTCACAAATATAGGTGCTGCCGAAAATTGATTAAATCAATAAGGCATGATTGTGAAGAGTGGGATATTTTTCTTTGGGAAGATAAAACTTCTAAAAGTCCAGTAAAGAGACACTATCAATATTTTCTACATCTGCTAAGTGTAAACACATTTTTTCCAAAAATCCCCCATAAAATCAACATTTTTAGGTTAATTTATTATTTTGTGTTGGGTTGCATTCATAGCCGTCTTGGGCTGCATGCAGCCCATAGGTCACAGGTTGGACAACCCTGGTCTATAGCATAGCAACTATTTAGTATACTAAATAACACTATAGCCGTTTACTATAGCCAGGCAGTAAAAAATGAAGTGCTTGAGTAGTTGCTGTGGGTAGGCCTATTTTGCATATGACCACTAATAAACGTGTACAAGATTTTTATCAGTTATGTGATGTTATCAATCAGTACATTGCTCCCAGTAATCTGTGAGTGGAATAATAAAAGATTGCAGAAAATTAGTGATATTGATTAAAGGACCCTTCTGACTTGCTGATAAATGTCCAGCCTTCAAGAGTAAAGTAATTGTGAAAAATGGAGGAAATAACTCTTCAAGTCAGATGGTAAATAAACAATCTTCATGTGTATGATCTGATATAGTTTCATGTGGGTTATTTTTGGCTATGGAACTATGAAATTAAAGTGTTACCCTGCATTCATTCCACAGTAATACAAAATAAAGAAGAAATATGGCAAGAGATAATTGTGCCCTGCAGGTCAGTTAGGAGAGCTCATTCCTTCTGTAACCAATACCAGTTGGCACGCTGTGATGTCAGTAAGATCAAAATTAATAATCATGCAGAATCGTACTCATTTTCTGTCACTATTTAAGATACTGTATGTTTGCTTGCTCATTATGGGCTGTCAACCACAGTTGGGGGTTGTTAGTTTGTCTTATTTTGACATCACTTCTGTTAGGTCTTGCTCACACATGCTTTAGAGCACATTCCTAACACCCGCCAAGCAGCATCCTCATTTTAGAGTAAAAGGATTTAGTCAAATGGCTGAATACACACCAGCACTCAGAAAAGTGTTTTCTATTTTGTGCTGTCTGAATGTTGCCTGCTCATTGACGTTAATTTCTTTCTCTGGAAGGTCTCCCTGCTGGGACATTAGTTGAGAGTAAAGACAAAATCAAGCAGTTACTGGATGTTTCTGCATCCAGTGCCTGTGAGAACAACTTCTTACAACATAGTTATTTCTTTGATAATTATTTAAACCGATTTTATTCCACCCAAAAGTTAATGCAGCATTTTACTAGTCCTCATATGTGGTTGTAGTTTAATTTTTTTTAAGGCTAAGATTATTTTCAGCAAGTACAGAAACGCTTGATACAGTGTCCTTGTCACTTCATGTGAGCAGAAAATAAAGTAAAAAGAACCTACTAGACTCATCATTCCATGTAATGAAGATGAGCAAAGGCTCACATGTTTGAAATCCATTCCGTGTGACAACCTTGGTTCCTTCTATACATACAATGAAGGAAAAAAAGCATATACCTGAAGAAGCAGAAAGTGTGTTATTCCTAGGAACACTGGATGAACATAAAGAAAAAAAATCTAGGAAAAAAAACTAATGCAGCAACTGCATACAAGGACTGTAGCTTCAATATACTACATTAGCTCAATTCCCAAATACTTTCAGCTGAGTCCAGTGAGGCTGGGAAATTACGGTCACATGGCTGAAAAAAAAGATACTTATCCATATGTAAATCATTGTGAATTGAGCCATATGCATTATATAACTTCCATAGATTTTCATAATATTTCTAACATGAATGTCAGGACAGGTGATATTTACATTTATTTTAAATGCAGCTGACTTCCTGTCCAATAATGCTGTGCATTAAAACTACCAGCCGTCATTTGGGTACCTCTTTTTTGCTTAACATTCTCTCACTTTTTCACACAGTTGACAAACAACATTGTTTCCAAGATGGGTTTGTGTTCTACCAGTTTTCTTCTGATGAGTGTGCTGATACTGTCTGTGAATTTGGAAGAGACAGAGGATGGCAGATGGGGGTTCGGCTCTTAAAACAGCTTGCACCACTTGCTCCACTGACCTCCAATATTTGTGATGTGTAAGTATTTTTCTTCTTATCAACTTTCTGCCAAATGTTTTGAAGTTTCAAGACACATAATAATTGCGAGCATACTCTGTTGCATTGCAATTGTTTTAACATTCAGCATGTGATGGACAGACTGAATAGAAATGAGCATAATATGCCTATTTGGATTTCAGTTAAAGTTGTAACTGTGCCCAGACTATGGACACTCATTTACATATTCTTAACAAGCAGTAAAAAAACTTTAAAACAAGCCCCCTTCCCCCCAACCTCTGTCAATTTATTTGGAATTGCCCTTCCCAGGTCTCCCTACTGTGGAAATGCCATTCAAGTACTAATATTTGTGAGTGATGCTGCAGTGGGCTAAGAGAGAGGGAGCTTGTACAAAATCAGTGAACACACACACATCTGCCAGTAGTGTAGCAGGATTAGATGCAAGGCCCTTCAGAAGTTAGTGATATGACACCTATAGATATGCAGGTAGCTGGTTGTGTAAATGCTAAGATGAAAAGAACATTAGAGCAATTTAGCAGGTATTTTATGTTGATATATTAACTTTGGATTCTGAAAATTGGCACATTTGTGTTTTATGCTGGAACAAACATACACAAGTATTTGAGTAAAACCATTAAAACATGAGCAAGTTTGCCATGCTGATACTACATTAATTTGACAATGTTTTGGTGTACAACAACCCTAACCCACAGTGTAACCATAACATTTAACCCAATGCCTATCTCTGAGCTCTAACTTGAACCTAACTCTGTCCCTTATTTCCTCTGCCTTTGCAGTAGTCATAATATTAACTTTGATATTACTTTAAAGCCAGCATATGTTCTGCTATAATATATTTAGTATTAAGATATACTTATGGCAAAATGGCAACATGTGACAAATCTAAAATCCACATGATCCTGGTGATATCTGTGCTGTGGATGTTCAGTTAGAATGCAGAGTCAGTTTGACTGCTATGTACCTTTTGAAAGAGTAATAAAATTAAGATACTACTATTTATTGCAAGTAGGTTTGCTACAGCCATGATATATCTATGAGCATTAGTCTGCTATAGATTTATACAATTCATAATGTATTACACACAATTGTCTTGGTGGATATACAACCAAAATCCCCAAAAAGCTGTGACACTATGGAGCTGATTTACTAAAACTGTACAGTGCATAATCTGGTTAAGCTCTGCCTAGAAACCATCAGCTTCTAGTTTTTTTTTCAAAGTTTAATTAAACAAGCTGAGGTTAGAAGCTGATTGACTACCATGCACAGCTGCACAAGATTTTGCACTCTCCAGTTTTAGTAAATCTTCCCCTGTGCACAATCTACATAAAAAATGAATGTATTTTTTTTTTACAAATCTCATAAACCAGTATTTTATTCACAATAGAAAATAGAAAACATATCAAATGTTTTAACTGAGAAAATTTACCATTTTAAGAGAAAAATCAGATAATTTTGAAATTAATGGCAGCAACAAATCTCGAAAAAGTTGGGACAAGGCAACAAAAAGATAGTAAAGTAAGTGGTAATAACAAGGAAGAGCAAGAAAACATTTGCAACTAATTAGGTTAACTGGTCAGTAACATGATTGGGTATAAAAAAGATCATTGTAGAGTATCTCCATAAATATAGGGACCACACTCAGGGACAAAGGAAAAGAAATGACGGTGCAGCACATTTTAAAACAAGATAACATTTAATAAAACTTCATAGCACTCACAAATAAAGTGTCTAGACCGACACCAGCATGAACAGCATAACACAGTACTGGTAATGGATGAGCCCCGCTCACAGCCGTGGTCCGGAAGTGATCAGAGGTGAGCTGAGCTCGTCCATTACCAGTGCTGTGTTATGCTGTTCATGCTGGTGTCAGTCTAGACACCTTATTTGTGAGTGCTATGAAGTTTTATTAAATGTTATCTTGTTTTAAAACATGCTGCACCATAATTTCTTTTCCTTTGTCCCTGAGTGTGGTCCCTATATTTATGGAGATATGTTGGTATATGGAAAGGCTCATCCTGGGAGGATTGGTTGCAGAGTATTGCTCCTTACATTGAGATATTTGCCCACCATTGCAGAGTATTGCTGCTTGTTACCTGGAGATGTGATTACCACTGCAGAGTATTGCATCTATAATCTGGATATCGCTTTATTCATCGCTCCCAGAGCAAAAGCGCTTGTGCTGGTCTATAACCTGATCAGCATTTAGCTCTGGTGAGCTTATCCAATTTATTTGGTGGTGGTTTGATCACGGTGATGGTTATGATTTTTACAAGAGGACTTTTTGTTATATTTTTGGTGTTTGGACTTTCACATGTTTAATTATAGACACTTTTATTTTGTTGTTACATTTAATTATTTAGCGCATTCCTATTTTTTTAATAGCATGTAATCCACACCTGAACTGGATCGCACTGCTCAGAAATCATACAGAACACTTTTTCAATCTGCACTGAATCCACACTGCCAGTGCACCTATGGTGAACAGGCACCATAGGAAGCAACATTATTTCACATGTCATATGGATTGAATGCGATTCATACCGCATCCAATCTTCATATATGTGAACTGGCACTTAAACATATATAAGCAATCAAGAAAGTTTCATAATGAAAGTACTAAATTTTAGTCATCCACTGTGTAAGAGATAGGAGATGCTGATAACCTTCTATCTCCTAAACATCAAAAAATGTCATGTGAACATCAACATACTATATAAAATGTGTTCCACACTAAAACGTTCTTTAACCTCCCTGGCGGTATTCCCGAGTGTAGCTCGGGGTAAACTTTCAGCACTACAAGCGGTAACCCCAAGCTACACTCGGGAATACCCTGCAGCGCTGCTCCAGGATTTCTTCGTCACTTACCTTGTCCTGCGCTCCCGAGATGTCCCCCCTGCAGTGTCCCTGACAATGTCCTCTGGCCGATGCCGGCATCTGTCTTCCGGGTTCCGTTCCCTTCGACGTCAGGACGTACGGGGACAGAACTGGCGAAAAATTTTAAAAGTGACATTCACTAAATTCACTAAAACCATATAGTAAAACATTACTGTTTCAAACCATTTCACATACATTTTGTCCCTAGTGCTTTGTCCTGTGCCCTGCCTGCATTTTTCTGTTCTTTCTGCCTTGAAACTGAGAAAAGTCCATGGCGTCCAAAAAGTGTCCCTTTAGGTCAAAAGCGGTTTTAGACCAGCTAGAGAACAGCGATAGTAAATCAGAACCACTTGCAGAATTGAGTGATGATTCGTGGGGACACTGAAAACGATTTTGCGACTTTGCTCAGTGATGTGCGAACTGGCGCTCTATTTCAAATTTCAGTGTTTTTGGTTTGATTATATTATTGAATTGAATTTATTATTATTATATTATTATTTTTTATGATTATTTATTAAATTATAATTTATGATTTCGTGTTTCAAATTTTAACATACCTGGAATGTTTACTAGACTCTTGTTCGGACAGATTTCAGTGAGTTATTCCTAAAAATTACAGGCCTACAATAAAAAAACGACATATTTCCATGCAAAAAAATGTACCGCTTTAAGCACAGAAATATGGACATAATCAGACTGCTAGGGAGGCTACAAATACAAACACCCATATGGTATAATAAAAGTGAAGATCATCCACTGTGCAGAAAGGGAGAGCCTGAAGACAGTGCTGGAAACCCTCTATCCTTTATGCACCCACCAGACCACTGAATATTATTATCATGAAGATCCAACAATCCACCCAGGGTGGGGCCTATGAGCTGACGGCACGCCGCCGCTTCTGTTTTCCAGAACGGTGGCAATATTAGGAAGTCCGGCCAAACTTGTGTATGTTTGCATATTTTTAATGGATCCATGCTATGATTTTATCTGGTCTTCTTGAGTAATAAATGCTACATCTTATACAGCAATTTTTGAGCTCTGTGTGGTGAGCTTATTTTATACAGCTTTCATTTGCAGTAAAGTTTTCCTGGGTGGATTGTACCTGGAGTGCCTATTGACAGCCCTGGGTGGATTGTTGCATCTACATGCTAACATTATTCAGTGGTCTGGTGCATGCATAAAGGATGGAGGGTTTCCAGCACCCATATTATATATGTTGATGTTCACATGACATCTTTTGATGTTTAGGAGATAGGTTATCAGCATCTCTTATCTCTTACACAGTTAATATTTAGAATTTCCACTTCCACCTTTGTGCTAGCTGCTCTTATCTCTGAGCACTCACTTGTTTATATTAAATGATTCCGTGATGGACACTGCATGGGCTCGGGAATACTTCCAACAATCACTGTCTGTGAACACAGTTTGCCCTGCTATCCAAAAACATAAGTTAAAGCTCCATCATGCAAATAAGTATTTATATCTGAACATGATCCAGGAACACCATCCTCTTCTGTGAGCTCATTTAAAATGGTCTATTACAAAGTGGAAAAATGTTCTGTGGTCAGATGAATCGAAATGTAAATTTTTTGGCAACCACGGGTGCCATGTTCTCAGTACTAAAGAGGAGAGGGATCTTTTGGCTTGTTATCAACGCTTGCTCAGTTCAAAAGCCAGCATCTCTAATGGTATGGGGATGCATTCGTTCATATGGAATGGACAGCTTGCACATCTGTAAAGGCACCATCAATGGTGAAAGATATATCCAAGTTTTAGAGCAGCATATGCTCAGGCAAGAATCGAACAACATTCCTCACCCAAAACTCCAGCAACTGGTGTCAAGAATCAACAGCTAAGATGACCGGATCTATGTGGCTACACTTAGAAACTGAGACCAGACTATATATGCTTTAAGTGAGATTTATGTACAGTGAAACAAAATTCATCCAGACCCCAGCACACAGCAAACATAAAGATAGTGTGAACACTAGTGACAGAATACCTGACTAATCAAGCTAACAAACAGCCTAACTAATAAACCAACTATATACAATAAGTACAAAATGAGGAACATGGGTAAGCAGAGTAAACTGGAGATGCAGGGAACAGAAGGGGAAACCAGGACTGAGTTTAGAAACAAGGGGAGCAGCAGCATGGCTGGATCTAGGGCAGTGCTAGGTTGGACTGCGCACCCCCAGATTTAATTTGTGCCCCATACACCCCCCCCTTCCCCCAGACCGGCCATCCCATGGATATTCTGAGAAGGGGAGGGCAGCCTGCTGAAGGGAGCCAAAGTGAAAAAGTCAGCTGAGAAGTGACAGTGGCAGACAGGAGAGAGCCAGCAAGAGGTGCGGGTTGTGCTGTGCTCTCTACCTCCTCCATGCAGCAGGTTACACAGGATCACTGAATTGGACCGTACACAGTTACAATTCATGTACCTTTTAAACTAGAATTTACAGAATTATGTTGAAAGAGTGTCAAATGATTTGTCTGTTGCCTTTAAACTGAGATGACATACAAGCTTCATTTTTGAGCCAAACAATTCTTAGTATCTTGTGTCACTTCTACTCTTCATCCTGCATTCTGGAAAAAGCCAAGTGGGTGATGCCAGATGATGGTATAGTACAGTGAATGATATCACCAGGGAGGGAAAACTTTAATATGCAACAACAAGTGAGGAATGGAACATTCCTTTTAACGGTTATAAATTGATAGGCGGAGAAAATGAATTAACATGAAGTAAGGGGTTTTTATTTCCATACGATACACTCCCTTTCAGAGCATCATGGTAATAAATTCAGCCATTCTGTCAAACGAATCTGTAAATGTAAAAGCATGTAAACCAAGCTGGGGTTTAACAGCAGTAAAGTGTCTGCAGTAGATCACATTAACGTCAAATATATGAGTACATTAAATTGACTATCTGGATGTTATTTGGCTCATGTGGAAAAAATGCAGTAAAAACAAATCAGGATGCCTTTGGAAGGAGCATGCTGTTAGCTCCTATTCTGATGACTAGCGAATTATATATACATTAAAATCAGTGTGTCTTTTACAGAGACAGGCTAGGGAAATTAGAAGACAAGTTGACTGAATGGTGCACGATTTTATGGACTGCTAAAACCAGAACCTGTGTTCATCTGTTTGCAAACAATGTATGTCTCCTGTCATGTTTGTTTTTAAACATTGTAAGGCCATATGGCAATAATTCAGCAGGTGTTTGTGGTATACACATTGCATTTAGGTAGTCTAAACATCAAGTAGCTAAGACAAGACCATATGTAATGGTATTCCGTTTACATGTTTTTTCTGGGTGGCATTTTCTTGCTTGTATACAGTTAGATTCATATATATTTGGACACAGGCACAATTTTTGTTTTGACAATTATTTGCAATGTTCATGTAATGGGCAGCGTTCTGGCCAGGGCACATACAGTTAGGTCTATATATATTTGGGCACAGGCACAATTTTAGTTTTTTCAGGTATTTACCAAAACATATTCAAGCTATAGTTATATAATGGAAATGGACTGAAAGTGCACACTCTCAGGTTTAATGTGAGGGTATGTACATCCAAATTGGAAAAAGGGTTTAGGAATTGCAGCTCTTTAGAGTATCCATCCCCCCTTTTTCAAGGGACCAAAAGTAACTGGACAATTGAATCAAAAGCTGTTTCATGGCCAGGTGTGGGCTACTGCTTCATTATTTCTTCATCAATTAAGCAGGTAAAAGGTCTGGAGTTGATTCTAAGTGTGATATTTGCATTTGGCATCTATTGCTGTGAACCTACATCATGCGCTCAAAGGAGCTGTCCATGCAAGTAAAACAGGCCATTGTAAGGCTTCAAAAACAAAACAAATCCATCAGAGAGATAGCAGCAACATTAGGAGTGGCGATATCAACAGTTTGGTACATTCTGAGGAAAGAAGAACACACTGGTGTGCAACATAAAAAGGCATGGACGTCCACGTAAGACAACAGTGGTGGATGATCACAGGATACTCTCTATGGTAAAGATAAACCCAATCACAACATCCAGGCAAGTGAAGGACACTCTTCAGGAGGTGGGCGTATCATTGTCAAAGTCTGCAATTAGGGGAAGACTTCACAAAAGCAAATACAGAGGGTTCATCACATGGTGCAAACCATTCATAAGCCTGAAGAATAGAAAAGCCAGATTAGACTTTTCCAAAAAACATCTAAAAAAGCCGGACCAGTTCTGGAAAAGAATTCTTTGGATGGATGAAACTAAGGTTAATCTGTACCAGAATGACGGGAAGACAAAAGTGTGGAGAAGGCTTGGAACAGCTCATGATCTAAAGCACACAACATCTGTAAAACATGGTGGAGGCAGTGTGATGGCATGAGCATGCATGGCTTCCAGTGGCACTGGGTCATTGGTGTTTATTGATGATGTGACAGAAGACAGAAGCAGCCGGATGAATTCTGCAGTGTTCATAAAGATACCAAGTCAATTACCTGATCTCAACCCAGTTGAGCATGCATTTCACTTGCTGAAGGCAAATTTAAAGGCAGAAAGACCCACAAGGAACAACTGAAGACAGCTGCAGTTAGAGCCTGGCAAAGCATCAGAAAGGAGGAAACCCAGTCTTTGGTAATGTCCATCGGTTCCAGACTTCAGGCAGTCATTGCCAGTAAAGGAGTCACAACAAAATATTAAAAATTAACATTTTATTTTTGATTATATTAATTTGTCCAATTACATTTGAGCCCCTGAAAATGGAGGGACTGTGTATATAAATGGTTGCAGCTCCTAAAATTTGTACTTGATATTTATGTTCAACCACTTGAGTTAAAGCTGAAAATCTGCATTTCAAATTCATTTGGATTGTTTCATTTTAATTTATTCTGGTGGCATACAGAGGCAAAGGTATGTAAATTGTTCCAGTGTCCAAATATATATGGACCTAACTGTTTATGGATATGCAACATAGAAATGTGATGTGCATATCAGCTTATGTAATCTCTTATCAGCTGTCACCTGAAAGGATTCCTATGATCTCCCTTCAGCTCAGGACTTGTCTTTTATGACAAATATTTTTCAGCAACCAGTTTCCGGCAAGTTATCCAATTTTCTAATGCACTTTATTTTCCAAGAATGGTTATTTTTTAGAAGAAAAATGTCTATACAGGGCCAACTTTACACTTTGCCCTCGTGAGCCAGCTTGTGACACCCATGCCCCCCGCCCCCATTACCTCTGTTGTCTGGCTGGCCTTAGTTTTACACTAACAAGTTCAAACATCTTGTGAGATAGAGGAATACCTATGAAAGAGATAATGGGGCTTATTTAATAAAGCTGGTTCACTCAGAATCTAGTGCACTTCTGCATAGAAACCAATCAGCTTACAGGTGTTATTGACAAAGCTTAATTGAATACGCTGAGGTTAGAAGCTGATTGACTACACAGATGCACCAGATTCTGAGTGAACCAGCTTTAGTAAAAAAAAACAAAAAACAGTGTACCTGCTAGGAGAGGATACCTAGAACCAGCAATTATGAGGGCAGGCAAACTGTCTCCCTACTCAGCTAGTAGATTGTCTGTGGATAAATGAACCCAGAATGAATGAACTATAGGGGAGTGAGTATCCAATGGTTTTAATGTTCCAGCAACAATTCAGGACATGAGGGTTGTTAACCAGGGTTTTTTTTTTATCCAGGCTTCTGAGGGGCCCCAGATTGTCTACAGTTAAACCAAAAAATTTAATGAGTATTTTACAAAGCTGCACAGATTTATAGTATCTACTGGGGCCCCTTTACTGCTAATTTCTGGAAAAGGTGAACTTAGCCTTTAAGTTTCCTCTACCTCAATCCTCTTTCCTGAAGTCACTGGTTTCAGATCCTGGCGGCCACCAAATATTCTTAAATTTTTTCTAGTGCACCCTCACTTGCAGGAAGTAATATATGCTGAGTGGGCTCACCCAGAGAAAGCATTTTCATTATCGAAATCGTTTCCTCATCATTACCCCATGAAGAAAGAATACTACAAAAAATGGGGTTCACTGGCTGTTCACCCAGCTATTTCCTATTTGAATAAGACCCTGGCATTTGTGGTGGATTGTGTCTTGGCTTTGAAGATGCCACTGATTAGAAGTTGGAAGCCCTCTTTAAGATGTCATTCTGGTGGGTGCAAACAACAAAACACAAACAAAAGGGCGGCCTCTTGTTTATGTTGTGTTTTGTTGTTTGCTATTAAGATTTTCATATCTGAAGAGGGCAGCATCGGTAGAGCATTCCGTTTTATGACGAGGATGGACATTGGGATGTCGTGGAATTGATGCCACTTTTGTCTTCATCAACACTTTAGCACTTTGGTGCCATGATGCTGGTGGGTGTGGCTCTGCAACCTGCAGTGTCTGCTTTAGGTGTGTGCCAAGGTCTGTGCAAGGCAGATGCTTTGTTCCAGAGAATCTGATCTGAAATGTTCTGCCATTGGCAGCTCCTGGAAGATTTTCAAAGAGCCCTGAGTTTTTTTTCACTAGATGCTTTTAAGGACTCCATAAGTTAGCTTTCACTAGTTGGTTCTATATTTGCCCACATGAGAAGAATCCTGTGGTTTAAATGTTGGTCAGCAAGAAGCACATAGAGAGGTGGCCCTTTGAGGGCAAATGCTTAGTCAGACCATACTTAGATGTCTATGTTCAGAAGGTGACTGTGGGGAAGAGCATTGCATTAACTTTTAAGAAGAAGGGAAAGGATACAGGTGAGAGGCCCGTAACACCTTTAGATTCCAAGAGTTCCTTTTGTAAGCAATCAGCCTCGGGCTCCAAACAAAGCTTACATCCCAGTTTAGTAAGAAGAACTGGAACCCCAAACCCTCTGGTTTTAGAGTTAAATGCTCTTCTTAGTGAAGGAGCTCCCATTAGCTCGGGTGGGAACACACCTAAGGGTCTTTGTGGCTATTTTGACTTAGGAGATTTGCAGCATGGAATTCAGAGGATACAAGTTGGAGTTTTGCTGCTTTCCTTCTTCACACTTTTTGTGTGCAAGACTGCCTTTGGAGCAAGAAAAAAGAGAGGTTTTCTTTGCGGCCCTGCAAAAACTAATCTCCCAAGGGATCATCGTACTTGTGCCAGTAGAGCAGAGGTCTCAAAACTTTGTACTCCAACCTGTTTATAGTTTTCAAGCCAAACAAAGACATTTGGCCTATTCTGTACCTCAAAGGTCTTAACAAGTTCCTAAAAGTTCTAAATCACAGAATGAAGGATGCAGTTTCATCAGGGGGACTTTCTGGCATTAGTTGACTTCAGGGATGCTTACCTACACATCCTAATTCTCCAGTCTCATCAACGATTTCACAGATTTTCAGTGAAGAATCAACACTATCAGTTTGTGGCCTTAACCAGGTTGGCTACCAAAGGGTTTGTTCCAGTTCTTGCATTGCATGGCTGGGTGTGGTACCTTCATAAGTCAGCTTTTGTTCCTACCTAAAGACTGAAATATTGGGTTTAGTCCTCGATACATGTCAGGGTAAAAATACTGCCTCTTTGAGCTCAGGTGGAGTCTAAGGAAGCTGGAAGGTCCCTTGATCCAGACATGCATGAGAGTGTTGGGGAACATGGTAACCACTTTTGCAGCTCAATATCCATTCTGTTGAGAACTACAAGTCTCTCTGCCTTGATTGCAGATGGGATTTGTAGCCTGCCCTTACGGCCATGCAAATTTCAAATCTGACAATTGCTGCAGGGGTGAAGACCCCCCCCCCCCCCCCATTGTCAGGGGCAGAGGAGGTGGGGTTGGGTCATCTTGGCACCATATTTCTTTTTTTTTTCTTATGGTGCAACCCACACAAAAAAGTGTACTTAGGGGTGTGCTTTTGTCCACCCCCCGAAGGGGTAGGACCTCTATCCTGATTGCTCCAGGCGCAAGGCTCCTTACAGGGACTAAGGTTTCCAGCATGGCCTTCCTGGTCAAAAGGACTGGTGGACCCCTTTCCTCATGGCCAGCCGAAACTGAACACCAAGTTGAGGGGCTCTCCCAAAGAAGCTGTAAAAGGCACAGTGCAGTTAAAGTGTTTGGAACTGTGACCATGTGCACTTTTCACACATTGGGGTCCCACACTCAAGTGTTACTAGGAACATCCCTGGGGCCCTGCAGGGCGTTGAGGAACGGTCACCCTATATACACAGAGCTTGTTTTCTTATTACTCATGTGAGTGTTTTTAATCCTTTGCTATTAAATACAGTTTTATCAGCTGCACTTAGATGGGTGCCTCCTGTTTCCTTTCTTTTGTCTTTGCATATAGAGCTGGCTTTGCTCTGAGGATGGCTGCCCCTAATTAGTGCTGACCTTTGGGCTGATTGCTCAAGAAACGTATAATAGACTCCTTGTGCACTTATGAACATTATACCTTTATTTCACAGTGTTTTATGTCATTGCCATTGCCATCTCCTGCATCAGTTTATATACATTTACTGTATTGTTTTCATATATAACTTCATCTCTCTGTGCCAGAATTACCTCTTTATTGTTCCCTGATACCACCTCAATCTTCTCCTCACCACCTGCATTGTCTTTCACACTCCTCTCCTCCTCCTTTTCCATCTCTTTTTCCATCTCTACCACCTGCTGCAGTACGTCCTCATCTTCTGGGAGGTTTTTCTGCACCCTCCTATTCCCAGCAACCTTCTCCACAAAGGTCTTTGTTTTTGTCGGACAATCAGTGTGAAGATGATCCATACCCTTGCAATGGGTGTACTCCTTTGGGGCTTCGCACTGACCTACAGCATGTCCCAATCCTCCGTAATTCTGGCAATTCACCAGTAGGTTGCAGTCTTTAGTCACATGCCCTGATCTTCTCACATTTCCAACAGTGCTCAGGCATCCCCGAATATTTCAGGAAGCCCCTGTTAAGTCCAATCTGGATAGTCTGTTTTATGTTTTCAAGATGGTTTTCAGCATGATCATTGACATAAAACTAAGCTCTGTACAACCACTTTCCAGACCACACCCCAACACTATTGTAAATTAATTTAACGAATTCCACAGGCTCACACTCTATTTTCAGAAATTCCATCACCTCTTCCATGGTAACATAGGGGTTATATATCATAACCGTTAGAATTTTCCAGAGTCTCCTATGAAGGAACTCAACCTTGTAGTTCATCACAAGCTCTTCCTTCTTACCATCCCACTCTCTCTTAAACTGTTAGGACTTTTGGTGTTCCTTAAACACATTTCCACAACTCTGCCATACACAGCAATTCCTATCCTTCCACTCCACATAGGGTGAGCACATCTTACATAACTTTTTTGGCAAGACCATCTTCTACATCCATCGCCAATACCTCCACTTTCATTTCATTCCAAAAGCGCACCTTGTGGGCCACCTAAGTGTATCTGCTACTCTCCATCGCAGGCAGAAATAGGCTTTCTCTTCGCTGAGAAACGTAAATCGCACCCAGCTATCCACATACAGGGGGATCTCCGAAATCCAAAGTGCTCTCCAGCACAGACACAATGCCCAGCCCGCTGTTCCCCAAAACTCGGTTCACGCGCAGGAGTCAATTGAGCTAGCCAAAAGGCAAGAAGCAACACCCTGCATAGCTTTTCCACTTCTAATGCTACTCTAAATACTCATAGACAGTTATTTTTATGTTTTGTACCACAACAGAAGTTAACCAAATAACCAATCTTCTTCTACTCCTAAAAATAACAGATTTTTATGCATAGAGATCTCTGAAATGTGAAATATCCGTTTTAGGTCAAGGTGGCTTTAAAAGCACATTTTTTGGGATATAGCCCCATACACTTTCATTATGTGTAATGGTGTGTATCCTATTACCTACAGGTATCTGCTTCTGCTACACAGGTTCCACACGACCACTCCCGTCTACTCAATCCATTATTCACAAAATCTAACTTACTACACTCCCACAATGGTTCGCATTTTGTGAATGTGGAAAAATGGAATTCTAGGTCACTTCCATCCATTCACGCAATGCAATACATTGTGGGAGTGAAGTAAGACTAGTTCTGTGAATTGTAGAGATGGGCAGAAGGGGGTGAGCTGGTGGCTTAACTTTTATGTATAGTCAAGGATGCACATGACTTTTACCACACCAGAAGGCAGCTTGTGGTGGTATCTGGAGGTTGTGAGGAGGCACAGAAGAGAGGATGTCTAGCAGAAGCAAACCCCTGCAGATAATGGGATACACTCCATTACACAACTATTCTGTGCGGTTCTGTAACCCTAAAATACTGTATACTAAACTTTAGCTTTAAAGTATTCACTTTTTTCAGAGTTTTTAACCAATGTTTACATAAGTGATGATTTACACAATAAACATTCAACATCCTACTTAATTTCACAGGTCTGCCGATAAATTAGAAAACGGGACTGATGCAAACAACAGAATTCTGCAAATACAAGCACTTGCCCGTCTCACTTCTGCAGTAAGTTGACAACAAAGTAAATGTGCAAAATATATGTATTGTATCACCACTTCTGACAAAACCCCAACCAAACTGCTTAATTTTGAACAATGGAAATACTGTCAAAGCACGTGTAATTAGGTTCATCCACATATGTGATGCAAGGCCTCACTACACTATTTGGCAGGGGGGACACCACTATCCAGAATCTGCAGTTACAGCTTATGCATGAAAAACCTTTCCCCCTCCAATTAGGCAACCAATTAGTTGCCAATTAGGCAACTAGTGAGTATGCCCACCCTGTGCTGTCTTCCCTTTTGTAATCCCTCCTAAACATCCCCCTTTCCAGTCCACAGGACCTTTCTCCCTCCTGCCCACCCTTGGCCAGACGTTTATAAATTGTATTGTTGATATATGTTTCTATATTTTTATTGAAGTTTTTTAGACACAAAAAATGGTATACGGTTCATCAATACAATATTACAATACAATGTAGTATAATTGAACATTATTTGTTTTACCCCACTCGTTGGTTGGTGGTGGTATTGGTCTTGTTTGGCAATATCATCAGAGGAATGCTTATGAGTATGTTGAACCTTGTTGAGGAGCTTGGGATGTTAGGGGGTGTTAACTGGGGTGGTGAAGGGGGTAGGGAGTGGAAAAAGGGTAGGTGTAACTGGGTGAATGAGGATATACCAGTCTGGTTCTAGGAAGCAATTTCTTATGTTTTAGAGTTATCAGGGTTGTACAGAGCATTTTGGGTTTTTTAACCATCAGGCCCATTGATGGTTGAATTTGTGTTGAGAGAAGTTATTGAGTGTGGATTTTTTTTCCATTTCACATTGGGTATTGAGGTCTGTAATTAGTGATGTAAGAGAAGGAGCATTAGTTGTGTTCCATAATCTGGTGATATTTATTTTGGCTGCAAAAAGTGTGTGGGTAATCATTGTTTGGGAATTAAGAGGGAATTTTTCAATCCCAATATGTAGGAGTGCCAGGGAGGGATTCGAGATTATCAAAGTATTGGTTATTTCAGAAAGTAATTGAAAGATAGTATTCCATAAGGATCTAAGTGATTTACATGACCAGAGAATATGTAGTGTTGAGCCTATGTAGTGTTGAGCCTATTTCACCGCATTGTCGCCAGCATGTAGAGGAGTGTTTCGGGTAGTAAATGGAGAGTTTAACCGGGGTCAGGTACCATTGGTGGAGGATTTTTAGGTACGACTGCCAGTGGGAGCTACATCAGGTAGATTTATAGGTGATGTTGAAGGTTTTTTCCAACGTTTGTGTTGTAATTCGTTCTGATAGGATTTTTTCCAAATTGGTTAGGGAAGTTGTTTGTAATGTGAATTGTAGGTTTGTAAGGTATGTGTAAAAAGTGGAGATATCCTTACCTGGGTAGTGTGGTTTGGTGAAGAAGAGGTAGGCCGTAATTGGGATCTTTGTGGTGTGAGATATAGTTGTCGTTTGCAGAAAGTGAGCAATTCTTAAGTATGTAAAATGTTCGGTAGTAGGGAAATTATATTTTGTTTGGAGAATTTGGAAGGGATATATAGTTTGGTTAGTGTAGAGGTCGGCTATATTAGTTATGCCTTGTTTTTCCCATTGGGATAGTTCTAAAGAAGATATGAGGAGGTGTAGTATGTTAATTGGGGTAGGGATATGTTTAGTGTCAGTAAATTTAGTGGTTAGGAGGTCGTGCCACGCTTGTATGGAGGCTTGTATGCAAGGGTGTTTTGCTTGGTAGTCTATTCGGTTGGTTGGTGGAGTTAGAACTATATTTTGGTGTTTAAGCGGGTGAAATGGAAGGGTTTCCATTGTAGACCAAATTTTTTCTCTTGATGGGTTCCACCAAAAGTATATTTGGTCTAGAAGAGTAGCATTGTAGTAAGATTTTAGGTGTGGGAGGCCTGCTCCTCCTTTAGATGTGGGGCGTATAAGAAGATTGCTGGTGCATCTGTGTTTTTGTGAGTTCCATAGGAACTTTGTGAGAATTGATTGTAGTCTGGAAAAGAAGGAGTTAGGGATTGGTATAGGGAGTGTACGGAATAGATATAGGATTTTGGGTAGGATGTACATTTTCAGGGTTGCTACTCGTTCCAATTTGGAGAGTTCTGAGGTGCGAAGTGTGGCAAGTTCTTGGGGGATAGATTCAAGCAATGTCTTGTGATTTGCAGGGTGTATAGTTGGTCTGTCGTTGCTGTGAGTCTAATTCCTAAATATGGAATACTGTTTGTTTCCCATGAGAATGGGAATTGTTTGGCTAGTACAGTTTGGACTTGGGGTGAGGTATGAAGGTTTAGTATGGAGGATTTGGGTTCATTAAGCTAATACGAGACTGTTGAGTAGGTATATAGGTGTGTATGAATCATTTTAAGGGAAGAGTTTGGGTTGGTGACCATTATTGTTGATATTTGGAATCATGAGTAAGAAAACTGAGAAGTATCTCATTATGTTCAAATAAGTTAGTATGCTTGTATGTTTCATATACAATACTTGTCTATGTTTCTGGACCTCTACAGACCTTCCAATGTAAATGTATATCTCACTGTAAATGTATATCTCCAAAATATGTAAAAGTAAAACTCCCCATTTAAGAGACTGTTTTTTCATGCTTGACACAAAAAAAAAAAAAAAAAAATAAATAAATAAATATATATATATATATATATATATATATATATATATACCTATACAATGGTATCTAAAAACAAACACCATAATGATGAGTGCCTATTATCTTGAGGCAGTTAGTATAGTACAAATATAATTTCCATAAATTTCACCTATTTCAAGTCATCTTTAAAGGTACCACACCAGTGTGTAATTAACCAATCATAGGTCTTGCATGTCATACAGAAGTATAGATCTTAACAAATATGTATACCCTCCACTCTATAAATTGTTAATTATGTAGCTCTGTAAGTCAGGGGTCTAATAGCCATAAAAAGCCATCCGAAAATTCCAGTGACCTACAATGCAATCTTGAGTGAGTCAAATACTGCAAAAGAGTGTAAAATTAAGAAAAACCTATGTTGGTACAGTCTGGCATGTTCCTCTTCTTGGTTGGCTGGTTATTTACAGTCCTTCGAAGATGATTTGAAATAGGAGGTAAATTTATGGAAATGTTGATTCTTATTATAACAAGTGCCTCAAGATATTAGGCACTTACCATTCTGGTATTTGTTTTTCATGGTATAGTGTATATATTTTTTTTATTTTTGTTAAGTATGAATGAATAGTCTTTCAAAAGGGAAAATTTACTCCAAGCATATTTTTGAGCTATTCATGTTCAATGTTATTGGTTGGTCCATAAAAGAGTTAGGGACTAGTATTGGATATGTGGTAGTAGTAAGTACCAGGGACTCCAGACTGCAGAAAAGGTAGAAACATTACTTTTTTTAGAAATATAGATATGTTTGTTTGCAGTGTATAAAAAAATTGTATTACTTTTTTTTACTATTTTTTTTCAACACACTGTGACCAGAGCAATACAATATTACCAAGGGATCAGGATTTTTTTTTCCTTTACACATTATGATTGCTTATACTAATGTATTTCATTGATATTAGCAATCATTTTTACTGAATGAAACTGATTCATTCAGAGTCTTTTGTTGTGATTAGCTTTGATTGGCCAAAGCTCATCACATAGTACGGATGGGCTGTGATTGGGCCTGTCTGTACCATGTGACTCCTGTGACCAATCACAGCTAACACAATTGTATACAATGAATGGCATGAAAGGAAGCCATCATTGTATACAATTGTCATGTGATTTGCTGTGATTAGTCTCAGCAATCACATGAAACTGGCAGCAGACCAGTGTTGTGATCAATCATCGGCAGAGCCGGTGACAGATCGTGCCACTGTGCGGCCCCGTGGCTGCATGATGGGGACCTTCTGATAGTACATCATATGATGTCTACTCAGAAGGAGGTGCATCCCTGCAGGCTGTCAATCTGCTGTAGGCTGGGCGGGAAGGTGCTAATGCAAGGAATGCATTATGGCAAAAAGTATTAAGACTTTAGAACCACTTTAAAAGGCAAAATAGCACAGGTGACAGTGCCATATTTTATTGAATCTAGAATATATGGCACTCTATACAGAGTTGAATTAAAGATAGTTTTCAGAATTGAATTATTTCCAGTGGCATGAATATCTGTATTTACAAAAAATTCCTGGTGAACATCTCATGACCCTGAGGCATCTGGTATTAGCTATGCTCTTTTCTACAGCAAATGCTGTATCTGTTTAACTTTTTTTTTATTCTAATCAAGCACATGACAGAATAGAATAACATGTTTTGACTAAATGTATATATTGATATGTCACATCTTGGTTACAATGTATAGTTGTGCAACATATAAACAAAACAAAAAGTAATACTAAATTAGTTGCAATGTATTTTGTTCCATGTGCTAAGTACAAAGCAAAAAAAAAAGCAGTGAGGTTAAAGTGTTACTAAACCCACAACAGAAAAATCTGTCTGTATATGCAGTAAAGCATGCTTGTTATACTCACTGTGGAACCTAAGGGGTTAAAAAGGTCATTTGATCATTGTGTAAAAAGGCCATTTGATCTTTTCTTCTCTGACCCTCCTCTTGTTCAAATGTGCATGTCTTATATCCTGATAAGACAGACTGAAGCTGTAGCCATTCTGCACATGCTCAGTTAAGGGTGTATTGCTAGAAATGTTTTTTATTCTTGGGAAAGTGCATGTGATCAACACAGGGTCAATCAGCACTGTCCAGACAGAGGTCAGGGGTTTTGCATCCACCTAGAGCAGAAAGAAAATTCCTCCTACAAGCTTTAACAAGTGCTCAGCTGAAGTCAGAAAACTGCTGTAACTGCTGATGAGAAAAGTATTTATCAGTTTATATTTACTAAAATAATTGCATTTCCAGGTTCTGCGTACTGTGGGAGACTAGATATAGTGAATGCAGGGTCCTGGATTTAGTAACACTTTAATGTGCTAAAATAGTATTGGCTGTTCTCCCAGCACAGTGAATATGCTGAAGCTGTGCTGAATACCCAGTTATGTGCAAGGTTAATTAAACAGGAACTGCGGTTTTGTTTTTTTCTCTTTTTAAAAGTCAGCAGCTAAAACGTCCCCCCGCATTATCCAAAATAGAAAAATTACCTTTAGTTCTTCCTTTATTGTTTCAATACAGGGATTTGATCATCTTGCGCTAACATTATTTTTGACTTGTAGTGTAGTGAATGGGTGCAAAGACTATTTCTTGTAGCATATTATGTTTCCAATGTTTAAACAGCCAACTATCCATTGTAATACAGAAGGTTACCAATCTGTCAGCAGTTACTATTTCAATCCAGTTTTTCTACTCTTTTGGCTGGCTTCTTGAAAGTGACTAAGGCGGAGTTCTATCACTTAGTGATAGCTTGCAGTAAATGTAATTTTTTTTATCATTGACTTGTTAGGATTACATGTAATATATATATATATATTGTGAATATGTAACTCATGCTATGATAAATTGTGCTGATAAGCGTTACATTAATTGCCAAAATGTGCTTAGAAAGCAGGAAGAGAGAACAGTAGAGGTAGGATTGAAGTCCGTCTAACTTCTCTTTTTAGAAAGCTTGATACCTGTTTGCGTGTGTCATATTTGAATAGGCACACCTTCATTAGTTTGTAGTCCTTTTTTAGTGTGCTATTAGCACTTCCATTGTTATTGACACTGTCTGGAACCAATTTGCCAGTGAAATGAGCAGTCTCCTCTCACTTGCTCATAGTTTTTAAATCAACAGAGCAGCCTGAGGAGACAGCAATGACTTTGACTCATTATGGCGTTCATTGACAGACATCATTAAAATAATCTCCCTGCACTGTACAGCTGAGAGACTTTGTTATGTCTTGTAAGATTTCAGGCAGATCTGTGATGGGGAAAACAGCGCTTGTCAAAACACAACCCGGCCAGCTCAGTGAATCCATCCACTCTTGCAATAATTGGTCACAAATGGGTAGCTAACTGACACAACTAATTATATTAACCCAGGCAACATGGCCTGTCCTGGCCAAATGGGATATGCCTGAACAAATACGCTTGTATTTTGTATTCATAAACCTGTAACTATTTTAAAAGCAATCATATACTTATGAAAGCTTTTAGCGTTAAGGAGGAAATATGGTATTCATGCATTGCACTGGGTTTATAAACTTGCTGATTTTTTTTTTTTTCAAGGATTGTACAGGAAGAATAACTTGGTTAAGGCCTCATGCACACTGAACATGGAAAAAAACACTTTTAGGAGCGTTTGACTTTTTTTTCTGCCTTTCAATAAACAACCCTCCATGTTAGCCAATATGTCTGTACACTCATAGGCATTTGCAGGCATTTAGAGGCTGAAAAACTCCACTGCTAGCGTGTTCAGGAGCAGCATGTTTTGGCAGAAAAAACGCTTGACGCGCGTACCCCTTCCGTCATGTGATCCTCAGTTTTGTAGAAAGCAATGAAGGGCCAACAGCACAGAGGGTAGGGTCCTTTGTCCTGTCCTGTCTACTCTGTAAAAGTATTTTACAGGTACATAAAAATCCAGTTTCCTTTACCCTACTGTACAAGACATCAGTCTTCAATCATAACAGATGGGATGTCTCAAAGCAGTAAATGAGGGAAGGATAACTGATAGGCATCAACAATAAATAGCCAACAGACCCTTAAGAAAACCCAAAGCCAAAGGAGGGCTAAACGCAGTTTAAACTATGGCCTGCAAAACATTTTGTTTGAAACTGATGTCAGCTGAAGCCTGAACATCCACCTGGTAAAACTTAGAGATGTATGCACATAAGACCAGGTAGTGGCCTTGCAAAGCTGAGCAACAGAAGCCTGATGTTTAAAGGATGTGCCAACAAATCTAGTAAGTGTGCATTTACTAGGAAGGAGGCTCCTTACCCTTGAGAGAGTAACATCTGGAAATGATCTGGGTAATCCACCTAACAATGGATTGTGATGTTGAATAACCCATTTTGGACCCATTAAGCAAGACAAAGAGCAAGTCTGATTTTCTGATTGAGTAGCTGCAAGGTAAACCGCCACAGCTGTACCATGTCCAGACAGTGAGAGCTGTACCATGTCCAGACAGTGAGAGCTGTCTCTCTTGGACCTTTAAGGACATAGAGAGGGTAAACAATATCCTCATTTAAGTGGAAACCACCTGGGGCTGTAAACTCAGGTCTTTGCAGATGCAGGAGCAGTGTGACCGCATACAAACGGTGGTGCGTCAGCGTTGCAGGACCTAAGGAGCCACCCTGTCTTCACTGGAGGTATGGATGTTGCGCTGCATGGCAGCCCCAGGTTGCATCTCTCTAACTCACCCGTGCGGGCACAGTGCAAACAAATAGCATGCTTGAAGGACATGAGGTATGCACAGGAAACTAGGAACCAAGGTAACCTACTGCAGCAAGCTAGGAAGGGAACCCAGAGGAGGGAATGCAGGGAACAAGCGTAAAGCACAGGAGAGTGAGGGATGCTGGGCAATGATTCAGAGAGGGACTGTAAGGAAAACAACAACAGGAAACAATGCTAAGGACACACACAGCAACAGGAACTGGAGGGAACCATGGACCGAAAACAAAGGGAATATAATTGCACAGCCAGAGGGAAAACACTGAGAACAAAGACAGGAACAAACAACATATGGGAATACTCAAGCAGCAGCAAACACCACAGGAACCAGAGGGTCCCAGGTTCCCTATGAAGACACACTAACTAACTTGCTTGAACAATAACACACAGGTAAAAAAAAGGCATATTAATAGTCCCCAGGTTCAGGGCAGATAGACAGGAACTGAGCAACTCGGACAGAAGACAAAACCCAGCACTGGGTCAATGTGCATGGAAGCGTGACATAAAGAAAGGAATTCAACACCATATTGTCCTTATGTAACACCAAAAAGTGTTCCTACATGAGAGGGCAGGCCAGCTCCAAGATCTGTTTGGTATCAGTAATAGTCACCAAAAAAGCCATCTTACGGGTGAGAGCTGTCAAAGGAAAAGCCCAGATTTGTTCAAAGGGTTGCCCTTGTAGGACTGAAAGTTCCGAAGGAAAATTGCATGGCATCACTGTGAGGTGGAGCAATTCAAGCAATCTTTTGAAAAAAGGCATTCTTCAAAAAGCGAAAGGATGTGGGACTTCAAGACATGTGTCCTGTACTATTCTTAAAGAAAAGAATTTTACAAAATTCAAGTGAACCTCCTATCATGATACTTCAAAGTGGTTATAAAGGCTCAGGGTTTATTACCTTCACACATTCTATGCATGAAGGTAAAAAACCCTCTGTGCACCAGCCCCCCTTATACTTATCTAAGTCTGATCCCAATCCGGCCATGTGCACTCGGCAATCCCGGGTCTCTGTCTTCTCATTGGCTGAGACAGCAGCAGTAGCCATTGGCTCCTGCTGTCAATCACAGCCAGTCAGGTGAGAGCGGGGGGGGGGGGCAGGGTTGAGCCATCAGCTCGGGAGAGAGCTTGCTTGGGTGTCCCCATAGCATGCTGCTTTCTATGGGGGCACTAGGCAGGAAGGAGGGGCCAGGAGCGCAAGTGGGGGACCCAAGAAGAGGAGGATCGGGCCTGCTCTGTGCAAAACCACTGCACAGAGAAGGTAAGTATGACATGTTTGTTATTTACACAAAAAAATAATCTGCCTTTGATATCAGTTTAAGGGCACATTCACACCTATGTGCATGGGTTGCAATTAATGTGATGACACTCATGCATAGTTGTTTATTGGGCTTTTATAATTTTCCTTTAAAAGTACACTAAGCTGCACCACATATGAGTGAACCTGCCATATAGGAAAGATTAGGATTTCTACTAGAAATGCATTTACATGCAGAAAAATGGTTTCTGTTTTACAGCAGAAATATGGACTGTCTCTTCAAAGTGGGAATAGGGGATCAGTGATGCGTGCTGAAAGCAAGCCAAGGAGTAAATGGGTGCTGAGTGCAGACTGATAATTTTTTTTAGGAATGTTCTCCTTTGCAGAGTAGGTATATAGCATTCAATGAGTTATATACTGTATATGTATTGTCAGTTCCGCTTGTATTTAGTGCCAAATATAAATTGACATAGAGAAGAATAGCTCTAGCCCTGAAGCCTGCTAACAGGACCGTTAACCTTCCTCTACTCCACCTTAAAGGAAATTGATAATGCATATTATTTCTGTATTACCATTATACAATTTTGTCTGTATGAGTTCAGTGTACGGATGCATTTTAGAAATCATGTTTTTCCAATATCTATGATGCCTTAATTTCCCACACAGATTTCAGATATAACTTGAAACTCTGATTTATATTCATCATTTACAATACTTTATTAAATGTAACAAGACATCATACATCATGCAACATATCTTATTTATGAAAGTCATGGGTGAATATCTGAGAATGTGTTTGTAGCCAGGATGACCTTGTGTGATTTCTATTTATAATTTAAATATGACAGTAGATATGACAATTAATGGCGTATATGTTATTTTTATGTAGAATCTAAATATGACAATTTTTGGATGTACTTGGCCTCTGAATGTGAGCCTGCAGCAGGATCTGATATAGGTCAGACATTGCAGACAGTGTTTAAGATATCTTGATACTGCTCAAGAAAATGCTTTCTGTATTGCTGTGTGCAGAGCCATTCAGCTCATTAATCATTTTTCCCCAAGTCCCCTTGTTGCTGACAGTCCCTTTAACACCAGTGTGATTGAGACCTTGGTGTAGTTGCACGGGCAAATTCTGCAAATAAAAGTGGTTAACATGCTTGCTTTAGCAGTGAGGTCATGGATTAGTTAATAACAAGGACTCTCTGGGGGGGATTTACTAAAACTGGTGCACATAGATACTGGTGCAGCTGTGCATAGCAACTGATCTAATTCTAACTTCAGCTTGTTCAATTAAGCTTTGACAACAAAATTTGGAAGAAGCACAGCTGCACCCGATCCTGTGTGCACCAGTTTTAGTAAATCTCCTACTCTCTGTTTGTTGTTGCTCTCTTTAACATGATTCACATTTTTCCATGTGTCTTAAGATCCATGTTTTAGGGTCCATGCACACTAGGCAGCCAAAAAAATGCCAGAACCTCTGGCAGAAAAAGCAGCATAAACAACCCCCATAGTGGCTCATATTGCACAAGGGTTGGAGAGGTTATGGGCACTTTGCTTTTATATGCGTTTTTTTTCCCAAAACATTACCCTCTGCTCATTTTTCATTATAATCAATGTACACTTGAAAATGCTGAACACTCCTAAATGCTGTGCTTAGGTACATTTATGTCCAGCAAGTGTGTTTTCTGCCTGAAAGCTCCTCTCAAAAACACGCTTGTGATGGGGTTTTTTACAGTCTGAAAACATTGCTAAGCAAATATGCCTGTAAACACCCAAATGTTCATGGACAAGTAGGCTAACATTGAGTTGCTTATACTGGCTGAAAAACAAAATGCCAAAAGTGTTAGATTTGCATATTGTCATAGACATTTGCCTATTCTCATAATCTGTAATTCCAGTCAAAAAACTAAGCTAAAAACTACTCCCACAGATTTAAGCTTGGTTGGGTTTTGACTGGAATTACACTTGAATGTATGCTATCACAATACACAATACAACACTGTGTGTTGCCCTTTGTTCTGTATATCATCCAACACGCATACAGTATACACTAAAATAAACAAACAAGTGCTATAGCCCATCACAATGCACAGATGTGAATGGTATTTTTAATACACCAAAAGGGTGCAAATAGGAGACGCTCATTGTTAGGGTTTGTATACACTCTTAATAGCTTTTTGATGGACTCAAAATAAATATGCTATACCTTGAAGTGAAGCCAGAACTCTTGATCTACATAATTAGTTCAGGTCAGTGACATAGAAGGGAATAAAGACAGAAGGTAAGCTTGATAACCGGGAAACAAGTATTTTCAGAAGAGCAGCTCAACACTATATTTCTCACAACATAGTTTTCCTTGAATTATCTAAGTTATAAGCTTTTTTTCTGCTTTAGGGACAGTTGTGAATGGCTCAGTGTTCTCTGTAAAATGATGGGAATATTTTGGCACTACATAAATTAGGAAAACAATAAAATTGTGGTTGTGGGTGCATAGTGTACCCAAGAATCCTTTTCTTTGAAGGTCCATCCACACCCATTTTTATAACGTATGATGATACAAGTTGCTTAGTGTGTCTTTTGTGAGTTGTGGTTCACACATCGTGAAACATACCTTATCCTTTTTTCTCAAAGCCTGCGTTTTCTGGTTTATCATACCTCCAAAGTTGAAAAAGAGGGACATCTTTTTTTTTTAGCACAAAGTATGTTGGCAAAGCACACCCCTCTGCCACACCCCCAAGAACATATAGACCATGACAAATGAGTATGCAAAATTAGTTGGTTACACTCAAAAGTGCTTTTTCTCCCTGCTACTTTACCTTCATTCAGGTTTTTAAAAAGAACAGTGGCAATAATTTAGACAATTTATTTAGATCATGTTTGGGTTTAGTTTGGTAAATAATGTTTTTGGTAGTTAAATGATTAGTATGGGGTTATAAAAAAAAAACATACAGCACATACTCGCCTGCCTGCTGCAGCATTGGTCTGATGCTGCAGATGTCCCCTACCAGCCTAGGCCTGATAACTGAGCAATATCATGACTGCTTATTGTTCAGTTCTCAGTTTGCTCGAAGCAGAGAGAGGTGACTGACTGTCACTGCCCTTCCGGCACTCACTGGAGCATCGGGCTGGGTGGGGAATGGGAGGGGGTGGGAGTATCTGGTTCAGGCTCTTAGCAACGTACTGAAAGGCTAAGCCAGCCGCCGATCAGACATCTGGGTGGATTCCGACATTATTTCAGGACACTTCCAGAGCCTGGAGCAGCTCTGTGATGTCTGTTGACTGATTCTGAGTCACAGGAGAGCAGAATGAAGTGCAAATGGCTTTGGCAATACTTATCTTTTCAAAAGTGCATTTTTATTAGAGGTTCCTAAATCAATGGGCAAAGGAGTAGGAAAGGACAGGGACAAGGGTGTAAGTGTTGTGGTGCATTAAGGGTCAGGCACATTGTTTACAACATGCAGTAGATGTATGCTGGGATTCCACTGGAAATAAATAAAGCATCAACATGCACATAGGTATGAACCCAGGGCTTCTAGAGGCTTGGTTGATTATTCCATTAATTTGCACAAATGTTCATAACATGTAATAATGCAGTGTTTTTCAACCTTTTTTGTGCAAAGGCACACTTTTTTCATGAAAAAAATCACGAGGCACACCACCATTAGAAAATGTTAAAAAAATTTACCTCTGTGCCTATATTGACTATATATAAAGTAATTCTCTTGAATAGGAATCAAACACAAAGAAATTATTTTATAATTACTTTATTATGAAATAATAAAGTATTTTATAATTGGACCCGGGGGCCGGACCAAGAGTAGATGAATGATGTGTATGTGTCATCCATAGTAAGTATAGTAATATTCCCCCATAGTAAGCATAGTAATTAATCCCCCATATAGTAATTCATCCCCCATAGTAATTAATCCCCCATATAGTAATTCATCCCCCATAGTAATTCATCCTCCATATAGTAATTCATCCCCCATAGTAATTCATCCCCCATAGTAATTAATCCCCCATATAGTAATTCATCCCCCATAGTAATTCATCCCCCATAGTAATTAATCCCCCATATAGTAATTCATCCCCCATAGTAATTAATCCCCCATATAGTAATTCATCCCCCATATAGTAATTCATCCCCCATAGTAATTCATCCCCCATATAGTAATTCATCCCCCATAGTGTAATTCATCCCCCATAGTGTAATTCATCCCCCATAGTAATTCATCCCCCATAGTAATTCATCCCCCATATAGTAATTCATCCCCCATATAGTAATTCATCCCCCATATAGTAATTCATCCTCCATATAGTAATTCATCCCCCATAGTAATTCATCCCCCATATAGTAATTCATCCCCCATAGCAATTCATCCCCCGTATAGTATTTCATCCCTCGTATAGTATTTCATCCCCCGTATAGTATTTCATCCCCCGTATAGTATTTCATCCCCCATATAGTATTTCATCCCCCATATAGTATTTCATCCCTCATATAGTATTTCATCCCCCATATAGTAATTCATCCCTCATATAGTATTTCATCCCTCATATAGTATTTCATCCCCCCATATAGTATTTCATCCCTCATATAGTATTTCATCCCCCCATATAGTATTTCATCCCTCATATAGTATTTCATCCCTCATATAGTAATTCATCCCTCATATAGTATTTCATCCCCCCATATAGTAATTCATCCCTCATATAGTATTTCATCCCCCCATATAGTATTTCATCCCCCCATATAGTATTTCATCCCCCCATATAGTATTTCATCCCTCATAAAGTAATTCATCCCTCATATAGTATTTCATCCCCCACAGTACTATTCCCCCCCCCCCTTCTAGTAAGCCAAGTCCCCCGTGTCAATTCACTTACCTTTTGCGTTCCTCTCGCTGTCTTCCCGCGCCGTTCGGGTCTTCAGGGCGGACTGTGAGAGGAGCCTAGCTCCCCTCCCCTCACGTTCGGCACGCTGCCCCGCCTACACACATCCTGACAGCCACATCCGCAAGCCGGATTAAAAGGTCCGCGCGGACTTTTGGGGCTGCCAACCGAGAGGAGGCAGGGGAGCGGCCGACCGAGAGGAGGGAGGGGAGCAGGCGCCCGGCACACAGAAGAGCCGCATTAGACTGGGTAAAGAGCCGCATGTGGCTCGCGAGCCGCGGCTTGCCGACCACTGAATCATTAGATTCTAATGATTGGTCTATTTGTGAGCCGAAGCCACATGTTACAGATGAAATTGGAATTTTTCCCACGGCACACCAGACAATATCTCACGGCACACTAGTGTGCCGCGGCACAGTGGTTGAAAAACGCTGTAATAATGCATCTTGCAGTGCTACTGTGTAGGGTATGCAGGGTTGCCGAAACATAGTGAGCACTCTTGATATTTGCATGGTAAAATAAGGTTTTTTACCATGCAAATATCAAGGTTGTCATTGAAATATAAAACATATTCCTGATGATTTAATTAGTAAATTGTGCAAGTCTCAGTCTGTTTACTTTATTGTCCTTTGTGAATGAAAACAAACAGATGGTGTGATAAGTTACTAGCCCACACTCTGCACATTATCCAATAACAATTAGGCAGGTAAATGATTTCCTGTTAAACCTGCAAGTCTGCAATGGATTACTCTTTTAGGAAGGCAGTCTTTCACAACAGGTAGGGGAGTCAATGCAGTGCATTTGGAATATAATTCAAAGCAAAATGTTGTTATCCAAAGCAACCAAATAGGGGGCTATATTTTATCATGTAAGAAACGTTTGACTTGTTTAGACAATGCTGCTACTTTAGCATTTTTTTCTAGAACAACAGTTAGTTTCTTTCCTTAGAGTTTCTTGTTTAGGCTTCAAAATGAAACAGTATATATGGAAATATGTATATTGTCCTTAGTAACTAATTAAATAATCTCAGTAAAAAAAAACATTTTTACATATTTACACAGTGTTGGTACATTTTGTGCTTTTTGTAAAGCACTTTACAGAAAGCCTAAAGCATCCTTGATAGGAGTCAAACTCCAAACCTTGGTGCTGCAATATAAGGGCACTTGTTTGCCACCATTGAGCCTCTGTGCTACAGCTCAATGTTCTTTCTTTTTATACACTTTTGTGCATGAGTCCCAAATGATTGGTAGAAATGGGCAACACAGACAACGGTATCTGAAATTTTTGTTTTCTTCTGACAGCATTTGAAAAGTCATACACGTGCAAAATTTGACTATAAAATGTACATATAGCTGCATAATAGCTGTATGATTGGCACTTTATGGTGCATGGATGAAAAGAACCTATATAATTTGCTTATTGCAGTTTGTTTGGATATTGAAAAGTAATTGCAGGCTCAATTATCTGCAAAGGTGTACTGTAGTCTGTCTATGTAAATCAGAGGCAGCAGCTGGGGGCTAATCGACTTTCTTTTCCTGTGCAAGTCTGTCCTCTGCTGGTGAAAACTAATAAATGCTTTGACTTCAGGGAAATGTTTGCATTTTTTAGTTTTGTTACCTTTTAGAGCTACCAAAAACTAAAGTATCTGTTTTGTAAATAGACTGCAACTCTCCTTCTAAAATTACAGTTTTTCAGTGCTGTCCAGGGGCGGACTGACCATTTGAAAACTCAGGCACTGCCCGAGGGCCCGGGTCAGTAGGGGGCCCCATGAGATGCCCCTGGTACCTTTTTCATAGGCTTTTTTGAGTTTTGGCAAGAACACAGGGGCCCCATGATCCCCTATTGCCCGGGGGCCCCATGAGTTTTCAGTCCACCCCTGGTGCTGTCCCCTAAAGGTGATTTAAACCTTAACAATGATCTGCTCTTATTGCCTCCATTTTGCTTAGTTTAAAAGTTAAAGTGTTTTGTTATGTTACTGGAAATCATGTCAGCTGATCACTTAATCTGCCACTGCAGAGCCTCCACCCGCTGCCATGATGGAAAGGGGGGGAGGAATCGGGGGTGTGGGCAGTTGCTTTATAGTAACATGTTATACCCTGAATACAGGTGTAACACATTACTAAAGGTGAACTTAGCCTTTAAACTCCAAATTTTCTGCAATTATCAACATGGAATGGGTAACATATGACTATTATGTAATGAACAGGTATTTACAGAAAAAGTCTAAAACAAATTTACTCAGGTCTTTAGTAATAATATATACTTTTATCCCTGTTTTCAATTCTGTTTCTGAGTTATTTACTAAACAAAAAAAATTGTGTATTGCAAAAGTAAAAAAATAACACATACATGTGGGCAAAAACCATGCATGTGCACTTGTACAGTCATTTAGTGTACAAGTCATACCAAGACAAAAAAACACAACAGAACAGTTTTAAGTGGGGATTGTAATAACAGGCATATTTGAAGACTAGCCAAATGGAAGTTTTATAGAGCTTCTGACATCCTGTATGGTCTCTGGAACCTTTCAGCGTGTGAAATTACAATTAAAACGTGAAAGTAAGAGTAGAGATGGATTACCATCTTCACGTTATGATCATTAAATGCAATGCACTGGAATACATAGTTGTGTTGGCTTTCATTTGCAGTTTCATTTCATTCCCAAATGCACATACTGTATATAGTAAACAACAAATGACACAGCTGTGCTTTTACCTGCAAAGTGAATAGGATACCTTAACACAATGTAAGTCAACATAAAAAAAAAAAATTGCACTTAAGCACAAGAAAGCTATGAATGGGCTCTAAGTGTTAGAAACTAGGATGATTTTATTATATATAGAATAAGACCCCTTTAGACTGGTGTGCTTATGCCGCTCTAAGATGCAGTTTCCTGCATGACAAAAGCGCATGAAAACTATATCCCTTTATATAATTTGTAACTGTTCACATCACTGAGCTGTAGGTGCGCTGTGTTTTAAAAAGTCCTGTATCCAGTTTTTCAAAAGTGCACCAAAATTGCACCTTTCATTGTGATGGGAATACATCAAAAATGCACCGCATCTGCATTTTTGGTTTGTTTTTTTTAATCACATGTCCATGTTTTACAGTGGCATGCTGGGAGTCAGGAAACAGTGCAGCAAAAATGTAATATTCATTTTTGAAAAAAATGCATACCATATTTTTAAGTACACCAGGGTGCAACGTTTCTAAGAAAAAATGTTCATACATAAAGAAATTTAGTTGAAGTTGAAGACCCTACCACTAGAGGGTGCTTGATACCTGAAGAAATGTCAACTCATGTATTGATGTATTGCCAGCATTAGTAATAGTTAAAGCAAAGCACACAGTATATACTGTATGTGCATGTAATCCTGTACAGTAAGGAGGTGACATATGTGCAGCCCTCTTTTTTTTGGGGGGGGGGGGGAGTTATGAGAGATGACTTTCCTCAAACAGGCTAGTGTGCTAAACCTGTAGGTAAATAAATAAGAGAACCAGAACCTTCGCTAAGTGTAAGAGTGGGTTTGATAACATTGGCAGTGCCTCCACCCAGGAGAGGGCCTCCGTGAACAGATGGGGGGTCCCTTCCTGGGAAATTAACCAGTAATCCAATCAAAGTAATTGGGAGCAGAGGAACTACTGCAACCTGCATATAACATTAAGCATTAGTATATAGATTCACTCCAGTATGGAAATATTCCAAGCTAATGTTGCAGTAAAGTTCAGTTGCAGGGACCCCTGAGGAGAATCGTGATGTGGAGTCCGTCTTTGCATCGGAGACCTGAAAGCAAGATAAGCTGGGACGGGGAGATTCTCCAGCCTTTGTCCAACCAGCTTAGAATGCAGATTCTCACTAGAAGAAACCATTGTTTGGCACTGAAACCCAGAGTCAGCCTAACTACTCTTCATCTTAGTCCCTAGTAGTTTCTAATCTGTCATGCAACTGGACCTCTAACTACCAGAGGTGGCCATCGGATGCCTAGCCTGGGTCTAGCCTATGCTGGTTATCGAGTCCTGAGCTACTAGCTACAGAATCTCAGACTATGAAGGACAACAGAAGCTGTATATAAACTCTATTGCAGTAAACAGGTTCACCTTCTAATATACTGGAAGGTGATCACTACACTCATGCAGTAGCACAGACTTGGCTATCTGGCACTAAGCAAGATAATAACTATAGGATAAAGATAGGTCTGTCACAAGGATTAGATACACACTCAAGAAGCTATGTGCAGCTGCAGTTAAAGGATAAGTTCACCTTTAAAAAGAAATAATAAATGCACACTTCTTGCAGGTAAAAAATGTGCATTTATTTCTTTTTTTCTTGGGAGCCTGTAAAGTATTGCACCTGCTATCAGGAGATCACAGGTGAAAAGTCAGGCTCTTACAAACTGTCAGTACACTGTCCATACCTACACTACAGGCAGGCAGTTATTTAAGTCCAGGAAGCTCAATAGGCTATGAGAGTGCTCACAAGCGCCCTTGCAGTTCGTTGAGAAGTATAAGCCGTCAGCCACAATGGCTGAGGTTATTTGTAGGCATTCATGCACAGAACTCTGCGAATGAATGAGGCAAACATGTTGGTTAAACCCCACATGGCTGTGTTGCTTTCAAATTGGGAAAGCGGGTTCAGGGGTGAAGGTCCCCTATCTGCTGGCACAAGGAGGGGACAGATCGGGAGGTGAGGTAGTGGATGCTCAACATGTTACACCCTAACATGTTGAGAAAGGTTAATCTATTAGAACAGAATACTTGCCTAATAGTTTCTGCTTTCGGCTTAGGTTAAATATATCTCTTATGTATATAAGGTGTCAGGAATCGCGTCGGCGCATCCGCAGAACGCCGAGGCGCATTAGCTGGCAGGCACTAGGACATAGGCAACCGCGGCAATGGCGGCAGCCACGCATGCGCACTCGCGATCGCGGACACGCGCCTTGCACCAATGACAGCACAGGGCGCGCTATTTAAACCAGCCCTGTGCAGACTCAAGTTGCCGTATGGTCTTCGTTCCTTGTCCCCTGCTGATCTGTTCCTGAGAGATATCCCTTGTTGCGACCCTGCTTGATCCTGCTTCCTGTTGACTTCTCCTGCCCTGTCCTCTGGCTCGTTTGACTACTCTTCTGCCTACTCCTGATTGCTTGAACTCCTGTTGCTGAACCTGGCGTGTGACCCGACTATTCTCTGCCCGCTGCTCTGTACCATCCTGACTCCGCTGTGACTGACCTGGCCCGTCTGACTACGCTATACCTGTTATCCATCCATCCATCCATCCTGCATGGATCCAGTCCCCCTGCCTGGGCCTGCCAGCCTCTTCACATCAGGCTCTCTTGTTGGGTGCACTCAGTTGGGTGCACTCAGGGGTCGCGACCTGGTCTCAGTCTGCTCTAAGTCCATCCCCACCATCAGGGGCCCTGGTGAATAAGCAGATTGGGGCTTAGACTCCGCATCCTGGGGAATCCCGTTTTGTGGATCACTAGAGGTACCGCCGGGCGGTGCAGGACATAAGGTCATATGGCTCACTTCTTGGAAACTCCCCTTTATATAACATCACAGTCCTTCAATTGGGGTTTCTCACCCAGTTATCAGAGACCGGAAGTACCTGTCTGTAACCAACTTTGTGGTAATTAACCCCTTAATGCCGTCGCCTCTTAGCCCTTTAAGAGTTTTCTGCTGTCAGGAGGCGGGGTTGCTGATCATGTGATCGCTGTGATTAGCTGTCACAGCGATCACATGATCGGAAAGCTCCTGATCACAATTAGACATCAGGAGCTTTCAGTTAGCTGCCGGTAACAGTGCCATGTTCTGGTACGAAACCAAAGAACAGAGGTGTACCACTCGGGCAAACAATCCAGATCAATTTGGTACGCATATATGCATTAAAGCCCACCCTCCAAGAGGTCGCATTTATGCGTACCGCCGGTGTCAAGAGGTTAATAAGCAAAAGCTTATTAGAGGGCAACAGATCCCTACATATGAAAATTATTTTCCCAGTTTAGCTAATTCTGTAACCTCTCCCTTCCTTTAGTTCCACTTAATTGCAAGCAACTGAAATATAATATGTACTTCAATTATATTACATATGCTGTTATGAAATGTGAAGTTTAACAGACAGTTTTGCTAGTAGTTTAGTTCAGGATCTTCAGTCCATCGTTGCTGATTGCCATGTCCACCAGCAATGCATTCTAGTTTGAGTTAGCATCAGTGGACTGAATCATCTGTCAGATTCCCTCCGAGACTGAAACTGAATCCCTATAGTGGAGCAAGTCTCTGCTCCTCCCATAAACCCATGATGAAGGTGTCACTCTCTCATATCTGAGCTCTCTAATAATTTATTTTGGATCCACTAGCACACAATTGTTTGGCATTTGGGCAGAAACATGAAATCTATTGAGGAAAGCTGGCCTTTGTATTTCCTGAGAGATAAAGGTGGAGTTGGCTTCTAAATTTATACTTTCTTTTAAATCTTTAGGCCCCTTTCACACTGTTGTGCTTTTGTCATGCTTTTCCAATGCAACAAAAGAGCCTGAAAACTATTTCCCATTAAGGCCTCATGCACACAGGGTGTTTTTGCTGGCACTTTTAGGGGTTCAGTCGTTTTTTTTTTACTGCTTCTAAACGGACCTCCATGTTGTCTTATGTGTCCATGTATAACTTTTTAGGAGCTTTCAGTGGCAGGAACGTTTACAGGGAGGAAAAAAAAAATCCAGAGCCAGTGTGTCTAGGAGCAGCAGCGTTTTGGCAGAAAACGCATCTAAATGCGTCTAAACACATGGTAAAGCTAGGCGCATTTAGTGCTTGAGCGTTAATTCATTTCAGTGGCCAGAATTATTATTCTGGCCAATTAAATGAATTCATGCCCAAGCGCTTGATGCATGTAAACACATTTAAATGCTTGTTTACAAGTTTTAGGTGTTTTTTCTGTAAAAATGGTGCTGTCAGAAGGAAGGCTTCTGAGAGAGTTTTTTTTTTTTTAACATCTTGTGTGCATGAGGCCTAAATCCTACATAACTGTTCACATTTCGGGTGCATCTTTGGTGCAATTTTTCTAAAGCACATTAAAAAAGCAGCTTTCATTGTAAGTCAATGGGACCGCATCAAAAGCTCAGTGTGAAAGAGCCCTTATCCCAAACTAAGTGAGAAATTTTCAGTCAATTAAAGGTCTGTTTCACAGAAATATCAGGTGGCAGTCGCTGAGCAATTGACTTTTCGCAGTGTTTGGCACTAGCTACAGAATTGCCAACTTCAGTAACTACTGATGGTATCTAATGCAGCTGCTGATAACATTACACCGGAGATTCCTAGCTGCATAGAGAAGCACTGTAGTTAGCTACAGCAGCAACTTGTATCCATTTAAGCTTCATGCACTTGGTTGTAGAAAAAATTACTGATCTTAACTGGCAAAAAGACCCTGTGTAAAAAAAATACATAGTATGCCCACAGAGTATGGACCAATTATAGTCCATAAAGTGCATGTATTTACATGCATAAACATGTGTTTATACATGTAAAATTCTTCTTTTATTTAAATTACATACATGCACTTTTACATTACCAAATAATTTGCTGATCTCAGATGCAGATTCTTCCATTTAGATTTTAAGGATCTGAATGCAGCACAGTTTTACTGCTCTTTATGCATCATGTGCATGGGCCCATGAAAAAACAATGGAACTGCATTCAGATCAGAAAAAAGGTGTACTAATGAAAAAACTATTTTTTATGGCTGTGTGCATGAGCCCCTACAAATCATCTGAGAAAATATATAAAGAGGTCTGTAGCGGCTACAGATCTCTGCTACAAAGCTGCTAATGTGACATGGCACTTGTAGTACACCAAAATGGCTAGACAGAAACATTGTTGGAATGAATTACAAGATGATTGCCATTTCAGTAGAAAATGAAATCTGGAATCATTAGGCTGGTGCGAATCCTAAGAATAGAAGACCTTCATGAAATAAAACACTAAAACATATGCAAACCTTAATGATAACCTTCTCTTAGTTGCTCCCAGTGTAACACAAAGTGTTTTCTTATAGACATTTGTTAAGTGCAAAAAATACCTGTTGATCATGCCAGAAATCAAGTGTTACTCATGTTTTGTGCACTAGTAGTATAAACTGCGTTTTCAGGCCTGCCTAGTTCACCTCTGTGATTTGCACATCATCTCCCCGTATGTTATGAATGTGAAGATGGGGTATATCTTCTCTAGTTGAAATCTGATGCGAGCACCCTAGGTTGACAAAGCTTCTCCTCCACAGATACAATACAGTGTGGTTGATGTACTAAAACTAGAAAGTGCAAAATCTGGTGCAGCTCTTCATAGAAACCAATCAGCTTCCGGGTTTTATTGTCAAAGCTTAATTGAACAAGTTAGAAGCTAATTGGCTACTGTGCACAGCTGCACCAAATTTGGCACTCTCCAGTTTTAGTAAATGAATCCAAGTGAGTGTTGTCACCCTAGGACTGGAAGTGTGTTACTGGCAGAAAACCTGGTGGAAAAAAGGTAAAATAGCCTGAAAAAATAAATTCAATCTCTACACCCAATGAATGGTAAACTGTAATATCTTACACTTTTGATATTCAGTTTTTATATACGATAATGTTTTAAAGGAAAATCCACCCAAATCAGATCACCTAATTTGGGTGAACTGGGATATAATTTGATTCTGACTGAATGTAACTGAATTTTTAATTGTATCTTAAACAACCAGTAGAAATCTCTTCCCCGTTCCTTAAAGACCTTTAAAAACTGAATCAAATTGAACCCTGTCTAGGGCTGTTTCTCACAGCAACTAATAAAGTGGTAGTTATAGCTGTTACGTCCACAGTCAACCAGAGGGTCATTTTTGGCCAATAGCTCCCCTGTGAAATAAGTGTGGATATACTTACCTATCTGGTGACCCATGTATTAGCCGCTGCAAGTATTCTACACTTCTGAGTGTGTAGATGCTTGTTCTTTTTGTTGACCACTGTAGTTCCTCCTGTCAGCTTGTACATCTCTATAGGGCGTACCAAGTGACATGAGGAACCACAGCGGCTGGAAGGAGGAACAGGTAGTTCCCCGACCGACTGGTTGAATACTTGCAGTGGCTAGGGAGCAGAGATGCAGTGGGTTTTCAATATATGGGCCACCAGAAAGGTAAGTATATCTACACCTTTTAGAGCTAAATTATTGGGTAAAGGTGACTCTGTGGTCACAGGCAGTGCCTGGGCAAGGATCTTCAGTATGGCCAAAGTGACCCCCCCCCCCCCCTACACTGTGTGCACAATTATTCGGAAAGTGAGTATTTTTAACGCTATTGTCCAACTCCAAGCTGTATAAACTTAAATGCTTATTGGATTTAAGCATATCAGGTGATGTGCATTCGTGTAATAAGGGAGGGTGTGGCCTAAGGAGATCAACACCCTATATCAAAGTATGCATAATTATTAGGCAGCTTCTTTTCCTCTGGCAAAATGGGCCAAAAAAGAGATTTAACTGACTCTGAAAAATCAAAAATTGTAAAACGTCTTTCAGAAGGATGCAGCATTCTTGAAATTGCTAAGATATTGGGGCATGTCCACAGAACCATCAAATATTTTGTTTCAAATAGTCAACAGGGTTGCAAGAAACATGTTGAGAAAAATAGACGCAAATTAACCGTTTCAATACCGTGCAATTTTACACCTTCCTGCCCAGGCCAGTTTTCAGGTTTCAGCGCTCTCACACTTTGAATGACAATTGCGCGGTCATACAACATTGCACCCAAACTAAAATTTGATCATTTTCTTCACACAACTAGAGCTTTCTTTTGGTGGTATTTAATCACCGCTGGGGTTTTTATTTTTTGCTAAATTAACAAAAAATGACCAAAAATTTTGAAAAAAAACCACATTTTTCTTTGTTTCTGTTATAAAAGTTTACAAATAAATAATTGTTCTTCATAAATTTAGGCCGAGATGTATTTTGCTACATGTCTTTGGTGAAAATAACCCAAATTAGGATGTATTTTTTAGTTTGTAGGAAAGTTATAGAGTTCACAAACTATGGTATAGATCTGATTATTGATCAATCCTGAAGTACTGACAGCCAATCTAATATCTTGAGGTCCAAGAATGTCAGAACAGTACAGATATCCCCCAAATGACCCCTTTTTGCAGAGTAGACAGTCCGACGTACTTCATAAGAGGCATGGCGAGTTTTTTGAAGTTGTATTTTTTTGTCATAATTTTTCGGAAAATGAAAAAATTAAAAAAATTATTTTCACTATTTTTTTTTTTACATACTGTCACCAGTGCAGTACAGCGTCATCATATAACTGGCATGGCGGTGAACAGCGACACTGACTGGTGACAGTATGAAAAAAAAAAAATATATATATTTTTTTAATTTTTTAAATTTTTTTATTATATTTAATTTTTTATTACATTTTTTTTTATTTTTTTTAAGATTTTTTTTCATATTTTACTATGACCAAAATAGTACAATGTTACCATAGTAACACTGTACTACTTTGGGGAAGTGATCAGTATTTTTTTTTTTTTTTTTACACAATTTGCTTATAGCAAAGAATTACTTTGCTATAAGCAAGCATTTACCTGAATGAAATCGATTCATTCAGCTTTTCTTTTTTTTTTTTTTGTGCTTAGCTGTGATTTGGTCACAGCTAATCACATGACATGTGCATGTGATTAGCTGTGACCATTCACAGCTAGGCACTAGTATACAATGGATGGCATCATGAATGAAGCCATCCATTGTATACAACTGTCATGTGACCTGCTGTGATTGGTCACAGCAGGTCACATGGTACCGGCAACGGGAGCCGATATTCGGATCTGTCATCGGCCGTGTCCGAGGTGCACGGGCGGTGACAGATCGCACTGCTGTGTCGCTCTGCAACAGCGCAAACCGCGCATGTGCGGGAGCACGCCAAATGGCGTGCACCCGGAAAGCTGCAGCGCTTTTCAAGCCGCCAAACGGCCATTGGCCGGGCGGCTAATGGTTAACTGTCAAAGATTTGAGGAGAATCAAACGTGAAACTACCAGGAACCCATTATACTTCAGCGCTGCCATGTTCCAGAAATGCAACCTACCTGGAGTGCTCAGAAATACAAGGTGTTCAGTGCTCAGATACATGGCTAAGGTAAGGAAGGCTAAAATCCGACCACCAATTAACAAGAGACATAAGTTGAAACATCAAGACTGGGCCAAGGAATATCCGAAGACATATCTTTCAAAGGTTTTATAGAATGGTGAGATGAGTGACTCTTGATTGACCAGATGGATGGGCCATGGCTGGATCAGTAACGAGCACAGAGCTCCACTTAGACTCAGATGCCAGCAAGTGTGGAGGTTGGACCTTTTTGGGTTGAAAATGTACCCAAAACAACTCCCAATCCTACTGCCAGTTTTTAGAAGACACTTTCCTCAAGCAGCGGTACAGGAAAAAGTCTGCATCTTTCCAGAAGACCATGATATTTATGCAGGACAATGCTTCATCACATGCATCAAAGTGCTCCACTGCATGGCTAGCCATTAAAGGCCTTAAAGATGAAAGAATAATGACATGGCCCCCTTCCTCACCTGACCTAAACCCTAAATTGAGAACTTGTGGGCGCATCTTAAACGGGAGATTTATGGTGAAGGACAACAGTGCACCTCTCTGACACAGTGTCTAGAAGGCTGTAGTTACTGCTGCTACACAAGTTGATCGTCAACAGATCAAGAAACCGACAGACTCCATGAATGGAAGGCTTATGACTGTTATTGAAAAGAAGGGTGGCTATATGGGTCACTGATTTTTTTTTTTTTTTAAATGTCAGAAATGTTTATTTGTAAATTTTGAGTTGTTTCTTTATTATTTTCACTATAGCAGATGAAAATAAACAAGTGAGATGGGAAAATTTTTGTGTTGCCCATTAATCGTGCACACATAGATATTCTACTAAGAAAGCCAAAATCTTACTTTTACTTTCTTAAATATTCTGGTTTGAAATTTGTTAACATTTTGGATTGACCAAGGGCACTGTAGTTGTTCAATAATGAAATTAATCCTCGAAACTACAATGTGCCGCCTAATTGTGCACACAGTGTATTAGCTTTAAACTACTTCAGTGGCATATGTTTCAGGTTCTGTTCTTTTGGCATCCTCCTCTTGTTGGAATATCTAAGGTGGTCACCTTTTCTGCCTACCCCTTAGCCTACTCCTGGGTTACTTTACCAGCCAAAGCTTTGGTAAAATCAGGTAAATGTAAGCTGCATTGTGAAATGTATAACAGATGTCTGTACAGACAAGGACACCTTTGTGGCCTTAGAGAATCTTTGTAAGACTGCCTGCACTAAAGCCACAAGCAGCAGCCATGTCTTCATGCTGCAGGCAAGTGGGAGGGTCAGCCATGGACTGCCAACCATTTTCTGCAAGCAAAAGAAGCCCCCCCCCCCACTGCTTTGCCAGAGAGAGATACATTGGGGTTGATTCACTAAAGGCTAATTGAGTGTACACTTTGCAAGTGCGGTTGCACTAATTTTCCCCAGAGCTTAGTAAATGTGGTAAAGCCCTGCTGATTTCCATCATCCAATCATGTGCAAGCAAAATGCTTGTTTTTTTTTCATTCTATTTTATTTGCACCTTACTGGGTATTCTTTATAATGTGCAGTTTTACCACATTTAGATTTACTAAGGAAAATTAGTACAACTGCACTTGCAAAGTACACAGTCTTTCCCTTCAGTAAATACAGTATTTATACATCTCAGGAACAAATAAACAGATATACAAATTATTTGGCAGGTAAAACCGCTCCAAGTTATGCATTTTATTTGCATATTTATCTGTTTTCATGGTTTTCACAAACGAGAGGCATTTGTTCCAGGTGATTAGTGATCAATCACTAGCAATTTTAGTGACACGAGTGAGCTACTAAATTCAGTCATGTAGCTCTTTAACATTAGTAAAGGCAGAGTCAATGTTGGTTTGTTTTTATCATAATTTAACATAACTGTAACTTGCTACATTTCATTCATTAAAATCAAAAGCTCCTTCAGGGGCTAACATAATATATGCAATTGAAGTGTAACTATGTGCAACCATTAGAATAATTGTATGAGAAACACATAAATCATTTTGTAATGAATCCTAAATCAAGCTAGGCTTACATTTTACTCTTTTTGCATGGTTATTGTTAATATAAGTAACAGTTAAGCTGGTCCAGAGACCTCAGACTTCCAAAGCTTTGCCAATATGTTTATTTTCTAAGTATGCAGCACTATAGGTAATCTTCATTTTCAGTATGTTATATATTGCTGACAGACTGTTTTATTATCCTTATTGAATAAAAGTAAGAAATGATTAACGGCTCCATGAGAACAAGCTAGTGTGGCCTAATTTATTAATTTACAGTTTGCACAAAGACTGCAAATAAGAATTCTAGCCTCTTAAAAGCCAATGTCAGGAATGATTAATGCATCATTGATGGTGCTCCTCTCTTGGGATATGCAGAGCAGATTATTTCCCTTTAAAAAATGTGATGTTCCTAATATTTAAATTAATTGAATTAGGATCTTGGATTAGGCACCATGGTGCTGCTGGTTTATTGAGATAGTGACAAAAATGTCTGATAGCCAGACAAAAAAGGAGCATGTTAATTTATGTTATATGTAGAAATCATAAGTTTCACAATTTTTTTAAAAGAAAGACAGAAAGAAAGCAGGACAGGGACTAAAGATGAGGAAATGAATAAATTATTATGTGGAGAAATTAGATGGGAGAGACCAACATTGAAAAAAGCTCTTGTTTAAAAGTGCCTGAAGTGCCCCATAACAACCAGTCAGGTTCTCCTGTTTATTTTTAAGCTGGGCTCTGTCAGTGCAGGTTATGAAATTAAGTAGAGAATGTGATTGGTTGCCAAAATCAACACTGACCACCTTTTCAGGTTGTATTTGTATATGAAAGCCTAGAGAGAAGAGCGGGAGAGCAATCTACAAGGGGAATTAGAAGAAGAGATAGAGGGGAATAAAGAAATAAATGAATCAAGTAAAATATAATGCTGGAAAATGTCATCTCCACCCAAAAGTTATATTTCAGTTTTTATTTTAACCTGATTGTAACTGATAGTCACAAATAGTCTAAACCAGTGTAGGTCGCAATATCCTCAGGAGAAATCACTGTACATAAATGAAACTCATATCATTTTTTTCACACAAATAGGGCTTTCATTTGGTGATATTTGATCACCACTGGATTTTGTTTTTTATTTTGTGTTATATAAACGGAGGCGAAAGGACCAAACATTAAAAAAACCCAATATTTTTTACTTTCTGCTATATAACATACCCAATAAAAATTAAAAAAAATGTAATTTATTAATGAGGCCAAAATGTTTTCTGCTACATGTCTGGTAAAAAAATAGATTTTTTTATACTAGTATTGGCGGTGATCAGCGATCAGTGGGACTGTAATAGTGTGGTGGGCAATCTGACACTAGCTGACGCTGACTGGAGGGTACACTAAATGACACTGACATCAACAGTGACATTAATATGGTGATCAATGCTAACACTATACACTATCAGTGTACTAATGACACTAGCTGGGAAGGGGTTAACATCTAGGGGTGATCAAGGGGTTAACTGTGTGCCTAACAATGTATATTGCATGTAATATTATTATACAGGATTTATATAGCGCCAACAGTTTGCGCAGCGCTTTACAATATAAGGGAGACAGCAATATGTGCTGCTTATACTAAGTGATCTTGTTTTTTTCCTGTGCAGAGAGTGCACAGTGTACAGAGCTTTGTGTCGTTTACCAACACAGAGCTTTCTTTTGTTAATCACAGAGCCAATCATTGGGTCCTGGCAATCAATCATTGGCTAGAACCTACTGATCGGCTTGTGCTGTAACAAATCACAGCACAGCTGGGGCAGCAGGCATGCATGCCCTACCCAGAAACGCTGATCACGTACCAGATACATGATCCAGTGCACAGTGGCCACCCACTGAAATCTATTAATGCTTTTCACTTTTTCATTGGGAGAGGTAAAAACTTCCACTTTACAGGACGCTATGTAAACCAGTTAAATATTTTCTGGTTGTTCCAACAGGATGGTGTGTTGTGAAAGTCACATCCCTATGAAAAGCGTGTGACTTAAATGACGTTTACTGTTCAACAAAGACAATTAAAAACTTCCTCTTCTATTTCATTGTTCTCTCTATCAGCTCTGTAAATGTTGCCAGAGGAAACAACTGTCGGTACAGTTTCCTGCATGGGACCCTCTGCAAACTGTTTTGTGACACTTCTCATAGTGACATTGGCAGAAACAATCCGCTCACACTCAGAAATTGACCCCTTGTACAGCAAAGTTATCCCAGAAAGTGAGCTTTACTTATTACGAGCTAGAAGAAGGCATGCCAAATTGTTAAAGGAGAACTCCAAGCAAAAATCATATTCTACCTTACATACATCTTACTTTACTTGTATAGTCCCAAGCATTCCTGTTAAAGTTGCACCTCAAGCATCTAAACACATGTATACTTTCTGCTTTACCTTTTCATTGTTTTGGTGCACAAACTTTCTAGTTAAGTATTACTGTTTCTTGGGCAGTGCTCTACTTAAAGGACAGTAGCAATGATCTTTATTCACTGTCCAATGAGAATGGTGGAAGCAAAGAGGTGACAAAGAAAGCTGAAACACTGGATCAGGAAGATTAATTGCTTTTTTAGAAGCTATGGAGTCAATTTCCTAAAACTGGAGCACGCAGAATCTGGTGCTGCTATGCATGGTAGCCAATCAGCTTCTAATGTAAGCTTGTTCAATTAAGCGTTGACAATAAAACCTAATTAGTTTTTATATAGAGCTGCACCAGATTTTGCAGGCTCCAGTTTTAGTAAATCTCACCCTAAGTGCGCCATATGTCTGACTGTGCAGTGTAGTAAATGTATGTAAAGTGATAGACAATTAAAAATTATTTGACAACGGAAACAGTAAACATGCATGTATTTTATCAGTAGGAAAAATGGCTGCTAAATTTCTGCCTCCTCAGCTATTCCTCAGCTGGTTGATTGGGTAGTGGAGGAGCAGCAGCACACTGAGCAGGTCAACCCTGTGCTCTTTTTTTTCCTGTGAAAAAAATTGGAACCTTCATTGCGTCGGAATGCTAACATTCCCTCTCCCGGTCAGAGAATTGCTGTGTAGGTTACAACAGGGAGCTAAAATATAAACAGAATTTTAAGTAACTGTATATAGAAAACATTTAATGATTTTAATGAATACATAGCTGAAATAAATGGTGTTTTGACCTGCCATTTGGCTTTAAAGTAGAACTCTGGCCATAATTAAGAAAAAACAATTCTGGCACCCCTATGCCCACCCCTTGCACACAGTAATACCAACAGCACTGTGACAGCCAACCTTCTGTTCTTCAGGGCTTTGAGTGAGAGTTGGTACTCCTAGCACCTACACCTATTTTTGCAGATATAGACACTGATGGTTCTTCACTGATTACAGTAGAAGTAAGATGAAACTGACAAGTAGGCGGCAACAAGACTAGTTGGGAGACCAGCATGCAGACCAGCTTCAGAAGTTTGGTGATCACAGTGGGAACCAGTGTGGTGGAAGATTGCTGAACAACAGGTTTAGGACCTTTTTTTTTTTTTTTTTTTTTTAAAAAGCAAGTTAAAGATTGCTGAAGGAGGGTTGAAGGGCAGAGGAGGCCTCTTGGAGTGAGGAATTTGTGATAAGCTAAAAGAACCTAAAGCACTCAGTTGCGATATTTGTAAATATTTTTCATTTTTTACTGTGGTCAGAGACACCTATTGTAAAGGAGATTTTACAAGCTGGCTCAGTTCTGCACCTTTCTTGTTAAAATTTGTAGTGAGAAAATTGAAGAAGGAAGTGCTATGCTTGCATAAATGACATCAATAACATTAACATTTCATGTCCGGTCCTACCACTTCTATGATTTGTTCTGCCCATCTATGTCCACCATTATTTAGAAAGAAAAATTGTGCATCTCTATATGCACACATGGTGCCTCCATATCTCTGGTGTCACTGCAGAAGCTCTGACAGTAGCAGAAACTGTTTACTTTCAATTTTTGGTTAATTGAAACTTTAGGTGGAAGTCATTGAACAGACAGTGAGGAAGGAGTGATCTTCTGATTCATTCACTTTGTGTATAAATCTCAGCTTGAGCTATTGTGTTTGGTAAACAACAAGCTTTTTTTTTTAACAAAGCAGGTTAGCATGGCCTAAATACACATGAAAAAGAACCTACAGCTTAATCTGCTCACTAAAAATGAGAATGCAAAATATTTTTAATAATAAAGGAGAAGTATAGCAAAGCTATTTTGGCTATACTTCTCCTGGCGATCACAGGAGTACAGTTCATTCTTCACTCCTGTGACCTGTTTTCAGCCGACAGCGGTCTAAAGACCGCTGTCTGCTGATGCCAGTCAACTGGTTCAGGTTCAGCATTGTTTGATCGCTCAGTTCTTAGTGCAGGGCCAGCGGAAGACAGATGCAGCATCAGAGCAAAGCTGCATCCATGTAGATGAGTTTGTTTTTTTTCATAACCCATACTTATTTAAAAAAATAAATAAATATGCTACTGTTTAATCCTGACCACAATGAATACAAAAGGAAATGCCATGCAAAACTATATATTTCCTTAGGGCAGCAATTTTGGAATTGTGTTAAGTGACAATATTTTCTATGCTGTAAGTGAATATGATATAGGCAGGCTGTAGTGAATTTTGTTACTTGTTTACAATTGTATTCTATATTTTGAGTAGTAAAAAAAACTCAGAATTTTATTTCAAATTTAACTGTTCTGAGATTTGCATAATACAAAATGTCAACTTCATAAGACTGAGTAGGGAAATTAGTTATATGTGAATAGGCACAGCTTTTAATGCATATGTGCCTTTCATAAATTAACCTTTTTTTTTCTTTGTGGTTTATTAGGTGCAGCGGGAACTTGCAGCTGTTATTGCCTTGAAAGCAAGAAAATCTGGTGAGTACTCATGAACTTTTGGAAAATGTCACCCAAGCATCAGTTACATATCTGACTAATACACAGTACTAATGCTTTTGGTCTTGTGATGGGGAATGTATTCTCAGAATTCTGCCTGCACAGTATTTATCTATTGGACATGTTCTGTGATTATTCATTCAGTAATAGTAGCTCCCTAAATTTAAAGTTGACCTGTCAGACACAAAATACTGATCTTAGGCTAAAAGTTAAGCTTTAGTGTAAAAAGTGTAGCACATAAATCTTTCCTTATAATATCTGTAAAGCCCAAATGAAGTCTCGTACCTTTTTATATCATTAAATTCCTGTTTTCTCCTGCATGTTCTAGTTTGTGACTGATTTTTGCTTGGAAATGCTTTAAAAAACAGTTTTCAAACAGTGCTACTATCTACCCTCACACTGCAGTGGTCTGTGGTGGCATATCAGAGTAAGAAGCACACTCTTCAAGCTTCCTCACACAGACTTTTATTGCAGAAGAAGTGAGGGATGTATCACACCAGTTCTGTTACTTAGTGCCAATTACTGAATTTACTATTTTTAAATGTGGTATTTTTTGGACTGTACAGCCATACTTAACCCCTTGGCACCGGCACCTCCCGGCCCTTTAAGGGTTCCAGAAGCCGGGAGGCGGGGTGGGGTTTTAGGGTCATGTGACCGCCGTGATTTACTGTCATGGCGGTCACATGATCGGGAAAGGTCCTGATCGAAAGAGGAGATTGGGACCTTTCCGTGAGTACCGAACGTGTGTGTTGGGAGTGCGCAGGGCACGCGCTCTGAGCACATATGTTTTTTTTTTAATAGAACGCAAATGTCTGGCCACTCGGCGTCTAGGCCCAGATGCCGGGAGGCTGCACATTTGCGTTTGGCCGGTGCCAAGAGGTTAAACATCCATAGCACTGCTGTAACAGGAAAATTAGGTTAGGCTGAGAAAATGAAAGCCTTTTGTACAATTTGACTTTGTATCTGCCTCTCTGACTTCAATTGATCTTTAAATGCTTTTGGGCTTGTTTTTACCTGTGTTAGCCCTCTGAGAAGCGAGCCACACACAGGGGTTTACACATGTTGTGGATGTAATGCTTTACATTGCGGCATGGCAAAAATTATTCTCTCTGATGTGTTCGCTAGGCAGTGCTGAATGTGACCCATTCAAGTACCTGAGTGATGTGGTGGTGCAGGCTTTTAGGAGTTACAGATGGTGAGAAGGCAAATAATGCTTCCTCACCATCTGTTTTAAACCCTAAAAGCCTGCACCAGCATGCTGAAACTGTGTGCATTGCATGCAGCTGCAGGGAGGTTGCAGCATGGCCAATTCACTTATTCATTTTTGATCATTTTTGCCATGACACAGTGCAATCATGGAATGTGTATACCTCTTATACAACTGCCTTGCAGCTTGGGGGTGGGGGATAGCTGTAAGAATGAGATTCAGCCTCCTGATTTTACCACCCTCAACTGCAAGTGTAAACTAGGCCTTACAAGGGCTAAATCTGGGTACACATGGGCCAAAAATCAGCCAAAAATGGTTGGTTTGGCAGGAACCTGCTGACTTTAGGCCTATACAGCTGCCTGATAAACAGAAGCTGGTATTACGGCCAGCTTCTGTTGAATGGGTATGTTGGAAAACCAGCATCTGACTGGCTTCTGATCAATGCTGACAGCCAATGGCCATCCCCTGTCATAATAGCACAACGGGGAAGATCGCTGCACTAACATGGCTTGTGTTAGTACGGTGATTTGACCATTTTTTTCTATTCAGGCTGTTGGGTTGAACAAAAGAAAAATTTTCTCATGTGTACCCTGCATAACAAGCATTGATACCTATAGACTGTGATGGATGGTCAGACAAAGACAAACTGATATTGACAGACTCAGCACTTACAATCATACTTACATATTTTTCTGTGCATTTAATAAATATATGGGGATAAGTCCCTAGTGAGGTGTTTAATGGTGATAAGTCAGGTAGGAAGTAAAAACTATTTTTTTTTTCATTCCTTTACTGTGAATTCTTACTGAAAAATACAGAGAAAGTAATAGAAATGTATCTGTTTAATAAATGGTGAAAAGCACAAAAAATTACCTATGACCCTGATAAATATGGAGAAAAATCTCCTAGATTTATCACCATGTCACTTTTTTGGTGAAAAACTGAGAAAAGAGCCAGGAAGTGACCATTTTAAATATTAATCAGACATCACTGCAGGATTGCTCATGCTGTAAAGCATCCAGTTGCGCACTTTGCAGCACATACTCTCATTCCCCCTTCCTTTCATATTTCTGCACCAAATGCACATAGGGCCTTGTTCACAACAGCAGGCTCACTTTATGATGCATATTATGCATGTGCTTGGTCTGTGTTGTAACAATGCATCTTAAGCCCCTTTTACACTGATACAGCAAGGTTTTCCTGCAGTGCATGTGCAGTGTACCCTTGTGCGAGTTACCTGCGTTTTGCCATAAACTTCTATTGTATCAGGCTGTTTTGATGCGTTTTATGAAAGTGCACTAAAACTGTCTGATGTAATAGAACTCTATAGCAAAGCACAGGTAACTCACTCTAAACCCGTGGATACACTGTGCTGCACATGCAGTTCAGGAAAACCACAGCACATCAGTGTAAATGTGCCCTTAGTATTTAAGTTTTTAAATTTTTTAATTTTAAGGGCTCAACCACACAGCCTGCATGCTAAAACACTTTTACACTGCGTTGCTCAGGGGTGGTATGATAAACATGGAGTGATGGTAGAATAGCAATAATAAATTGTTAATATTATTTTATTTTTTTTGTTCAGGTTTGGGTGCTTATTATTGTTATTATTTTATTATTATTCATAATGTATTTAATATATTTTTTTAGGGTTAATTATTAGTTATTTATTACATGGTATTCATTTTATTTATGATTATTTATATTTTACATTTATTTATTGATACATTATTATTATTTTTTACATTTTTCATCTGAGCAGAAAAACAAGTAAAAACATGAAACAAAATTAGCAAATGCGTGCAAAAACGCACCAGTCACGCATTTCCATTAATTTTTTATGGAAAGAAAACCACTTAAAAATATGAAAATCTGCCCAATTTGAGCAACCAAGAAACCTCCAGAAATTGTTTGAGCTTCAGGCGTTTGGCTTCAGGCGACTTGGAGTGGAGATATAAACCATCTCCATTGGGAATAATTGATTTTTTTTTCTCCTCAAGAGTTTTGGAACTTCGAGCTACAAATCACTCAGGTGCGAATGGGACCTTAGGGAAGCAAAGTTGATTCTCCGGCCATCTGGCATTGACTGAAGTGGATTCAACCTGGTTGGTTGTGTCATGTGATGTCAGTCCCCAAGCTTTGAGACCAACTTCGATTCAAATTGTGTTGGACAGCTGGCACTCCAGCATAACTTTTCTGCACATTTTGTGATGGGGTGATATTCATACCATTTTTATATCTTAACTGATAATTATTAGCAAAGGCTCTCCATCATGAGTTCCCTAAAATTCTAAATTTGACATATCTCAAATAGGGCCTCAGCCAGCTTCAAGTGCAACTACAACATTTTTTGTAAAGTGGAAATTCATGCAAAAAGCTACAACCACTTTAAAGGCATATGTCCTAAAATTGACCTGTTAGTCTGCACTAATAAATGTTTAACATGTTGCAATATACTACAGCAACAACTTTTTTTTTTTTTGGAAAAAGCTCTTTTCTTGATGTAGTGGTGTATTTAGGTTTTGTGCTGCCCTAGGCAACACAAAAATTTTACTACCCCCCCCCCCACACACACACACACAATGATCGTGTGTGTGTGTGTGTGTGTGTGTATTTATATATATATATATATATATATACTGTATATATTTGGACACAAAATGTTTACCAAAACATATTCAAGCTATAGTTATATAATAGATATGGGCGGAAAGTGCACACTATCAGGTTTAATATGAGGATATGTACATCCAAATTGGAGAAGGGTTTAGGAATTACATCTCTTAAGGGTAGCCATCCCCCCTTTTTCAAGGGACCAAAGGTAATTGGACAATTGAATCAAAAGCTGTTTCATGGCAAGGTGTGGGATACTCCTTTATTATGTCTTCATCAATTAAACCAGTAAAAGGTCTGATTCTAAGTGTGGTATCTACATTTGGAATCTATTGCTGTGAACATACATCATGTGTTCAAAGGAGCTGTCAATGCAAGTGAAACAGGCCATTGTAAGGCTTCAAAAATAAAACAAATCCATCAGAGAGCAGCTACATTTTGAGACATTCTGAGGAAAGAACACACTGGTGAGCTCAGCAACATAAAAAGGCATGGATGTCCATGGAAGACAACAGTGGTGGATGATCGCAGGAATCTCTCTATGGTAAAGAAAAACCCATTCACAACATTCAGACAAGTGAAGGACACTCTCAAGGAGGTGGGCGTATCATTGACAAAGTCTACAATCAAGAGAAGAGTTCATGAGAGCAAAAACAGAGGGTTCACCACAAGGTGCAAACCATTCATAAGCCTGAAGAATAGAAAAACCAGATTAGACTTTTCCAAAAAAACATCTAAAAAAGTCAGACCAGTTCTGGAAAACATTCTTTGGATGGATGAAACTAAGATTAAACTGTACCAGAATGATGGGAAGAAAAAAGTGTAAAGGAGTCTTGGAACAGCTCATGATCCAAAGCACACAACGTCATTTGTAAAACATGGTGGAGGCAGTGTGATGGCATGAGCATGCATGCCTTCCAGTGGCACTGGGTTATTGGTGTTTATTGATGATGTGACAGAAGACAGAAGCAGCCGGATGAATTCTACAATGTTTAGAGATATACTGTCAGCCCAGATTCAGCCAAATGCAGCAAAGTTGATTGGATGGCGGTTCACAGTACAGATGGACAATGATCCAAAACACACTGCAAAAGCAACCCAGGAGCTTTTGAAGGAAAAGAAGTGGAATATTCTGAAATGGCCGAGTCAATCACCTGATCTCAACCCGATTGAGCATGCATTTAACTTGCTGGAGGCAAAACTAAAGGCAGAAAGCCCCACAAAGAACAACTGAAGACATCTGCAGTTAGAGCCTGGTAAAGCATCAGAAAGGAGGAAACCTAGTCTTTGGTCATGTCAATGGGTTCCAGACTTCAAACAGTCATTGCCTGTAAAGGATTCTCAACAAAATATTAAAAATGAACATTTTTTTTTATGATTATATTCATTTGTCCAATTACATTTGAGCCCCTGAAAATGGAGGGTCTGTGTATAAAAATGGTTGCAGTTCCTAAAATTTGTACTTGATATTTATGTTCAACCCCTTGAATTAAAGCTGGTTGTCTGATGATGATCATTGAACTCTCTCTCTCACGAATATGTTTCAATAATCGTGTGTGGGTGTGTGTACAGTCCCATACGATCTCTCTGTGATCCTGTCTCATGTGCTGCATGAAGGAGGACTGTTCTGACAGGAGGGTGAGCTCGGAGAACACAACACAGCTCACCTCCTCCTGGCTCTTTCCTCTCTGCCACCTCTCCTCTCCCTGCTCCGGGCTGTCCCCTTGTCCTGGCTCTGAGTGTGGGCAGGGAAAGGAGCTCAGCGGAGACCAGCCACTCAGGAACACCAGGGCACCCCCTCGATCCAGCTAGGTCTGTCTCTCCCTCCAGCAGCAGAAAGGAGAGAGGGGGAGAAACCGGCTTTCAGCTGCTGGAGGGAGAGATACAAAGTGCATTGTTCTGCAACTGCCCTCCCCCACCACTCATTCCTCCTGCTGTCCGGGCCACCTACAGGAGTACCAGTGGTACCCCTCTGATGGCAGCCCTGTATGTGTCAGTCCGTTGCTGATCACCAGGTCCCTCCTTCCAGGGGGGGCAGTACCGCCCCCCCTAAAAATTGCTGCCCTAGGCAAATGCCTTGTTTGCCTCGCAGTAAATACACCACTGCCATGACTATTAAAGAACGATCCTTAATGGATTATAAAAAAAGAACATACATACACACTTCTATTGTGCAGCATCTGTGTGAAGTTGCATCTGCCTCACTTCAACTATAAGAGAGCTGAGAGACCAAAAGACAGCAGTGACTGTCAGTCCACTCTGCTTCTCCAGCAGTCACTAGAGCACTAGGCTGGGAAGGGGGCAGGCACAGTAAGTTCCAGCTTTCAGCTACTTGCTGAAATGCAGAGTCACCTATCAATCAGTCAGCCAGGTGGATCCTGACAATATTGATAAAATATTCTAGGTCACAGGACAGCATAAGAAAATGTACTCCTGTGCAGGGGCAGACTGACCATTTGGAAACTCGGGCACTGCCCGAGTCAGTAGGGGGCCCCATGAGATGCCCCTGGTACCTTTTTCATAGGCTTTTTAGAGTTTGGGCAAGGACACAGGGGCCCCATTATCCCCTATTGCCCAGGGGGCCCCATGAGTTGTCAGTCCGCCCCTGCTGCTGTGACCCTCAAGTAAAGTTCAGCCAAAAAAGCTTTGGCCATACTTCTTTTAGTCCTGCCCCACACTGTGAATCACACAGGAATGTGCTGCATGTACCTGTTCGATTTCCATGTGATTCAGTGCGGTGTGATTTGAGCCCATTTATTTTGAATGGGCTCAAATTGCATGGCATCGCAATTGGTGCATGCACTATTTTCGGAAGCGCACTGCAACTGGATCGCAAGGTACTTTTGTACCATGCGATCTGGTGCAGACAAATGCACTGCATTTGGGGTGTTGTTAACATTGAAACCCACTGCATCGAAACTGCAGTGAGCTATGAACGCTGTGTGAATTTCCTTCAACGAGTTCTAGTGTGAACCTAGCCGGAAACTCCACACAATTTTGCCAGGGCTGAGATAATGCTATCAGTTTCTGCAAATGGAATAACTCAGATTGCAACATTGTAACTTTGAAACAAGTCACAAGGCGAGAGGCTGCAACAGTGGCTGATACATTTGAGACATTTGTAGGGCTAGGTTCACACTGCTGTGATCAGATTTTGATCCTGCTTTCAGTGCGTTTATGTAGTGAAACTCAAGTTGCATCTGAAATCACACTAGTGTGAACAGATTCTAAACAGCAGCCAAAAGACACCAGGATTTGCATGATTGTGATATCTTTGAGTCAGTATCTCAGTCCAGAATGTAGGTGCTGACCCTGTATAATGCATAATCAATGTTTGTACCATGGTCCTGGAGAGAAAAGTAAATGAAGACATTGTCATATGTGAAAGTGGTGCTTTACACATTGCTCAGCATAAATACACGTAAAGAAGACCTTTAAGTATATTTACAAGCTGGTGTGAGTAATTTCCTGACCATTATACTTTGTGACTAATAAATTGGAGCTTTTGTTGTGCCAGTGATTGCAGGAGACCTGAATACTTAACCTGTCACAATATACATCAAAAGTATAATGTTTCAGAAAATACCTACCTTTGATCATTAAAAACAGTTACTAATTTCCAGACAAATGACTATGCTTAGTCTGAGATGATGTGCTGCAGACAGGAGGAAGCATTTTCTTAAGTCTCCTCTCGGCAACCAGAAGACTGAAACATTGTAGCTTTGTAACAAGACAAAAAGTACAAGGCTGCAGCAGGGACTGATCTGTATGGGACATCAGTGAACAGAGCCAAGAGGTGCATGGGTACCAGGAGTTATATGATCCTGCCAACATCACAGTCCAGGATGTAGTTGGCTTAACAGATATGGCCACTTCCTTCTGGAGAAAAAAAGCACATAAAGGTGTTGTCAGGGAAAGTATGATGATCTCTGGTAATACACACCTGAAAGTGTTACAGTTACACATTACTTAGCATACATGTACTCAACAGTAACATATAGTATATCAGATGCTAGAGCCGCTATCAAATCACACCCACTAATTTATGCTGTGGTGTTTTAATAGCAAAACAAAACGTAGAAGAATAAAGGCTTTTCTTTTACATATTTATTTCCACATTGCCCTTTCTACAGCAGAGCAGTTTTTCCATGCCATATATACAGAATGTGGTGTGCATTAACACAGATCAGACAACAAGCATTGAGGCTTTATATAATGTTTCTCCTATTTACACTATGATTCCTTTGTAAGGATTTTAAGTGCCCTGTTGCCAATTTATCAAACACATGTACATTTGTATAGAGATCTAAAAGAATGGTAGTGGAAAACTGACCATTGTGCCTCTTAGTTTGCTATTGTTGAGTAAAAAAACACCCATTAAGAAAGAGACCATTGTTTCTCCTTCTCACCATTTATATGCAACCCAGTGACACCATATGAGGAGCATCTTAGCCCAGTACCAAAAGGAAAAAACAACTTTGGTACACTGTGTTCTTTTATTTCTAATGCATCGCAAAAGTTATGAGTTTAGAATTCATTTTATCAGTGTCTGTGCTGAAGTTCTGTTTGTCTTCGTTCACGCTACTGCGACCTGAAAGTCTTGCGACTTACAGTGTAACTTTGCCAGACGACTTGAGTACTGTAACAAATATAGGAAGTGCCACAGAAAATACAAGATAAATAATAAGCAGCACCTCTAACCAAAAAAGGTGAAATTGTGTATAAAGAGTGCGCTAGTTATTCACAAAAAATGCAAGGATAAATAATAGAAATAACAAATAAAGTCCATAAATATAAACATAAGTCCAGCCACCATAAACAGTGATAATCCGATATCAACTTAACATCAATCTTGAAACAAACACCCATGTGCAAATCCGACACCAGATGAAATTAATACACTCACCAGAGCTATATGCTGATTAAGTTGTAAACCAGCATGATAGCATTTTGCTCTGGGAGCGATGATCTGCAGCAACTACTTTGAAGCGACTTTGCAGCAACTCTGAAGCAACTTTCAGGGAATGCCTGGGTAACCTTCCTCTAATTTCAGATCTAAATCACATCAATTTAGATGGGGATCCGACTTGGAGGCGACTTCCATTAAAGTCTATGGGAACAAGTTGGATTGAAGTCGCTTTGAAGTAGTACAGGAACCTTTTCAGGAACCTTTTCTAAAGTCGGAGCGACTTCAATAGTGCTAATCAAGACAGCTCTCATTGACTAACATAGGATTTCACATGTCATGCGACTTGGGATTTCACAAGTCAGATCCCAAGTCAGTGTGAACCAAGCCTTTGTGATTATGGACTCAAATCCTAAAACTGGCTATAAATGAAGAGGTTTGTTTGTTGATATATAAACAATTAATCCCTTGAACAGTCTACCTGTTAACAAGAACATCAGCTCTTCAATGCTACCCATTACTGCCTATGGTTCAGTAACGGCAGTCATGAACATACTGCCTTGTGTTGCTTAAAGGGAACAGGGTAAATTAGAGCTGCCATTTTTCTGCAGTCTATATCTGCCATTGAATAATCAGCTATGATGGGTTAGCTGTTTTTCTTTGCTTTTGAAAGAGAGAAAAATATAAAATCAGTTACATACCAAATTGATCCTATGTAAGGCTGAGCTCAATAGGTATGTCTTTTTATGCAACCTAAAGTGGTTCTAAAGTCAAAACAGTTTTTACCTTAATGTATTCTATGCATTAAGTTAAAAAATATTCCTCTACGTGTCCTAAACACCTACCTGGTTCCTCTCAACACTCCGTTGCTGTCCTGGCTGCAGCACTGCTCCACCGCTTCCTGGACTCAGAGGACACAGGCGGCAGCAGAAGCCATTGGCAGCCAAACAGGGGCAGACTGACCATTTGCAAACTTGGGCACTGCCCGAGGGGCTGGGGTCAGTAGGGGGCCCCATGAGATGGTACCTTTTTCATAGGCTTTTTTGAGTTTGGGCAAGGACACAGGGGCCCCATGATCCCCTATTGCCCGGGGGGCCCCATGAGTTGCCAGTCTGCCCCTGCAGCCAAACTTCTGTAAGGAGGGAGCAGGGCAGATCGTGAAAATACCCGCTCTGTGCAGTATCATTGCACAGAGCAGGTAAGTATAAAAATGTTTTATTTTAAAGCAAAAAAAAAAGTAGCATTTAGTATCACTCTAAAGGCAAAGTTCACCTTTTCAGGCAGAGTTTCACTTTTCATAATAAAAAGAAGTCTTTTCTAATGTCTTTTCTACCCAAGCTATCCCAATGTACAATGTGCTTATCGCTCACTTACCTAGTCTATGGCAGCCTTCAATCTGCACCTCTCTGTTCCAAATTTAAAAAAAAATACATTTTAAGCCCTGACTTCCTGTAGCATTACGTGACCATTCAGGAACCTTCATATCGCATCATGCACTACCCAACTGCATCACAGAACAGAGCGTGTTTTACCTCTCTGGACAACACCTCCCTCATTACTGGACCACCTCTTTTTTTTTTTTTATTTCCAGGCACTTTTCTACATCTTCCCTTAAGGTGCTCAAACACTGTACAGTCTCTTTTAGATCTTTCATCAACTATGTAGTGCAAGGGCCTGCTTGATTTGATACAAATTTAATAGATTGTTCAAGTGGGTCCACCTATTACATAGTTTTTGTAAATCTAAAGGAAATTATACAGAGATTGTACAATCAGACTGCACAGTGCATGGGTGTCAAACTTGCGGCCCTCTAGCTGTTGCGAAACTAGTCCCATCATGCTTCTGCCTTTGGGAGTCATGCTTGTAACTGTCAATCTTGCAGTGCCTCATGGGACTTGTAGTTTGGCAACAGCTGGAGGGCCATCAGTTTGACACCTGTGACATAGTGTATGGTCAGCTTTATAGAAGTACACGAGAGAGACTAGATGGAGATACTAAGGCTGGCCATACATTATACAATTTTCTTGAGATTTTTGCTTTAAATTTACCAAAAACCATATAATATGAGGTCAAACCTAAACAGCACTTTCAATTGTGTCCAATTAAGCAAGCCCTAGCACTACATAGTTGAAGGTAAATCTAAAGGAAATTGGGCAGAAATTGGACAGAAAATTGTATAGTGTATGGCCAGCCTTAGCTATCATTGTTCTTGTGTAAACACACTAATTTCACTTTCAGGCTCCAATCACACCCAGCAAAGTGGGAGTGCATATTTTGTGGCATATTTTTTCATACAACATGCATGTGCATCAAACACAGCAAAGTAGCCCATGGGGCATTTTGGAATGTTTCGGTTTGAACATTTTTTTACTGTACGTTTTTGCAGGCAGCAAAATGCGTGTTTGCTTCTGCAGTTGGAGTGCCATTAACAATTAATGGCACATAAAGTGTGATTAGTTCATTATAGGTGTATAATTGGAGGACACACCTATCTATCCAATCACTCTGTATCCAATCAGGCAAGCCCTTGCACTGTATAGTTAATGGTAGATCTCAAGAAGATTGTACAATCAGATTGTATAGTGTATGGTGAGATTACAGACAAAACACTGGGTATGTATTCAGGAAAAACAATGTTCACTAACAGTGATTGCATTGGAAAAGCATGTAAATACAGAGGTTGGTGGGAGCAATCTCTTAAGGAAGGGGGGGGGGGGGGCAGGTGCAGGGTGTGTTATAATTAAGACCTTTAAGACCTTTACCAGGAAGTCATGGAGGCATTTTCTGAAGAAACTGGTGGCTGAGGTAATGCCTGCCCGAGAATATAGAGAAAACTTTATCTTTTCTGCAACAGAGGTACATTCATGGTATATTGGTACATAGGAAAGCTGAGATTTATTAAAAATAGGCAAACTTGGCCTTTCAGCTGGCCATATACAGCTAAATTTTGGCCCTCTTGGCACCACCCAGCTCGGCAAAGCTTGACTAAAAAAATCAAAGGAGCAGGGTAAAGAATGGTCGGCCGAACAGTGACTATGGGTAGCTTTTTAATACTTCAGAAGTGTGCATATTTAGTTTTTCAAGCCTGATTGGGAGATTGTTGCACGACTGTGCTGTAAATGTGTATATCATGCACTAATTGTATTGCCACAATAACCTAAGGGCATTTTCCTCAGTCACCTCTTGCCAGCTCTCTTCTTGGAAATATGTTTCCATGTGAATTTTCAGCTATGGTCATTCAGAAAGTGAAGACAGATAGCATGTACAATGATGGGGAGAAACACTTACTGCTCACTGCAGCACATTTATTTCATTGTTACTCTGCACCTGATGAGAACAATCAATATCTCCTTACCAAGAATGTGTTTGATGGCTTTTGCAGTTCTCTCAAAGAATAGCACCATTTTATAAATTGGGTAGTGTGATTTGGCATGAATTTGAAGTCCGACAAATTACCTCCCTTCAAATGTCTGTGCATATGGTGAAGGGATATATCTGCATCCTTCTATCAAATAATAACATTGTCAATATGGGAAAATCACTTTTGTTGTGTTCCTGCAGTGGGAGCAGTCACTGCTTTTCTTATCTCTGGACTTTCTGTAAGATTCCTTTGTGAGTGAAGGGAAATGTTTCTGTTTATCTTTCTTAGGTTCAGTTTATCTTTCTCATGTTCAGCTTCCTATTTTTTCTCTCTCTCTGTTTCCCAGCAGTCTGAACATACATACTGTATAACTGTCTAAAATTTAGACCAGTATAAAGATCATTACATGTATTATAGCATTTTTTTAAGCAATGAAAAAAGTTTAAAGTGTTTTCACCTTTTTTATAGTTTGGTGGTTCTTCTCTCCTAAAACCTCTTGCATCTACTTTCTATATTCATTTGCTTCAGCAACAGCTTAAGGGGAAACTTGCCTACACAGTGTACATAAGCACAGCTGCCTAAAGTCTCCATCAAAATTACATACGTATGACAGGGGGACAATGCAGGAGAAAAATTGGAATACAGTTTTTACCGATAAGGCCCCATACACACTGGGCATTTAACCCAGCTGTGGTGATTAGGTGGTGGCAGAAGGCACAAGTACACTATCCAGTACCCATGCCAGCAGCCTGGTAAACTCTATGAGAGGGCAGTATGCGCCCAAGGATAACTGCCCAGAATGTAGACTTCTTGCATTTCTGGCATTCATCCCTGGGTGCATAATGTATCAAATGTTAGTACTGCTCAGTGCACCACTCAGCCCCAGCAACCGTCAGCCTGTCATAGAGTTTACCAGGCTGCTTGCAGCAGAACTGGATGGTACACTGTATCTTCTGCCCTCACCCAAATGCTAGAGCCTTGAGCACCAGGGCTAAACTCCCAGTATGTATGGGGCCTTCTAAGTGTTTAAACAAGAATCTGCATAGTAGGATTATGTAATGAAAGCTGCAGATTTAAAATGATTGAAAATAACATTTGAAATGAGATTAAAGTCTATCTAAAAATCAAAAATTGTATATATTGCATCTTACAAATCCTTAGGTGTGGTGGCTATATCGACTTTATTGTTTCAGGCTTTTAAATGGCAGTGTTTAGATCCACTTTTGTTTCCCATATTTTGTTAGAGTGTATGTATACACAATTACTAAGATTTCATATAGTCTTTTGCGTGTTCATGTAATTTCAAAAGTAAATTTTTGATCTACAGCATTCATTAAAATAATATCTAGTAATCCTGCAAAGAAAGCCTTTGTTTTGGCACTTTCTGTTATGAAGTGACAGTGCTTTGTCCCTGCCTCCCAAATGCTCTTCTGTGTTGTCACCCTGTTACCTGTGTCAATGCTCAGTACTCACACATGGTCCCCAATTGTCCCCGTCAGTAAGGCCCACAGGAGCAATGACATGTAGCTACTGTTGAAGTGAGTTCAAGTAGACGGAAGTTTCATGTACACTGGAGGAGATCAGTAAGGATGAGATATTAAAAACAAGTTAAAGAGGGTAAAAAGTTTCTTAAAAAAACAAAACAAAAAAGCATTAATTTATAATACAAAGTTCTCTAGTAAATTAAATGGTATCCATAGCTACTCTACTCTTCAACTGAAAACTGAAAAAAATGAAGTGACTCTATAGTGGTATTGGAAAAATCATCTATGTGAAATACAGTAAAATAATGTAGAAATCTCTATTGCAGATTCTTACCTGCTTCTTTTCTGTAGATATTGAGACTATGCTCACGTCAGTTGCTGAAAGTGTGTGCTAATTATGTGTGATTACTATCTGTAATTACATGATTGGTTATAAAAACATTGTACCATCAGCACACCTTCACACATTCAGCACTTTTATTTTAAGTATCCTATTAAAGATGCATTACCTCAAGTTCTCTGTCGACCTCTGGGAAAAGCAGTGGGCCAGTTACAGGAGCAGAGGGATGAGAATTATGCACAATTCCGAAGCCTAAAACATGTTTGATAAGAAGTATTATACAGTGCAGTAGAGCCTGATTGGTTCATACTGCAGTCCACCCATTTTCAGCTTTATTTCATGTGTGAAGGGGATTATGGGAAGGTAATATGAAAATAGATTCCAAGTAATTATTCCAGCAGTGTTCAAAATCATATTTATTAGTTTTTAGAATGAATAAATAACTGGGATTAAATAATGATTTTTATATTTGCTTGGAGTTTTCTTTTAAGGATGCTGGGATAATTATTTTTCTAATCTCTCTAGTATTTTCAAATTAAAAAGTCAGGAAGATAACAGCTCAGTCGGAAGATAAGTCCAGTTTTTGCTAATAACATCCTGTGTTTATATTACATGGGAAGCATGGTACTTTTCCACAGGGTAACTGTAATGAAAGAAATCCCCCTTTATCAGTGGCGTCACTGAATATTCATAGTGCTAATTAGCTTCCTTTTTGTAATTTAACTGATTTACTTAGTAAAGTGTACCTCTTAGCACTTGTTATCTTTGTTGCCTTTTTTCCCTGGGGCTTATAGCATATTCCTGAATTAATGAGGAGTTTTCATGATATATTTCTGGAAAGAGAAAAAGCTGCAGCAGAAACTGTGTAAGTGGTGGCTTTAGAAGATGATGGATTGTTACTTATTAATGTGTCTGTGTGCTGCATTATCATTAAAGAGACCCCGTTGCCAGATCATTCATTTCAACAAATATGTTCTCATAGGATTATATTTGCATTCAATGTATTTGATGCATTTTTTTTTACCTGTAAAACCCTTCCTATGTAAACGTCCAAAACCCTGAGTCTGCTGCTGGGCACCACTATCCTGAATGTGATGTCAGAAGCCCCAGTGTGTGCAACAATGAAGCTTCCTATGAGCGTAATGATTTGGGTTTGCAGGTCTATTCATACTGTTCTGCATGTTCTGCCTGTAGAAGGGATGCTGACAGCTAAAAGGGAAGCAGAGGAAATACCTGAATCTATAATAAAGTGCTTGTATAATATTATTACACAAGAAGAATTTAAATCCTAAGTTTACTCAAACATTACAAAAAAAAGTTCTAAATTGAGTTGCAGTTCAGTGAGTAAAATAAGTATTTTATCCCCATACAAAACATGACTTAGTATTTGGTAGAGAAACCCTCGTTGGCAAGCACAGAGGTAAGATGTTTTTTGTAGTTGGTAACCAGGTTTGCACACATCTCAGGAGGGATTTTGGTCCAAGCAAGGGGTTCTCCACGAAATACCAAGTCATGTCACTAATATTTTATTTTACTCACTGAACTGCAACTCAATTCATAACATTTGTATCATGTGTTTTTTTCTGGAGTTTTGGTTGATGTTCTGTCTCTATCATTTAAAATACACCTATGATAAAATTTATAGACCCTTCACTTCTGCAAGGGATCAAATAATTATTTTCCCCACTGTACGGAAATGGGTTCTTTAGGTGGTGGTAGTTAGAACTACCTGAATTTGGCACACATGTTAGTAATGTTACCTAAATTGGCACAAATGCTTTCCTGAATTAGATGAAGGTTAGTTCTACAGAAAACAGCAGACAGAAAAGTGTTACTGCTTTATTGACTTCCCCTGTGTACAGTATGTTCTTTATCCATTGTCACTAATAGAAGCAGAACTGGTGAGAATTAGATGACTCATGTCATTGCTGGCAGTGTGGTGGGAAAAGCACTACATAAAGTCAGTTGTAGAGCCTGTGTACACCAATTGCGCTAAATAACATCTATCAGCATTTGTATCGTTTAATGCAGAAACTTGGTGAGTTTTTTTGTAAACACTATTAGGACCGGTATTTACCATAAATGAAGAGTGTCCCATGACTCGTAGCTGCTTTGTTAAGTTGAAATGTGAAGTCCTCTGTCTCTGGATAACCCAGCAGCGGTGATCTTCCGGTTTTGCGGGGGTTAATATGAGTAGCTGGACCTATGAGAGGTACTTGTCAAGTGCCGAATATGCCCACTCTTTCTGCCCCCATGCAACATTCACAGAAACTGTACTATTGGTTCCCACAATGAAAAGCGTTCTATCAATGGAGGATGGGTAGATGAATGAAAGGTCCTCCCTTTTCCAATCTTTTCATTGAAGGAGTAGTACAACTCCTATGAATGGAACATGGGGTAGAAAGGACTGAAAAAGTTGGCACCTTATGAAGGCTTGTCACAGGTGCAGCTGCTTATACAGTCATGGCCAAAAATATTGGCACACCTACATTTCTCTCAGATAATGCACAACTTTGCCCAGAAATGTGTTGCAATTAAAACATTTTCACCATTTTAACTGGTTGCTGATGTGATTTCTATATTGTCAGCACCTGTTAATTGATACAGGAGAGTTTAATTACAGATTACAGGAGCATCAAAAATTTGGAATGCAATTATTTCTTACAATTTTGACAAGGTGCCAATAATTTTGTCCAGTCCAGTTTTGGGGTTTTGCTTGGAATGTGTCAGATTTGGCTTTTTGTTTCTTCACTTTGTGTCATACCAATACAAACAAAAAAATAAACATGAGAATGCCTAAACATTTGTAATTGCAACAATTTCCTGGGCGAAGTGGTGCATTATCTGACTGAAATGCAGGGGTGCCAATATTTTTGGCCATGCCTGTATTAACTCCCACAGCACAGGATAATCACCACTGTGTGGATATACAAGGGCAGAGGATTTCAGATTTCAACATAACACAGCATCATCAGCACACAGGACACCCTTCATTCAGAATAAGTACTGTCCCTGGTACTGTTTAACATAAATTGTAAAGCTGAGGTTTAGTGATTTTCTTTTTTTAAAGTGATTAGGGTTGAGGTAATTGTTGTTTACACCAGCCTTTCTTAACCTGTTTCCAGTGATGTGGCACATATATGCGGCCTCTCGGCAAACAGGCTTTAACGCAGAGAGGCCACATATATGCGGTCTTATGTAAACAGATCTCTGTGCTGAGAGCGCGTGCCCTGCACGCTTCATGCACAGACGCCAGCGGGGAACGGAAAGCTCCCAACACATACTAGCGATAGGGAGCATTACGATCATGGGACTGCCAATCCCAGTGGTCACATGACCCAAATTCCCACCTCCCGGCATTTAAAAGCTCTTAAAGGTCTGGGAGGCAGTGGCAGGAAAGGGTTAACCAGGCTTTCTCTGATGTTTGCTAGAGGTTCCTTAACCACTTCCATACAGGGCACTGGTAAACCCTTCCTGCCCAGGCCAATTTTCAGGTTTCAGCGCTCTCACACTTTGACAATTGCGCAGTCATACAACACTGTACCCAACTAAAATTTTATAATTTTCTTCACACAACAAGAGCTTTCTTTTGGTGGTTTTTAATCACCACTGGGGTTTTCATTTTTTTGCTAAATTAACAAAAAAAGACTGACAATTGTGAAAAGAAAACACGTTTTTCTTTGTTTCTGTTATAAAAGTTTGCAAATAAATAATTTTTCTTCATAAATTTAGGCCAAGATGTATTCTGCTACATGTCTTTGGTGAAAATAACCCAAATTAGTATTTATTATTTAGTCTGTAGGAAAGTTATAGGGTTAACAAACTATGGGATATATCTGAAAATTGATCAGTCCTGAAGTACTGACATCCAATCTAATTTCTTGAGGTCCAAGAATGTCAGGACAATACAGATATCCCCCAAATGACTCCTTTTTGCAAAATAGACAGTCCGACGTATTTCATAACAGGCATAGTGAGTTTTTTGAAGTTGTAATTTTTTTGGCATAATTTTTCCGAAAATGAAGAAATTTAAAAAAGGATTTTCACTAATTTTTTTTTACATACTGTTACCAGTGCAGTACAGCGCCATCATATAACTGGCATGGCGGTGATCAGGGACACTGACTGGTGACAGTATGAAAAAAAAAATTGATAATATTTTTTTTATTTTCCTTTTTTTTTTTATTATTTTTAATTTTCTATTAAATTTTTTTCTTTTTTTAAGATTTTTTTTTCATATTTCACTATGACCAAAGTAGTATAATGTTGCCATAGTAACATTATACTACTATGGGGAAGTGATCAGTATTTAATTTTTTTACACAATTTGCTTATAGCAAAGAATTACTTTGTTATAAGCAAGCATTTACCTGAATGAAATCAATTCATTCAGGGTTTTTTTTTGTGCTTAGCTGTGATTTGGCCACGGCTAATCACATGACACAGCTGGGCTGTGATTGGCCCAGCTTGTGCATGTGATCGCTGTGGCCAATCACAGCTAGACACACTGGCATGAAAGGAAACCATCCATTGTATACAACTGTCATGTGACCTGCTGTAATTGGTCACAGCAGGTCATATGGTACTTGCAACAGGGTCGGTACACATCTGTCATCGGCCGTGTCTCAGGTACACGGCTGGTGACAGAATGCCATATGGCGTCCACCCAGAGGGACAAGCTGTTCGCCCGGCTGCCATCTGGCTATAGGCCGGGCGGAAACTGGTTAAACAATAAGTAGATTCTGCCTCACAGATAAGTAGCCACTTGCAACAATAATCTTTTTAACTATCTGTAAGGGGTGCATTCTTCCCAACGACCACATATGTAAAGAGCTTTCTTCGAACAGAGCGTCACACCAATTTACAATGAGCAATAGATCTGGTAATTTTCAGGGGTTCCCTGAGCTCTTATTTCAAGGGCTCCTCCACATTAAAAAGGCAGAAATAAGCTAGTCTACACTTTAGATCCAAAGAATCCTCAAGAACCCACAATAAACTATGTTTTCAGGGTTCTCCTCAATTAGTACAGCTGTTGTATTTACTGATCCAGAGACAGAATACCATGTAGTGGAATGGAGTGTATCTATCTTTTAGGCTATTAAAATAGGAAATAAATGGCAACACAAAGTTGGTCGCTGCATCACTAATTGTTTGTGTCACAATAACTTGAAAAATGAAATGGCAGCCAGGTACCTACCGGATGGAAAACTCAAAAGGGATTTCCTATTCACCTAAAAATTCAGGCCCCTGTGTACAATTTTCACTAAGCCCTTTAATATACTGTATACAGCAAGCTTGTGCTGCTGAGAAGTTTGAGTAATCTCTAGTAAAAGAGTTTAATGAGTAAAAAATCAGTTTAAATTATTCTTTGTAAAGAACAATTGGATTATTTCATCTTTGTCTAAGTTGATTTGCTAATTAGTTATCTTCCTCTAAATAAAATATGCCTATCGCTGTAATAATCCTCCACCTGTAAAATTTCCAGAGTGGAAGAGTGGAGAGATTGTTGTTTTGGGATTGAGCCATATCTGTCTGCAGACATCTGGCAACCAAGTTATCCTTGTCTAAAGAGACTGATGTACATAAAAGGGAAAGATATTATAATAAACTAATTATAATTAGGAACAGTGATGTAAATGCGTCTGAGACTTCCCTGTGGACCACACAGGAAGTAGACACTGGTCTGGAGATTAATGTGGATGCAATGGAGCAGTGTCTTTAACCACTGCTTTACCTTGGCTTAAAATATTCAATTCCCTAAGCAACTAGTCTGTCATACAAAAACTGAAATAGATCTGGAAAAAATATCTTCCATAAGACCATTAAATAATTTATGGGCAGTGCGGCTGCTACATAACAAGTGGGTCATTACACATTAGAGTTAGATGTATAAAAAATACTGGCCGTACACATCAAATTTATGTGATTGGCCCATTGATCCACATGCACTTCTTTATCCCCCTGAAGCTCAGGTAAAATAACTTCTTTTCTATACTTCTCATCCATGAGGTCAAGAATCTATCACAGCTTCTGTGTATAGAACTCAACAATTTGGACTTGTCTATTCTGTGATTAAAATGTACAGAAAAATTCTGGACATCTTGAACCAATGTAACTATGCATAACTGACTGTTGCCCATGGAAGCTGGAAATCACTGAAGTAAACACCACTACTCCAGTGATCTCAGAGTCCCCTGCTCCATGATGTGGGGAGGCAGGGTGGTGATGTCACGCTTTCCACCCTGTCCAATCAGAGAATGCTTTGCCCTCATTCAGAACATGCAAAGCATTCTCTAAATGATGCCCATGCCGAGCACTTAACGTCCTGTGTACACAGTGCATCAGGTCAGCTGGTCAGCACAGGAACCATAAGCAAGTGGAGATCACTGGTATAGCAGTGTCTACTTCAGTGGATTCCAGCTTCCAGGAGAAATGGCCAGTTATGGTATATACATAGTTCCATTATTCCAAGCTGGACCAATGTGACTATGTAAAAATATACTATACCTGGAACTCATCTTTAATTCTTCCTTTAGTTATGTCTCTAGAACGAACATAATCTGCCGATTTTAGTAAGAGTTGTAAATCAGGAAACAGAGCAGAATCTATTTTCAAACATTTAGTTCTCCCTTATGCCTAAGTATGATACAGCTCTAAGTTTGAAGGGAGTTAGTGGTACATAGACAACTCTGGGGAAAAAATTATTTAACTTTTTACTGTACTACACATATTGTACATTATTATATTTAAAATGTATATATACCCTATCAATGAACCTCCTATTTGCTCTCTTCTGATCTGAATATACTATTATGATTATCATACAGGATTTATATAGCACATTAGTTTGCACAGCGCTTTACAATATAAAGGGAGACAGCACGCTTACAGTACAATTCAACACAAGAGGGTTAGGAATGGAAGCAGAATATGGGAATTATTTTATGATATGATCGTTTAGTTTACCAGCATAGAGGATGTTCGGTAAATCTGAGCAACTTTGGGAAGCTTGAATGGCCACTCCTGGTTTAGCCCCTTTTGATCTAATAATGCATAGGCTGTTGTAATTACTTACTTTCAATTGTAATTTGATTATTACTTTTTCAAAGCTGACCTATGCCTCTCCTGCATTCCCTGGTGGAGGGCAGGGTGCTCTCTGTTTTCTGCTGGTCTACTGTTGTGGGGATTCTCCTGTTGTGAAAAAATTACCATGTCATTTGACTGCATTGTAACAAGTTATTTCTGTAATGTTGCAGAAACTCTTGGATTTCTTGTCTATAGAACAAGATAGCACTGGGAGGTTTTCTTTATTATGTTGTTCGGTTTGTTAATTTATTTATTTCAGGTACTTATATAGCGCTGTCAATTTATGCAGCGCTTTACATATATATTGTACATTCACATCAGTCCCTAACCCTCAAGGGGTGTACAATCTAAGGTCCCTAACTCACATTCATACATACTAGGGCCAGTTTAGACGAGCCAATTAACCTACCAGCATGTCTTTGGAGTATGGGAGGAAACCAGAGTACCCAGAGGAAACCCACGCAGGCATAGGGAGAACATGCAAACTCTAGGCAGGTGGTGCCGTGGTTGGGATTCGAACCAATCGACCCTAGTACTGCCAGGCGGAAGTGCTAACCATTTAGCCACTGTGCTGCCCAAGTTAATGATTGAGTCTTTGATACCATTCTGTATATGCTTTATCATTTTGATATTTGTTTGACTTCAACATTAATAAACGTAATTTCTGATTTAAAAAAAAAAAAAGAGGGTTAGGAAGACCAGTTTGTGAGAGCTTACAACCTAAAGGAGGTCAAGTTCATCATTTAAGTGGAAGCAGGATACGTTTTCCAGAAGAGATGAGTTTTGAGGGATCTCCTTAAGGTGGAAAGATTAGGATGTAGCCAGACAGATTCTGGTAGGGAGTTTCAAAGGATAGGAGAGGCTCTGGATAAATCCTGGAAGCGAGCATGGGAGGGGGAGACAAAGGAGTTCTTTGGAAGAGCAAAGAGTGGGTGATATTCTGAGGCATGTTTGGTGATGTAGCTCGGGCATAGATGTGGATGGCTTTGTATGATGTTAGTATTTTTGAATTTTATTAGTTGGGCAATTAGAAGGCATTTCCTCTCACTTCCTGTTTGTCTATGGCAGGGGTGTCCAAACTTTTTTCAAAGAGGGCCAGATTGGATGAAGTGAACATGGTGGAGGGCCGAACATTTTTCCGAACATTCTTTGAACCATTACAATTAAATGCAAATAAATTATTTTATGCCAAGTTAATTGCAAACGACATACTTTTCATTTCATAACATTAAGATCAATTGAAAGCTGAGTTTTCACAATGTATTGAAAATAAATTTACCGTATTTGCCGGCGTATAAGACGACTGGGCGTATAAGACGACCCCCCTACTTTTCCTGCTAAAATTTAGTGTTTGAGCTATACTTGCCGTATAAGACTACCCCTCTTCCAATGCACACCAGTGGCAGGAATAGTGCCCCATCATTGGTATCAGTGGCAGGAATAGTGCCCCATCATTGGTATCAGTGGGAGGAATAGTGCCCCATCATTGGTATCAGTGGGGGGAATAGGTGCCCCATCATTGGTATCAGTGGGAGGAATAGTGCCCCATCATTGGTATCAGTGGCAGGAATAGTGCCCCATCATTGGTATCAGTGGCAGGAATAGTGCCCCATCATTGGTATCAGTGGCAGGAATAGTGCCCCATCATTGGCATTAGTGGCAGGAATAGTGCCCCATCATTAGTATCAGTGGGGGGAATAGTGTCCCATCATTGGTATCAGTGGCAGGAATAGTGCCCCATCATTGGTATCAGTGGCAGGAATAGTGCCCCATCATTGGTATCAGTGGCAGGAATAGTGCCCCATCATTGGTATCAGTGGCAGGAATAGTGCCCCATCATTGGCATTAGTGGCAGGAATAGTGCCCCATCATTAGTATCAGTGGGGGGAATAGTGCCCCATCATTGGTATCAGTGGCAGGAATAGTGCCCCATCATTAGTATCAGTGGGGGGAATAGTGCCCCATCATTGGTATCAGTGGGGGGAATAGTGCCCCATCATTGGTGTCAGTGGGAGGAATGGTGTCCCAACATTGGTGTCAGTGGGAGGAATGGTGTCCCATCGTTGGTGTCGGGGGGGGGAATAGTGCCCCATCGTTGGTGTCGGGGGGGGGGAATAGTGCCCCATCGTTGATGTCAGTGGGGGGGAGGAATAGTGCCCCATCGTTGGTGTCAGTGGGGGGGAGGAATAGTGCCCCATCATTAGTGTCAGTGGGGGGGAGGAATAGTGCCCCATCGTTGGTGTCAGTGGGAGGAATAGTGCCCCATCGTTGGTGTCAGTGGGAGGAATAGTGCCCCATCATTGGTATCAGTGGGAGGAATAGTGCTCCATCATTGGTATCAGTGACACCAATGATGGGACACTATTCCTCCCACTGACACTTGCTGACCCTGTTCTCGTATGGTGCTGCTGCAGCCAGCATATGTGGTTGCAGCAGCACCTCTACACTGACCACTTACCTGCTGGTCCTGCACTCGATTTTCGCGGGGCCGCTCGGCTCCACCCCCTCGCCGGTGATTGGCCGCCTGTGTGCCTTTCCTGAGCTACAGTTCTGGCGGCCAATCACTGGTGAGGAGGCGGAGCCGAGCAGCCGCACGAACATCCAGTGACTGAACTGAAGGCGCAGCCGCGCTTCCTGGACCGGATCGTCGTGGGACCGGAACCAGGTAAGAAACAGCCGCTGCCCACCCCTGTACTTAGTGTCCCTTCCATTGGGGGAAGGGGGGGGGCGGCGGCGGCAACGCGCCGCCCCCCTAAAAAGTGTCAGTATGCCGTATACCGGCGTATAAGACGACCCCCGACTTTTGAGAAGATTTTTAAGGGGTAAAAAGTCGTCTTATACGCGGGGAAATACGGTAAAAAAAAACTTACCTGCACTAATGTGAAGGGTGAAAAAGGTAGCTGGAGCTGAAGTCTCTGCTCGGCAGCCGGGAGGGGAAGAGAAACACACTTCACGCTGGAAGCCCGGCCCTGACGTCACCGCCCTCTGTCGCTCCCAGCGCGGCGCAGTCACGCATGCGCACTGCTCTCAAGCAGAAGACTGTCTGCCACAGAAGGGAGGGCCGTGCGACAGCCGCATGTACACAGACCAGGGAGAACGCGTCGCAGTCAGGCATGCGCACTGCCCTCTGCTCTCAAGCAGAAGACTGTCTGCCATAGAAGGGAGGGCCACATTACACAGAGCAGGGAGGGCTGTTGGAGGGCCGTATTAAACCGACCCCCGGGCCGTAAATGGCCCGCGGGCCGGACTTTGGACGTGCCTGGTCTATGGGACAGGAAGTGAAGGGAAATCTCCGCAAAGGGACACAGATGGCAAAAAAAAATCTGACATGGGTTATAATCCTCCCTTGCTCTATCCAAACTGGAAAAAGGTTTTGCCTGTAGTTCTTTAAATATATACAACAAGAATTTGGGTCCACATTTTTAACAGTTCAGATTTGTAAAGTTATGCCTATAAAGCAGTATTAATGCATCGCCACTAATCATTCATGAAGTAATGGCTCAGAGCCAAAGTATAATGTATACAATTTTATATTTTGACAGATCATTTCCAATAAAGAAAATAAATGGGAAATCTTGCAGTTTAGGAACAATCTCTGTATCTTTCTGTGTCTCTTTGTAGTGCTAAGAAAAATACATGTGAAATGTAAACCTTTGCATGTAATTTATGTCCATCTGTGACGGCATTTGCTCAGTGCCTTTTCATCAAGACAAGCTGGCTCTGATTGACGTAATATATGGGCATTCTGAGTTTCTCCCAGGCTGGAATCTAGGAAAGGCTAGTACACAGTTTATATTGGCATAGGTTTAAGCACACAGCTCCTGGCTGCTCTCCAAACACCACTGGTTTTATGTCCATGTTGCAGTATAAAGTAAAACTTCCCAGGAAAATTAAGTTTGAAAATATTGCTGCATCTGTAACATGTATTGTCTTTTAAAACTAAGTGTTGTTGATCTAGAGGGGTTGCTTTGAGAGTGTATTTCATTTTAATTCAGTCCCTTATTTACCTGAAAATACATACACAGCATCTATCCTATATCTTTCAGTGCAGTCATGGCTGCTTTCTGAAAGTAGAATAAATCTAATTAGTACAAACGTCACTCCATAAACATAACGGGTTGTTTTTCTAAAAGAGTACAACATGTTTAAAGTGAAATTTGACTTTGAAAAGTGAATTTTCACTTATCTTCGTAAACAGGATGAAACAAAGTGAAAATTCAATTTGCAAAGAAAACCCAATAAAGTGCTAGGTAAATAAATCCTATTCACTAAGCTAAGAGAATGTGTTTCCTTTGCAAAGTGACTTTTCACCTATCTTAGTGAATAAATAAGGCTTTGGAAAATATCTTACTATAAATCTCCCATTAAAAAATTGTGTACACAGTATGGGCCTGATTTATTTATTGAAATATGCATTTGATCTCAATTGGGTATTGCTCTAACAAGTAAATCCTATCTATCTTTTATCTATGCTTCTATCTAAGCAGTGTTAGTATATTTAAACCCACATACCATGTAGATATAAACCCGCAACACATTGGTACTCGTTAAAGAGCAAATCCTATGTTCACAGAATGTATTATTTTTGTGTAGTTCATTCATTTTTACACCAGCTAAGCCATGGCATTCCTAAAAAAATTCATTTTTTTTCTCTATGGTTTTTAGTTCTATATAAGCACTGGTAGTATATTTTAACCATAATGGAATAAACCCATAGCAAGTCTTCACGGCTCTCCTTAAAGTAGACTGAAGCAAACTTTAGTTTGTAAAGAATGCATCATGTAACTGTACACGTGGGGTTATTGTACTGTACGTGGGCAAATGTACAAGAGTCTTAACACTGGTGCAGATTCCAGTGATATATACTTGTATGCACACTGACTTTTGCATACAAAAGCATAATACACAGTTTTTTTAATATACCTTTTAACTTGGTGTATGCATGTTTCTTTGCTTAATGAGAAAGTTATATAATTTATTTTTAAAATTTCAGGTAATTTTTTAACAAACAATTGAGTACTGTCCGTGCTACTTATTTTATTTGCACTAACATACAATTTTGAGGACAAGCTTTTGGGGAATGTCCCCTTCTTCAGGTCCAAGCAGTACTGCTTGTCCTCAAAATTGTATGTTAGTGAAAATAAAAAAAGTATCACTGACAGTACTCAATTGTTTCTGTCGCAAATGCACTAATACTGCTACAATCACCTCAAGGTTATTTTTTAACAAATTTTTGCACGCATATTCCGTGGTGCACCTTATAGGAACAGGGGGCACAGTGATACATGTGAACTAACAATTCTGTACATTGGCTCACAAATGCAGGCATGTGATCCAATTATATACTTCTAGTTTATCCCTTCTCTAGTTGATTTTATTTAGTAAATCATCTTCTATATATGACAAGCATAAACTACTGAAGGGGATGCAATGTCCTCCATAGTAATTTTTTAACTTAGCCAAGACTGATAAGTGCAGAAAGTTAGCAGTATTTATTAACATCATCAATAACACAGTAACTGTTTGGAGGTTGAATATACAGATTTTATAGAGGCTGCAGTAAATTTTGAGCGTACATGGCTGTTTAAAGCTATTAAGGCCTTGGGCACACTGGGCATTTAGCCCCCCGTGCATGAGATTAAGGCATTTTTCGTGTGGGTGAAAGGCACAGGTGCATCCTGCAGACTTCTTGCTTTCTGGGTATTTGTTTCTGGGTACATACTGCCTAAAAATTAGCACCACCCTAGGGCGGACTGACCATTTGGAAACTCAGGCACTGCCCAAGGGCCCGGGGTCAGTAGGGGGCCCCATGAGATGCCCCTGGTACCTTTTTCATAGGCTTTTTTGAGTTTGGGCAAGGACACATGAGCCCCATGATCCCCTATTGCCCAGGGGCCCCATGAGTTGTCAGTCTGCACCTGGTACCACCTCTTCCAAGCCGCAGCATCTTTTTACCTGTCATAGACTTTTACATGCTGTACCTTTGCCTTCCGCCAGCATAAAAAACACTGGAATCTCACCAGACTACCATTTCTTTCAATGGGGCAGCTAATCGCTGGGAACCCACTCTGGGTCTCCAGTGTATTTGGTAATGGCCCCATTTGCAAGTGTGAATGGGGTCTAATGGTTAAGACAGCACAAAAGCAGCTTAGTTGTTTTTTTGTTGTGCTTTCGACATTTTGTTTGAAATTATCTTTTTTGTTTTACAGTCAGCGATGAAGAGGAGTTGAGCTGCCAAGATGAATCCAGCCCAACAAATTCAGAGCACACCTCAGACACAGAGGTAATACATACTAATTTATTATACAGTAAAGGCTCATGCACACGTAGACAATTACAGGCATATTACAAGAGGAGTGTTTACAGGTAGAGAAAAAAGCCCTACAACAGCTTGTTCAGGAGAGGAGCATTTGAGCAGAAAAACACAGAATATGTATATTATTATTATAATACAGTATTTATATAGCGCCAAAAGGTTTGCTCAGCGCTGTACATTGTAGTGGGGGACAGTACATGGGACAATACAGTAACAAAACAATACACGAGGGGGTTCGAGGGCCCTGCTCTTTCGAGCTTACAATCTAGGAGGGAGGGGATAGAGGTACAGGAGGAAGTGGCTGTGGGGGATGAAGTGGTAGGAGGAGTAGAGGAGATCGGCTGTTAGGTAAGGGTGGGGTAGGCTTCCCTGAAGAGATGGGTTTTCAGGGTGTGCCTGAAGGTGAGGAGGGTAGTTGACAGTCTGATGGATTGGGGTAGTGAGTTCCAGAGGATGGGGGAAGTCCTGGAGAAGTCCTGCAGTCGGGCGTGGGAGGAGGAGACCAGGAAGCTAGAAAGTAGGAGGTCTTGTGAGGAGCGAAGAGTACGGGTTGAGTGGTATTTGGGTATCAGGTCGGTGAGGTAGCTTGGGGCAGCGTTATGAATGGCTTTGAATGTCAATGTTAGTAGTTTGAATTTAATGCGTTGAACAATCGGAAGCCAGTAGAGGGAATGGCAGAGGGGGTGGCAGAAGTGGAGCGGTTGGTAAGGTGGATGAGTCTGGCCGCTGAGTTCAGGATGGACTGAAGCGGGGATAGCCTGTGCTGGGGTGGGCCGGTGAGAAGGGAGTTGCAGTAGTCCAGGAGTGAGATAATAAGGGAGTGAACAAGTTGTTTAGTAGTGTCTGGGGTTAGGAACGCACGTATCTTGGAGATGTTGCAGAGGTGGAGCCTGCATGAAGTTGCCAGCGATTGGACATGAGGTTGGAAGCATAGGTTTGAGTCCAGGGTGACACCTAGGACTTTGGCTTCGGGGTGGGATTGATGGTGGCATTGTTGGTCGTGATGGAGAGGAAGGGGGGGGCACGGGCTGGGGGGAAAACTAGGAGCTCAGTGTTGGAAAGGTTCAGTTTGAGGAAATGGAGCGACATCCAGTCTGATATGTCATTCAGGAGGTGGGTGATACGGGCGGAGACTGAAGGGGTGAGGTGAGGGGTGGAGAGGTAAATTTGTGTGTCGTCGGCGTAGAGGTGATAGTTGAAGCCGTGGGAGTATATCAGTTTGCCGAGGGAGGAGGTGTAGATGGAGAAAAGAAGGGGCCCGAGGACAAAGCCTTGGGGAACCCCAACAGAGAGGGGGAGAGAGGGGGAGGTGGTAGCGTAATAGGTAACGCTGAAGGAGCGTTGGGATAGATAGGAGGAAAGCCAGGAGAGAGCAGAATCTCTGATGCCAAGGGAGTGTAATTTATTAAGGAGGAGGGGGTGGTCAACTGTGTCGAAGGCCGCGGAGAGGTCGAGGAGTAGGAGGACTGAGTAGTGGCCATTAGCTTTGGCGGTTAGCAGGTGATTAGTGATTTTGAGTAGGGCAGTGGAGTGTAGGGGACGGAAGCCAGACTGTAGTGGATCAAGGAGGTTATTGTCAGTGAGGTGGGAGCTTAGGCGGTTGTAGACTAAGCGCTCAAGGAGCTTGGATGTGAATGGCAGCAGGGAGATGGGTCTAAGGTTGTTCAGGTCGGTGGGGTCCAGGGAGGGTCTTTTGAGTATGGGGGTGATGTGCGTGTGCTTTAGGGGGGAGGGGAATGCGCCAGTAGAGAGGGAGAGATTGAAGATGTGGGTGAGGGAGCGTAGGATGGGGGAGGAGGGTGACCGGAGGAGTTGTGTGGGGACAGGGTCAAGGGGGCAAGTGGTGAGGCGGGCTTCTGAGAAGACCTTAGTGACCTCCTTAGTGGTAGCAGGGCTGAAGGAGCGGAGTGTTGGGGAGGTTATAGTGTGCGGGATGTTAGGTGTGGTGGGGGGCAGGGCGGTTGCGAGGTCAGAGGAGGGGAGAGTTGATGGGGTAATGGTGGGAGGGAGGCTAGATGGGGAGGTAAATTGAGTTTTGGCAATGTCCTTACGAATTGCGTCAATCTTGTTTTAGAAGTGATTGCCAATCTCGTGGGCGGTGAGTGAGGTACTGGGTGGAGGTGGGGGGGGAGAGAGTAGGGAGTTGAAAGTGGAGAAGACCCGGCGAGGACAGGTGGAGAGGGTGTTAATGAGAGTTACGAAGTAGGCTTGCTTGGCGGCATGGAGGGAGGAGGTGTAGGTGAGGAAGGCGGATTTGTAGAGGGAGATTGCTCGAGCAGATCTGGTTTTGCGCCATAATCGCTCCAGCGCGCGACTGCGTCATTTGAGATTTTTAGTGTGGACGTTCTGCCAGGGTTGAAGCGGTCGGGGTCTAAAGCTACGTTAGGGTTACGGGTGCTAAGGAGTCTAGGGCAGCTGACAGCGAGTCATTGTACGCAGTAGTGGCCAGGTCAGGGCAGGACAGTGGAAGGATACTGTCGTACAGACGGTCAGCTGTAGAGTGGAGAGGGGCCGGGGTCCGGTTGCGAAGGTTACGGCTGGTGATGGTTTGACATTTTGGGGGGGGGGGGGGGGGTAGTTAGAGGATGGGGAGATGGAGAACGTAATGATGAGGTTGTGGTCAGAGAGAGGGAAGGGGGTGTTAGTGAAGTTGTGGAGGGTGCAGAGATGAGAGAAAATGAGGTCCAGGGTGTTCCCGTCGGAGTGGGTGCAGGACTGTGTGCGCTGTGTGAGTGCAAAAGAAGAGGTTAAGTGGAGGAGTTGGGAAGTAGCCGAGTTGTTGACGTTGATGGGGATATTGAAGTCGCCAAGGATGATGGTGGGTAGCTCAGAGGAGAGGAAGAAGGGTAGCCAGGCGGAAAAGTCGTCGAGGAAGTGGTATACGGTTCCAGGAGGCCAATAGATTACTGCAATCCTGGGCAGTGGGCCTTGAAAGAGGAGAAGGATAGAGAGGGGGGGTTTGGGAGGACCTGGAATGTACTCAGCGGTGACAGGAGCATGCCGACCCCACCACGACCGCTCGGTCTGGGTGAGTGCGTCCAGACGAGGCCTCCATAGGAGAGTGCCGCAGGGGAGGTGGAGTCAGTGGCTTGGATCCAGGTTTCGGTGACCGCTAGGAGGTTGAGGGAGTGGGAGATAAAGAGGTCATGGATGGCGGTGAGCTTGTTGCAAACCGATCGAGCGTTCAGGAGTGTAACCAAGAGTGGAGGGGTGGATGTGGGGAGGAGGGGGACAGGTATAAGGTTGAGGGAGTTGCGGCGGCTAGTGGGAGTAGGAGGGTGCCTAGTGGGTGAGTAAGGTGGTGAGGGGCCAGGGTTCGGGGAGATGTCCCTGGCGGTTAGGAGAAGGAGAAGGGTGAGGAAGGTGGCATGGTGGTATAAACATGCAATGCGTTCAATATCCTGGCCGATATAATGCATTAACGTTTAAATGCACATAAACGCACATTCAGTATGGAGCTTTTACCGCATTTTTTAAGCAGCTTTTCTCCTGCTAGGAGAAAAAGCTTTCAGAGGGGCTAAGCAGATGCCCAGTGTGCATGAGGCCTTAATCTTTAAAAGTGTTTCTTTAGTACTGTGTTTAATTAAGTAGTTTAAGAGCATAGCTATTGCCATTCATTGCCAGCAGGCTTAAGGAAAAAACTAACAGATAACTCCATCCACACAAACGAGGTGGATGGAGAATCTTCACCCCCACCAAGACACTGCATTCTGACAGCTACACTGATTGAAGTTTGGCCGGTCTCTTCCCGGTTCCCTTCTTCTATATTTTTAAGTCAGACCTTCAGTTCACATAAATAAAGTCAGCATTGGCAGCTGACTTTATTTTTATCCTGACATTTTCTTTTAGGCTGAAACTGTTCTGGCCTAAAGTGTGTTTAAAGTGGAACTTTACCCATAACAACCTGATAAAATTAATGTTCTTTAGCAAGGAACATACATTCCACAGTAATAATTATGCTACCAAAATTAGTGTGTGCTGTAAATTGCTTCCAGCATTGTTCCTGTTTCTTCCTGCTGGAGGCTGCTATTTTGCTGAAGCCCAGAGACTGTGAGCAGCAGTAAATCTTTAGGCTTCCAGCAGATCGGTCTCTACAAATTTGACACAGTGCCTAAAAATAGAGAGCAACTAGGCTTGTGCAGAGAAGGATGAGTAAGTGTATCACTGGATTTTAAACAGTATAGGAACTTATTTGTAATATTCCACAATAAGGTAATAATTTTGCTGAAGTGTGGCACCATGTGATAATGCAAGCACCTGTTAAACTGGCCATAGATGCCTCCTTTTCTATTGATCAGCCAGCCGAAAGAAAAATGGATGGATTACCCCATTCACACATTCAAGGTGGATGGAGGAATCCTCTCCGCTGTGTCGTATTCTGACAGCGGGACTCCTATTGCCTGCTGCCAGCTGATCGACAAAAGTTTTCCAAAATTCCCATTCAACAGCAGTCAATAGTTAGATAAACTGTCCAACAGCCATAGATGGGTCAACATTTGTCTGGTCCCTGCTGAACTGGCTGAGTTTTGATCCATCCATGGGCAGCTTTAGTCTCTAAATGAATCCCTGTGTGCCCACAGAGCTTCCTGTATATGGAGATTCCACTTTATTCCCTGTCTCTTTTTGTCTCCTAGCCCCACTTCCTGTAACCCAACCAATAATTGCTAGAACCTTAAAATGCATGTAAATCCTAACAATGTACTTATTTTATTTGCTCCTTTTTGGCCTGTTATAAAGAAATAATTACAATTGTATATTATTCTGGTGGATAAGTAGAAACAAGTACCTGTCTGTGCTCTCTGCTTATGCTATATTCTTATCACATTACATTCATACATGCCTTCTAGCTGTATCCATGGACTACAAAGCACCTCCCCAATGTTATGAAAGAATAAGGGTCCAGTCACACCACATTATAATGCAGTAGCCAGTGTGCGGTGTGATCATTGCAGTGCTGATATGCCGATCCTGGCATATCACACTGATCATCATCGCAGTAATATTTCATTAATTTTGTGGTAGCTGCACTGTGCTAGGAGTCGCAGTGGTAGGATCACCAGGTGGAAAAAAAAAAAGACTGAAAGGAGAACGAATGCAGTACCTGGTGATACCTTTTTTGCATTTTTATTTTTAATTTTATCTGTGGTAGTATAGCATCTTTATGTGAGCAGTTTTTTAAATCAGATCTAGAAGTGTGGAAGATATAAAGGAAAGAAGAATAAAATAATTTTTGTTTGGAAAAAAGGGGAATTTTGGCTACAGCTGAACTGTTGTCTTGGGATTCCTTGTGCAGACATACTGTACATAGAGAAAGCATGCAACCACTGTTTATGTCTGTCTGGTTCAAAGATCCAAATATCGTCTACCCAGGCACAGTCTTAATTACAATGGTATTAAAATAAAGGATTGCTTTCTTTTTTGCTGTAGTATAGCTGGATATATATTTATATATGTATATGGTGTGTGGATAAAGTATAACCTTATTCAGTCACCATCCTTATAGAAAGTACAAATAACAAATGATTCCCTCTCTCCTCTAAGGGATATAATGTAATCCAAATGAAGGGAGTTTAAATCTACCATAGTAGAAAGTATAACCAAAATATAAAAACTTTTTTTTTTTATATTTTGGTTATACTTTCTACTATGGAACATTTAAAGTCCCTGTGTGTGGATAAAGTATAACCTCATTCAGGCACCATCCCTATAGAAAGTACTAAGAACAAATGATTCCCTCTCCCCTCTAAAGGAGAGAATGGAATACAAGTGAAGGGACTTTAAATGTACCACAATATAAAGTATAATTGAAATATAAAAACCTTTTTATCTTTTTTGATTATACTTTCTACTATGGAACATTTAAAGTCCCTTCACTTGTATTCAATTCTCTCCCTTAGAGGGGAGAGGGAATAATTTGTTCTTTATATATTTATATAGTTTGCAGCGCTGGCTAGCAGCCTCTTTTAAGACAAATACAATATGTCACAAACAATAAGCATGAAAATATAGTATCACACAATCTCCATTCTCTTCTGTCACATACTGACGGGTTTTTAATATACGGTATAGGTCAAAAGTAAATCAATGATGTTTTACATGAAAGTTCAATTTATGTGTAATATCTAACTGTTTCCAGAGTTATCCATGTAATGTAATTGTCATTTCCCTTTCTCTTGGCGGAGCGTAATTCACTCTTGGCAGAGCGCTGGGTGTTTCCCCTGGGATTGGGGAATATCCATTGAATGATCTGTCTTCTTACACTGAGCACTAGCCATACCTCTTGTCCTCTGTGCATTTCAGAAAAAAAACTCATTTCATGTTGTATTACAGATAATAAACACAATCTCTATCATCCATCATCCACCATGGTCTGTTGATCAGCTGCTTTCAGTGGTTTCTGAAGCTAATACTAGCATTGTTTCTGTATACAATTACTATTAATGCAGTTACATTCATGTTGTTGTGTACTTACACGTGTGTATTATCACTTACAGAAGTAAGCCAGTTAGGTAATTTATATTATTACAGTAACATATCTACAATAAATAAGTCTGTTTCTTAGCAGTGAGTGGTATACCTTGGGGAATACATCAACGTTTGAGACTGTATATAACAGTAGAGGGGGAGTAGATAGTAAATCAATATTTAGGTGACATTACCTGATAAAGTAACAGGATTTGACCTAAACGGATGTCACATGAGCACTCAGTTTACTCTAATCAGTTTGTATGTCTGATACTTTAGGGTCATCTATCAACATCAGCCTTGGTTTGTTCCCATGAAAATGTTTGTGTGACTACTACACAATGAAATTTGTGGAAAGTGATAATTGGTGAATTTTTTACCAGGGCTGTTCTGAACTACAGCCTAGTGCTTCCTGCCCAGGGCCTTAGCTACTCATAATTATTGGTCCAAAAATGGCCTTTGTCAGAAGGAATTTCATTTGCAGTTTTTGGAAATGAAATAGAGAGAATTGCATGTTATTTATTGCATAAATATCGGAATATGTATCCTGTAAGTAGAATACTAGGAATAGGAAAACTATATCATAATATTATACGAGGAATGCTGACCGTCTTGGTTTAATGTCTTTTGAATCAGTGACACAGAAAATGTTTGGCGACAAAGACTTTTGACTTTTATATTCTGCATGCTGTGTATGCACATTAATGATCTTTGTATACACTTTGATTATCCCCGGACATTTATAATTGGTTTATATTTATAAGATTTGTTTATGTACCTTTTCATTATACTTATTCATTCATAACTTTTATCACTATATTGTTGATAGGTTAAGTGCACCTCTTTTTACATTGTTTTCTATCACAGAGGTGTATGATACCATAAACCTCTTTAGAGCAAAATATTTATTGCGTGAGTGTTTTTCACTATCATTTATCTGCATTCGTGTTACAGGTCAGTAACTCAAGGTCTTAAAACCAGTAGGACAGCATAAGAGACAATCAACTAGCATATTTAGAAGGTGTTGGCCAATGAAAGCCTCAAAACCTATACTATATTGCCAAGGGTATTGAGACACCCCTCCAATCATTGGATGCAGATGTTCTAATCACCTCCATGACCACAGGTGTATAAAATCAAGCACCTAGGCATGCAGACTGCTTCTAGAAACATTTGTGAATTCAAGCGTGGTACCGTGGTAGGTTGCCACCTGTGCAATAAGTCCATCCATTAAATTTCCTTACTAATAAATATTCCACGGTCAACTGTTAGTGGTATTATAACAAAGTGGAAGCAACTGGGAACAGCAACTCAGTCACAAAGTGGTAGGCCGCGTAAAATGACAGAACGGGGTCAGCACATTCTGAAACGCACAGTGCGCAGCAGTCGCCAACTGTGTACAGAGTCAATAGCTAAAGCGCTCCAAACTTCATGTGGCCTTCAGATTAGCACAACAACAGTGCACAGAGAGCTGCATGGAATGGGTTTCCATGGTCGAGCAGCTGCATCCAAGCCTTACATCACCAAGTGCAATGCAAAAGCTTCAGATGCAGTGATGTAAAGCATGCCACCACTGTACTTTAGAGCAGTGGAGACATGTTCTCTGGAATGTCAAATCACACTTCTTTGTCTGGCAATCTGATGGATGTGTCTGGCTTTGCGGTTGCCAGGAGAACGGTACTTGCGTGACTGCAGTGTGCCAAGTGTAAAGTTTGGTGGATGGGGGATTATGGTGTGGGGTTGTTTTTCAGGGGTTGGGCTAGGCCCCTTAGCTCCAGTAAAAGAGGACTCTTAAGGTGTCGGCATACCAAAACATTTTGGACGATTTCATGCTCCCAACTTTGTGGGAACAGTTTGGGGATGGCCCCTTCCTGTTCCAACATGACTGCACACCAGTGTACAAAGCAAGGTCCATAAAGACACGGATGAGCGAGTTTGGGGTGAAGGAACTTGATTGGACTGCACAGAGTCCTGACCTCAACCTGATAGAAAACCTTTGGGATGAATTAGAGGGGAGACTGCGAGCCAGTCCTTCTCGTCCCACATCAGTGCCTGACCTCACAAATGCGCTTTTGGAAGAATGGTCAAACATTCTCATAAACACACTCTTAAACGCTGTGCACAGCCTTCCCAGAAGAGTTGAAGCTGTTATAGCTGCAAAGGGTGGGCCAACTCAATATTGAACCGAAAAAAACTAAGATTGGGATGCCATTAAAGTTCATGTGCATGTAAAGGCAGGTGTCCCAATACATATGGCAATATAGTGTATATTTCTCCTACGACAGGTTTATTTTAATGTTGCCAAGAACTCCAAGTGATGATTGGGGTTTCTTCTTTTCTTTAGGAAGGAGATGTACTAAACAAATAGTGATTTCAGTTTTCTGGGAAATCCCCTTTAAGGGTTTGTTTCAAAAATATGCATACAGCCCAAGTAAAATTCATGAACAACAAAATAAGCACAATGACCTACAAATTCTTTAAAACTGGTCCAGAGTCTCCAGTACCATCAAACTACAAAAAATATATTTTTAAAACAGTTTTTTTAAGAATATTACAGTTCTATAATAAAGTGTTTGTTTTGGGTAATTGGTTACCTTGGATTTGTTTTAGACACTTAGTTAATTTAGATACAGTGTAGGATGGGTGCTTGGTCTGTTGAGTCTCAAAACCATTCTGAAAATATATTTTTGTGTAAAATGCATGGACATCACAACATCTGTTGTTTGTAATAGCATCTGTTGTCTGCTTGATTTGCATGTTCTTTTCTGCATGTTCTTTTAAAAACATATCGCATGGTAATGTATCAGGCCCCATTCACACCTGTGCATTATGGGAACGTAACAAAAACATACCAAAATGAAAATGGCATTTGCAGTGTCATTATTTCTTAATTACACTCCAAACGTGGCTATGAGACATACAACAAAACTAGGAAAAAACACACCAAAACGAGCATTACTAAAACGTATGAGGCTCACAGACAAAGGAGCTACTTATTTGTCATGCGTAGGGCAGCCAAATTAAGTGAATGGACTTTCCTATTCTGTTAGTGATACAGTGATCACTATAATTAGTGTATGTGGGCATCATACAGACATTCTCTTAGTTCAGTATACACATCAAAAACTTTGTTTGGCTGTGTCTGTTAATGATATGTCATCCTGCTTTTCCTCATTGCACCTTGTGTTTTGAGAAACCAGGAACTGAATTCTAATAATTTACCCACAGCACACTTGCTGGTCAATCTGTGAATGCAACCTGTGAAACTGCTTTTAACTGGTGCCCAGAGCTGATAAGTAAAGCCGCAGCCAGGCTACTGCAGGAGGTTGGACGTTTTCTGTGTTACTAGAGAGCAGTGTGTGTCTGTATATCATATTCATCTGTGTTTGCTTCTACAAATTTGGAGAAGTGATTGACCATCACTATGGAGGCATTTTGATTATCATTGTCTTTAAGAACTGATGCTTTTTAACCGAAGGGTCTCATTAGAGAAAGTGTTTAGTATAGTATATAGGCCTATTTGACAATGAAAAATAAATACATTCCCCAATATATTTGATTAGCTTCTCTTTCTTTTAATATATATTGCTGCACAGAATGTGCAGTTTTTATTAGCATAAGCATAAATTATGCAGCATACACTGGAAGCAAACTGCAGAATGTGCTGACTATAACAATATGCGTGAAATAAGCATAACATTTTTGGTCTGGGAAATTCGCCTTACCCAGAATACTGCAGAGAAGAATTATTGTACTTTGCTGTATTTTTCTGTTAATAAATACAATTAAGTCAAAAGGTAAGTTCCTAAATGACATAATTTTCAAGTTAATTACACTTTTTTTTGTAAATACAGACAACATAGTTTTCAAAGTGAAGTGTTCAACTGCAGCCAGCACCCCTATGAATATTCTGTGTTTTTAACCTGGTTGAAGGCGAATGCTGATTAGGATTAGCATCTGTTGGTTATTGTATATTGCCCTCGTCATTGCCCTTCCTGCTGCCTTATTAAGTTTAATAAAGCAACAGCCAAACAGAACTATGCTTTCACCTTTTGTCGATGTTGTGATGTGCTGTACAAACAGTTGGTGTTATATAAATCTTGTATAATAATACTAATAAAACATATGCAGGTCGCCAGTCCTTATTTCTGACAAACACTCCTAATGTTCAGAAGAGGTTATGCCCAGTGTAGACTGCTGGAGAGTGTGATTGAGTAAATTGATTATTTATTGATTTGTTGCCAAATAGGGTAGTTGGAGGTTAATAACTGTTCTTCAACAATGATAACCAGTTTTTCTGGGTCAATGTACCCTTTTGGTGTGCAATTGCTTTTACAGTGAATCATTTGTCTTGTCTTTTTTTTTTCTCTTTTTTTTTTTTGTTTTATTTACAGAAGAGCTTCCAGTTATCCCTCTTTGGTCCCACTTTTATTTTTTTTCTTTAAGTAAGAGGTACACAACAGTTGGGCATACCCAGACATATACAATTACATAGAAAAATAAAATTAAAAAAGGGTGCAGAAGCGCCAGAACTAAGTACTTGGCAACCAAGGTATCCATACTAAATACGGCTCTTAAATATCTATAGTGTCATAAAAGACAGTGAGCGGGCATGCTCCGCTAAGTAAGTGTAGAGAGAGAATAAGAATGATGTGAGAGAAATCATGCTGAAGGTCACCGGAGGGAGTTGTTGTGGATGAATCAGCCCATATATCCCAGATTTTGGAAATTTGTTTAGGACAGCCCCTAGACATATAAGTATATTTATATATGGCAGGGATGGGCAACTGTGGTCTTCCAGCTGTTGGTGAACTACAAGTCCTATCATGCCTCTGCTTTTGGGAGTCATGCTTGTTACTGTCAGTTTTGCAATGCCTCATGGGACTTGTAGTTCTACAACAGCTGGAGGGCCACAGTTGCCCACCCCTGATATATGGTATAGCTGAATTGATCAGATTTTTCCAGAAGTCTAGTGTAGGCACTGTAGGTGACTTCCATTTAAGCAAAATAGCTTTGTGAGCATAAAATAACAATAAACCTATCAAAGTTCTCATTACTCTAGACATAGCCAATAAGTGGCCTAAACCCAGTATGCAGACATTCAATGTTAATGTTACAGGTATTAATGTATAATTACGTATACACTCTGAAACATCCTTCCAAAAGGACTGGGCCATTGAATGGTCCCACTTTTAGAACCAAATACTACTCTTGTCTCTCTTTTTCACAAGTGACCCTCTTAAATGTTGGTGTAATGAAAGAAATAAAAAAGTGTACTTTAAAAGTGTTTGAGATGCTCTAGACCAGACCAGTGGTTCTAAACTTTAGTGAGTTGAGACCTGGTAAATTCTTCCAAAACCTTTCATACTCCAGCAGTAAAAAAAGTATATACACCATACAATAAGGGTATCAGAATGTAAAATATACTTAATGGAATAAAATGAGGGATTAATTGAAATATACTGTAATTTGGATAGACACAATAACAGTGAAAAATAGACACCAACCTCACAACAGCAACATTAGCCAATTAGATGCAAAATTGAGACTCTGCCCTCAGGATTAGTGACTTTGACAGCAATAATAACCTCTAGCTTTGGTGTCAGTAACATCAATAATAGCCCCAAGCAATTATTTCAGTGACCATAATAATAAGCCCCAGCATTGGTGTTAGTGTCTGCAATAATTAAATCTAGAATTATTGTCAGTGGACATAATTATAGTCACCAAAAGCCACAAAATTAGCCCCCAGTATTTGTGTCAGTAGCCTCAATAATAAACCCTAACATTGGTGTTACTGGATGCAATAATAGCTGACAGCATTGGTGTCAGTGGCTGCAATAACCACACCCAGCAATGGTGTCAGTGGCTTCAAAATTAACTCCTTTGTTGGTGTCATGTGCAGTTCTAATAACCCTCCTCCCACCTTGCATTGCTACTAGTCAGTGCTGTAAACCCCTCAACCTAACCATTTTCATTGTTGGCCTGTTCTATATACCGCTCCCCTCTCTCCCCCCCTGCACACCCCCCCACACACCCCCCCCCCACACACACACCCCCACACACCCCCACACACACCCCCCCCCCCCCCCCACACACACACACACACACACACACACTACATCATTACATTGCTCTCCAGGGTTTATCTGATCACACACTCCCATGGTGCTCACTTTTTTTCTACCATATTACCGGGACTATGCTTAACTTGTACTGTCAGGTGGAGAATAATCTGCCTGGCAGTAATACAGATGTTCTTTCAGTGCCAGGTACACAGGAAGTGTTCAAGCACCTGGCACTCTGCTGTCACTGAAAGCTGCACCGCACTGTGCTCTAACACGCCAGTTCTTAGTTTTTACCCCCGCCACATTCTCTGACTGCCCATAGTTTACATGCGCAGTGTATTTTTCATGTTAACTATGGTCAGTTGGAGCATAGCTGGGGGCGAAGATTGGGTGTGGCAGCATTAGCTGTCACAGCAGACAACTACCCATGTCCCATGACATACATTCAAATGGTAGTATGAAAAAAAATTGTTGTGAAAAATCATCAGTGTGGTCAAGTGATTTGCATTTTTTTGTAGTTTTGTGTTGGTAGATGTACAAATTTGTAGATGCAAACATGGTGTTTTTGCTTATGAACTCTGCATGCCTATATCATCTTAAATTATTTGCGTTAAAAGGCAGGGCTGTATTTACCATAAAGGCACTTTTAGGCCAATGCTTACACAGCAGGAGAAGTGGGACAGAACTATGATGGGTCCATGACAGCCTGGTCTCAGAGGAAAAGGGTCGAATGATGCTGGCTGTCAATCTGAGAGCACACAAGTGGCAGAAAAGAAGTACTGCTGGTGACAGCTTTGATTGAAAAATACTGCAGCAAATGCTTATCCTTTATCTTGTTATTTTTGGCTAGAGTTCTACTTCAAAATATACATACTGTGACCACATTTTTTGTTACTCTTTTCTGACCACCTGTAGACATTTGGGGCTTAATTGAAACAAGAACTATAGGGTGAAGCATTAGGAGTGTCACTATAGTTCAAAGAGTTAACTGTCTCTCCTTTGGGTTGTGTGATGGTCTGTAACTTTAAAAGCTTTGAGTAGACCTCCCGTGCATCCTTGCCCAAGATTTGCTTGTTAGGTTTTGTTGAGGATCTAGTTCGCAAAAGGACACTCCTTGGCCTATTACTGTTTTATACCAGGAATGCCATAACTAAGTTGGAAAATGCTCACCCCTCTACCATATTCTGAAACCAACTAGTGAATTCAGATCTATCTTTGTATCCGGACACCTACAGCAACAGGGGCTGCCCTATGATTTTCATTAAAGTCTGGGGAAGGTGGCTTGGGGGTCAGGGGCGTATCTGCCGCAAGGCAAACAAGGCTTTTGCCTAGGGTGGTAGTTTTCAAGGGGGCGGCACCGCCCCCAGGCAGAAAGGATAAGGGACCAGGGCTTGGCAGGTCGGGAGAGCTCGGCAGGGCTCGGGCAGGAGGCAGGCTCAGGCGGAAGGCAGGGTTTAGGCAGGGTGGCGGGCTCAGCAAGTCTTGAGCAGGGGAAGGTGGGCTCGGCTTATGCCATCCTTACTTAATGGCAGTCCAGCTGTCTTACCCTCTCTGTGCCTTCTCAGAGCGCTGATTCCCTGCTGCATCCACTGACATCGTTAAGATCCGGCAGGAAGCCCAGGCCCAGACTGACCGTCACAGCTATGCTCTGCTCACCTGGCCTCTCTGCAGCCAGCCAGCCGTCTATTCCATTCAATGCATAGGGCCAGAGGTTGGAGCCTAGAGTTCAGCTGACCATGAAGAGGGGGTGCAGGAGAGGAGACCATCGCTGCATGTCAGGTATCAGTGCAGCCGCAGACACCATGGACCCCAGATAAGGGCTCCATTACTTGTCAAATAGTCTCTCTCTCCCCTCTTTCTCCCCTGTCTCTCCCCTCTCTCTCTCCCTCCCACTCCTCCCCTCTCTCCCCCCCTCCTCTCTCCCTCTCTCTTCTCCGCTCTCTCTCCTAGATGGACATTCAACTCTTCCTCCCCTTACCCTACCCTGATTGGGGCAATTTTCCTTCCCTTACTCCTATTACCTTCTATTTACATGATCCACACACATACACACCCTGCTATATTTTATTGTTGTTTTCTATTTTGTGTTACTGTTAAATAACCAGGTGACATGACATACCCCTGTGTGGGCTAAGCTGCTTGGTTTTTGTAAACTCTTTTTATAAAGTAATACAATATATAAAAAAGAGTTTTGAATATAAAGCAGACAACATGTTTCCTCCAGTAGCACATCCTCAATTTTTACTAAAATAACTGCATGATGAAGGTTTGTCATTCGGGAGTGCCTAAAGCAGTATCATGTCTAAATATGGCTTCCGCTAAAAGGTATCCCTTTTTCCAATCTCAGAAAGTTGCAAGGTAAGAAGGAGTAGAAGTGCCAACCTCATAACATTTTTTCTTCCAGTCAGCGTATTTCTTTCCTAATCCATGGTCGTCTTTAATATGACTGTGTATGAAAAAGTATTTCCTGTGCAGTGCTTCACCATAAATAGTGTTTGTTCAGTAAGTGTATCCTGGCTGTGGATATTTCCTTTAGTCCCTGGACTTTACATCCTGCTATACTTGCTGACCTTTTTCACTTTGTGATCATTTACACTGGAAATGTACACCACCCCAAAACACACACAAGCATTCAACAGTGCAAATTTTCTTTGGCTTTAGATAGAATAAAGACCTGAATTTGTTTTATATTGGTTTAATGAAGCATTTTGTTATGGCGGAAGAATAAGTCGCTCTATTAGCTATTATTTGATTGAAATCACAAGCCAACTGTATTAGGTAAATCAGTATTGCCTCTCACACATCTACAGTAAGTTTAACCCCTATATCTGCAGATCTCAGCTTTCTTCACAGTAGCTGCTAATTGGCAGTAGCAAAGAATATATCTAATATTGGGATGTTTTCTTCAGCTACAACAAATATATTTGTTAGAGTGTTACTAAACCCACAACAGTAAAATCAGTCTGTATATGCAGCAAAGCATGCTCCTTATACTCACTGTGGAACCTAAGGGGTTAATCCTCCACATTGTGTAAAAACACTGTTTGATCCTGACTTCTCTGATCATTTCCTTCTTCCAGTGTCCCCCTCTTATCTCCTGATAAGACATATCATGTGGAGTCAAACTGCACATGCTCAGTTTGGTGTGTATTGCTAGAGAGGTTTTTTTTCTTGGGAGAGTGCATGTGATCAGCACAGGGCAAATCAGCACTGTTCAAATAGAGGTCAGGGGTCCTGCATCTGCCTAAAGCAGAATGAAAACTCCTCCTACAAGCTTTAACCAGTGCTCTGCTGGACACTGATAGAAGTCACAAGACTGCTCTACCTACTGATAAGAAAAGGTATTTAGCAGTTTATATTTAGTAAAATAATTGCACTTCCATGTTCTGTGTACTGTGGGAGACCAGATATATCTATAGTGAATGCAGGGTCCTGGGTTTAGCACCACTTTATCAAAATACAGTGATATTTACTTTAGGGAGAACAGAAAGTTCTGGCACACTGAGCATTGTAGCTTTGCTATGCTGGGGTTAGATCCCACCAGGGACACGATCACCATGGAGTTCTCCAGCTGTTTACATGGGTTATCTCCAGGTACCCTCTTTTTTCAATAAAAACACTATGGTAATTATTCATCTTCCACCTAAAGTGTCCTTGCTGTGTGTATCAGTATGACTGCCATAAAGACATTAGAATGATAGAGCCCAGAGTTTTCTGGCACTGTGTAAATGATTATACATTATAAATACATGGAATAATGATAAATAATTTATTTAGAATAAGTGTAGGGACATTGGCTTCAGTTGAAGTGTTCCTAGTCTGAAAGAGTATTGTTTTTTTCTGTCCTTCCTTGTTTAGGACAATGTATATTAATAAGTACAAATTGCTGTACATGAGGGAAAGTTGCTGTTTAAAACAGTGTTAATTTTTTTTATTAAGGTGGAACTAAACTGTAAAGTCTGGTCTGCGTAAAGGGAAACACATCAGCTGCCATTGCTGACCTCTCCTGAAAATGTTAAGAGATTAGGAATATATTTTTCTATTTTTAGATTAATATAATTAGGAGATGGTCAAATATAAAATGCCAGGTTCTGATAACAAAAAGGGGTTAAGAAAGGAAATAGAAGAAACACATAAAAACCTGACTTGCTGTATATTCTAGGTCAGTAACAGTATGCATTATAGCTGTTGGATCGAGGAAACTTACACAGAGGACAGTATGTAGACTTCTATTGCTGTCCTCCTTACAAAAATCCTAGCTGTCTAGCTAGTCAGGCTGATCCAATGGCATTAATACCTTGAGGTACAGACAGCACCCATAATGTAGAACTGCTACATTTTCAGATCAAATGACTGTTGAACCTCCTTTTTTTTACAGCTCTTAAGTAGCTTTATGCTTCTTTTTACATCATTGCCTGCTTAATGCTTATACAGTCAGGTCCATAAATATTGGGACATCGACACAATTCTAACATTTTTGGCTCTATACACCACCACAATAGATTTGAAATGAAACGAACAAGATGTGCTTTAACTGCAGACTGTCAGCTTTAATTTGATCTTATTTACATCCAAATCAGGTGAACGGTGTAGGAATTACAACAGTTTGCATATGTGCCTCCCACTTGTTAAGGGACCAAAAGTAATGGGACAGAATAATAATCATAAATAAAACTTTCACTTTTTAATACTTGGTTGCAAATCCTTTGCAGTCAATTACAGCCTGAAGTGTGGAACGCATAGACATCAGCAGACGCTGGGTTTCATCCCTGGTGATGCTCTGCCAGGCCTCTACTGCAACTGTCTTCAGTTCCTGCTTGTTCTTGGGGCATTTTCCCTTCAGTTTTGTCTTCAGCAAGTGAAATGCATGCTCAATCGGATTGAGGTCAGGTGATTGCCTTGGCCATTGCATAACATTCCACTTCTTTCCCTTAAAAAACTCTTTGGTTGCTTTTGCAGTATGCTTTGGGTCATTGTCCATCTGCACTGTGAAGCGGCGTCCAATGAGTTGTGAAGCATTTGGCTGAATATGAGCAGATAATATTGCCCGAAACACTTCAGAATTCATCCTGCTGCTTTTGTCAGCAGTCACATCATCAATAAATACAAGAGAACCAGTTCCATTGGCAGCCATACATGCCCACGCCATGACACTACCACCACCATGCTTCACTGATGAGGTGGTATGCTTAGGATCATGAGCAGTTCCTTTCCTTCTCCATACTCTTCTCTTCCTATCACTCTGGTACAAGTTGATCTTGGTCTCATCTGTCCATAGGATGTTGTTCCAGAACTGTGAAGGCTTTTTTAGATGTCGTTTGGCAAACTCTAATCTGGCCTTCCTGTTTTTGAGGCTCACCAATGGTTTACATCTTGTGGTGAACCCTCTGTATTCACTCTGGTGAAGTCTTCTCTTGATTGTTGACTTTGACACACATACACCTACCTCCTGGAGAGTGTTCTTGATCTGGCCAACTGTTGTGAAGGTTGTTTTCTTCACCAGGGAAAGAATTTTTCGGTCATCCACCACAGTTTTTTTCCGTGGTCTTCCGGGTCTTTTGGTGTTGTTGAGCTCACCGGTGCGTTCCTTCTTTTTAAGAATGTTCCAAACAGTTGTTTTGGCCACGCCTAATGTTTTTGCTATCTCTCTGATGGGTTTGTTTTGTTTTTTCAGCCTAATGATGGCTTGCTTCACTGATAGTGACAGCTCTTTGGATCTCATCTTGAGAGTTGACAGCAAGAGATTCCAAATGCAAATAGCACACTTGAAATGAACTCTGGACCTTTTATCTGCTCATTGTAATTGGCATAATGAGGGAATAACACACACCTGGCCATGGAACAGCTGAAAAGCCAATTGTCCCATTACTTTTGGTCCCTTAACAAGTGGGAGGCACATATGCAAACTGTTGTAATTCCTACACCGTTCACCTGATTTTGATGTAAATACCCTCAAATTAAAGCTGACAGTCTGCAGTTAAAGCACATCTTGTTCATTTCATTTCAAATCCATTGTGGTGGTGTATAGAGCCAAAAATGTTAGAATTGTGTCGATGTCCCAATATTTATGGACCTGACTGTATGTATAAATAGTTTGGGAATATAATTGTAATATACGTGTTTTTTTTTTCAAAAGAAACTGGGTAAGATAGATATTTCCGCTTATAAAAATAGTCTATTGCAGGCTGGTATTGTGTTCTGTATATTGTAAGTCTCTGAGAATACATTTCGGTATTGCTGTGCTTCATGTATGCCCTCAGGTGACTCGAAATGTCTATGAAGGTGAATTCATGCTGCAATGAAGTGGAGATGATTATCTGTTGTCGTTTATTGGAAAATATGAGCATACTGGTAGGAAGCAGCTTTGACTCAGAGATGTATTGATTGTACAGTGTTGTGCTGCGACAGTAGCTCTGCCTTCTTACAGATTACTTTTTCCTTAGTTTTTCATTTTTTTAATGCCTTTAACAGTCCTTAACTCCTCATCTAATAAGGGTAAATTTATAAATGTGGTATTCAAAGGGTTAAAATTAGCTCATAGCTGCCATTGAATGGAATGGACAGGCAGAGCAGTGGCTCAGGAGTGAGCTTGCTTGGGTGCCCCATAGCAAACTGCTTGCTCTGGGAGTACTCAGCAGAAGGGAGGAACCAGGAGTGCCAGCGAGGGACCTGAGAAGAGGAGGATTGGGGCTGCTCTGTGCAAAACAACTGCACAGAGCAGGTAAGTATAACATGTTTGTTATTTATTTTTAAAAAATTTTAATATCACTTTAATGCCAACCTTGGATCCTTTCAAAAACTACAGTGATCTTCTGTGTCAGAAAATTGCATAGGCAATGTATACATTATCCCGGGGGAAAAACTAGACTGCAAGCCTGCAAAATTGCAGAAGCTATATACTGTATCTGTTATCTAATGTGTATGGAAATCTGTAGACAATGATGCTCAACTGATAACCTTTTTGGTCTACGCTTGACTTTCTGGCCTATTTACGTGATCCTTGATATGAGCAAAGTCTGATATTAAAAAAATAAATCTTTCAGGGCCTGGTTTGATGGGATTTCGGTTGTCAATGTCATTAGTTTGGTATCAGTTGGAGATGCTTCTGAGATTGTTCAGGATTCAATGACAGGCGCATTTGACCTGTAGCTGACATTCTTCTGACCTGCATTTGACCTGCTTCAAGCAAGTTTTGTATTCCCATTGACTTGTATAGGAATGGTAAACTTAGAAATGAACAAAGACCCATGGAGATATAGGCCCCCACAGTGCTTCTTTAGTTTTTTTCTGCCCAACCTTTCTCTTTCTTAGTCATGGACAGACTGATCTGCAGCATTTCTGGCCATTCAAAGGAATGCTCAAATCTGACAAATAAAGCTGTCCACGTAGATGCTGCTCTCGTATATCTTGGGGGCATCAGTACATGTGCAGCTTCCATATTCAATAGAATATCTCCTCGTGAAAAGCTGATACCAGCTCACATAAAACCCATTTATCAGCGGAAACTGAATAAAATGTCAGTTCCTTGCAATAATGTGCTATCCTTAGGTTTAGTGTTATTTTAAGTGGTCTTGGTATTTAAACCTAGAACAATATGGGTGTGTGGGACTTTTAGGGCACCAAATATAACGCAAAACCATGTAAATAAAATAGTTTTTTTTACATTTTTATTGTTCAAACATTAAAACAACAAGCAGTTACATTATTATTTAAACCTACAGGGTTACTTCACACTTCCTTGACTGCCCCAGCTTAAGTGCAGAAAATCTCTTTGGATACAGGCACTAGACTTTATAGGTACTGGTATAGATTGGAAGAATTATCTTCCCGTTCAACTCAATAACAAGCTGCTTCTCCTGATCTAGGCTGATGTGTGCTCAGCCTGCTTTAGGTGGCAGCACTATTGATTTCATACAATCGATCAATCACAGTAATTTTCATGGATAAGTGTCTTCTGAAGCAGTTCTCCATAAATTAGCAACTCTGCATTGATCATCCTTGGGAAGTATATTTATTAAAACCAGTTTCTATGATTCTTCTTTATAAAAAAACAATACAGCATTTTAGTTTTTAATGACATCTATGTGTACTGTTCAAAGATAAAACCCTCACTGAATACCCTAAAAGATGCATATGCAATATAATGTAAAATAAAAGATACATAAACATTTTGTCACTAAATCTTTAAGCCTGATTTCAAAATTATAGTAAGCAAGGCTGACTGCCTTTTCTAATCACAGTCCATTATTGTAAAAAGAAACAATGCTTTTCCTTTCCTTCACCTTTCTTTCTTTTCTTCACTCCCCTCTTACGCTGCCCCACCCCTCTCCCCCTCTTTTTCCCCTTGCCCCTCAGCTCTACTTTCCTTCCCCTTCCCTCCCTGTGCCTGGACTCCCTGCTGGGAAAATGCTTCATTCTCTAGTCAATACAGGTGATCCTCTTTAACACCCCTCACACACACACACGGACACACACTTTGTCTCTCTGCAAGGTTGTTATTTTCAAAGTTTGTGGGCTCAACAATCCTGAGAAACAATCTACTGTCCTTAGAGAACTATGGTGTCTCAGAACCTACATTGCCTTTTTACAAGAAAATCACTTTCAGACAAATCCTCTAGCTTTTAAACCTATCTATTCTCTTTATAGAGAACAAATTCTCAATCTAAATCAAGAGTGGGTGAGTGTTTTGATATCCAGTTCTGTAGGCTGGGAGCTCATCCACCAACAATCTGACCCAAATGGCCAATTTCTGTTTCTGAGATGGGACCTGGAGGGCCACTGGGTCACCCTGGCCTCCCTCTACTTCCCCAGTCAGCCTCAACTACAGCTTAACACTCTCCAGCACTTTGTAGATGGGGCAATGATCATTGGCGGAGATCTCAGTCTCACCCTGGATCTGCTCCTGGATTAATCTAAAGCTGATTGTCACTTATCGTACCCATATTTCTGCCATATCAAATGTGCTGTGCAGTCTGTTTACCTGGTAGATATTTGATAGATTCATAACCCAGATGGCCACGATTACATTTTTTATTCTGTTCCACACAACTCTTATTCAAGAATTTTTTTATATGAACTATTATTCCTGCGCCAACAGATTCCCACAGGTGCTATACTGCTGCTGTGCACTGTGCAAAAACACAAACCACAATAAATATTAAACAAACCAGCGCAAACATAGACCTCTACACACCGTCAATCAATAAATCAAGTGCATCATAATAAAAATGTAATAAAATATTAATAAAATTAATAATTAATATTATTAAAAATCAAACGGAAAATCCACAAAACAGAAAAAATATTTTTTTTGTCCGTGAAATATACATATATATATCAAGTGAAAAAAATATATCAAGTGAAAAAATATATATCAAGTGAAAAAATCAAGTGAAAAAAATCTCAAGTGAAGAAACATTAATCAAGTGACTTTCTTCTTTCCCAAAGACTCTTCAAATACACCAAAAGAAACTTTCACCTTCCACCCGTGAGACCAACATCGAATACACTCACCAGATTTAGGTGAATGGGACACTTTTTAGGACTTTTAGGGATCCTAATATCCTCTTTGCTGTTCACTCTAGGGGGATCTTCAACGATACAAATAGGCTCCACCGTTCAACCAGGGAGAAAAAAACTTACATAGTGTAATATTGCCACTTAGAATCATCCTTCATAATAAAGACTATTACCACTCACATTTTTCTCCTCTTTCAAAAAGCATGTTTATTAAAAGCCAACATCTTCCAGGCCGATAGTGTACAATGTTAATGCCTCCTTAGGACTCTCACATCCCAGCTCCTGGCAGACATACTGAGAATTTGGTTAATAAACCAGGTAGGCATTTGGCCCACTCCATAAGGGAGTAGACCCTCGGAACTTAAATTCCACACGTGACTGACACTAGGGGCAGGCGCTGTCATACCTTGTTGCATATTACCTCTGCATTTCAGGAGCACTATGCCAACCTGTATAATCTCCTAAATCTGTCAGATCTGGTTACCTCAACTTAAGGCTACGAAGGATAGAGGTCTATCTCGTGGCCTTCGTGCTCTCATCTGTTCCTGCAGACTTGGTGAATTCTCTTATGCTCCACTGACTTTACGGGCACATATTTCTGTGATACCTAAGGAAGGGAAGGACCTTTCCAATTTTGCCAACTATCACCCAATATTGCTTCTGAATACAGCCCTGAAAATCTTTAGAAAGATCTTGTCGCTTCATGCCGCTCATTCAATGCATAATCCATCTGATCAAGTAGACTTTGTACCTTTTGAGGAATGCTAAAGATAATGATGAAAAAGCATTCAATCTCGTGGACTAGTACTTTTTGAAGGCGTACTTACAAAAAAAAGGGGGGGGGGTGTTAGGGATCTTTGGAATCCCACTAGTAAGAAAAATGGTGGTGCTTTCCACTCCATAGGTGGGTAGGTGTCACAAAAAACAATTACAGCAAAGAAAAAAAAGAGAAAAAGGCATAGACACCACACCAGCTACTGTCCAAAATATATCATTTATTGAAAACAGTTAAAATATAACAAAATATTAATGACAAAAAAGACCAGTGCCTCCTCTGCCCCAACCTGACCTCCCAGAACCCAGTATGTGAATGCAAGAGACAAAGAACTGTTCCTTTATTGGATTGGCTGCCTGCCTGCAAGCACCTGCTATTCAAGCATACATGCAATTCACTGTGGATAATACATGATTATATGGTGCATCCTATGGGCTGGTGTAGCTGTATATTGCTTGATTCACTACATGTATGTTTGGCTGCTTACCCGGAAGTCAATGCTACCTGTCCTTGCATGCATATCGTTGTGGACATCACATTGGTATACTGAGTACACCTTGGCTAACATCCAGGTGTGAATAGACTCTACTCACATTTATACCTAACAGCTTGTTTATACCTGCATGCTTACCTGGGTTATATTTGAAGATACCTCAATGCTCATCATGGTTCTGTACTCATCCTACATTGCATGCAGTCATGGACACTAAAACACCATTTAAGCTGGTTTATAGCAGGCTATCATGGCCTATGACTATACACCAGCAGGACACTACTTTGTAGTCTGTTATCACTCTACCCATTGTGGTTCATGTGGCCATTTGTGTCCTCACTTCCTGGGGTAGCCATCATTATTGTTCACAATATTGTTTAGGGCTGTGGTGGGGACTTGGGGAGAAGGGTGGGGGCTTGGATGGTGGGGCAGGGAGGGTGGTTCTTGGTGGAATAGGAGGGTTGAGGAGCAGGTGCCAGCTGGTACCGGGGGGTTCTCGGAGGTCCAGTCAGGTCAGGGGAGGCACTAGTCTTTTTGTGATTAATATTTTTTGTTATCATATAACTGTTTTCAATAAATTATATGTTTTGGACAGTAGCTGGTGTGGTGTGCATGCCTTTCTCTTTCTTTTCCTTGTTCTTCTTGAATGTGGCCTTAGGTCATATTGGAATTGGAGAACACATGTGCCAATGGATATTTGCTCTTTACTTCTACTGAAATGGTACGAGCTAACAAATCTATTTCCCCCTATTTTGTCAAGAGGGGCGTGCCCCTCAGCTCAGAATCATCCTTTGAGCGTCTCTACTGAACCATCCTCCCATATGGCTTCATCAACGTATAAAGTCCTAGTTAATCGTCAGAAAACTCTTGCTTAAAGCGGCTCTGGGATTCCCTTATTCCCCCTCCCTCCCCCAACTCCTCTCTCCTCCAACTCCTTCCCCTCCTTTTTTCTCCCCTATAAGTCTTCAATTCAACATTTCTGTTCCTCTTCTCTTGAGTTTGGTTCCTAAGTATGCATTATTTAAATGTATGGCAGTCTTGGTGACAACTGTCCTATTCCAGATGACCATTGAACAAAAGATGGATAGAAAGCTTCCTCTATATCCAGATTTTGAGTTATATGATTAACACAATTGTTTTTATTTGAATTTGACTCCCATGAAATCTGTCTGTATACTTTGTCTTTGCCTTAGGACTCTATGCAAAGTAACTTGAAACTTTTTAAATAGTGAATTAGAAAGAAAGAAAGAGACAATGCATTCCCTGTATTTCTTTAGCAGTGTAATATTTCATGGAGATGAAACTGATTCTACTAAATATAAAGACACAACGGGATGTGTCTAATTTTAAAGTACATTTAAAGGCTTCTGTAGGAGTGTAAACAAATTCCAAACCCAGTTCCTATAGCATGCAAGAACCTCATCTATTAAATGAAAAAAAAATTACTTTACCTCTTCTGACTGAGCCAGTTTTTCTTTTATTTCTGTTTTACACACTTCCCTTGCCAGACACTGCAGCTCACAGTGGGAGGGTTTCAGCAACAGAGGCAGTGATGTCTATCCAGAAAGCAGTGAATAGGACTAGGTATTGGACTGTCAAATTACAGGCTTGTGACTCAGTGAATCAGCAGTGACAATGCTGATATCCATGCCCCCTCTAACATTTTTTCATCCCACTGTGGTGCACGCAGCCACAGCCTACAGAAAGTTATGTCATGTGAAATTACTGGCAGGCTCAACAGGTAATTGTGAGATGCTGTAGAGGAACTAGGAGAAAACTGTAAGTGCATTTGCACTTTAAAGTGGTTGTAAACCTCTGAAATGAAAAATTAACAAAGCATATCCTCATATAGTGTGTACTTGCATATAGCGTGTGTCCATTGCACCTAGTGTGAATCCTGGCTGCTCTCTCCTTCCTCTGCTATCTACATGAGTCCCTTCTCAGACACCAGGCAGTTCATCGTGATGGTCCACCCCCAACCCTGGAGCACACAGCAGGTGACTGACAGCCTAAGATGTGCATTTTCACAATGAGGATGTAGAGGGTGGATGTGTCAATTTCCTCCATTTAGGTGTCAATTGCACTCAGCTTTGTGCTGTGCAGTGTGTGATGTCAGATCCTCTCCTCTCCATCCTGGAAGCTGAGACATACAATCTGTTCTGTGTACTTTGAAAGGCTGTGGGGAGAGGGCTGCAGATAAAAACGTGCAGCTTTTATGGGAGCAGGGGCAGACTGACAACTCATGGGGCCCCCGGGCAATAGGGGATCATGGGGCCCCTGTGTCCTTGCCACAACTCAAAAAAGCCTATAAAAAAGGTACCAGGGGCATCTCATGGGGCCCCCTACTGACCCTGGGCCCTCGAGCAGTGCCCGAATTTCCAAATGGTCAGTCCGCCCCTGTATGGGAGGATTTGCTTCATCACTGTGTGTCACCTGAGCGGGCTTATCTAAGGGTTTAATATCAATTTAAGTGCTGCAACACATGGCTATTTTTTTTTTAGAGGTCATAGTTATATTTAAAGATCTCTTCAGTCCTTTGTGGCCTGTTGTGATGCATTACCACACGCTTAACATGCAGTATTTTGAAAATTATTGTATGCTAAAATGAGGCAACCAAATCATTTTCATTAATGGCAATGGACCAAAAACCACCCTGCAACATTTGTTTTTAAACATAGTGCACCTCAGCGTGAGTTGTTGTGTGCTGCAGCACGGGTCTGGTGGCATCTACTGTATGTGTGTTGTGGGAGCGTTCTAAAATGCCATATACTGCATGAAGTGGCAGTAATGTGCTGTAAAATACTAGTTTTAGTATTAGACCACAGCACAGGTGTACAGAGTCCTTTGATGAAGCTCTTTGCAGATGTAGTGAAAACAGTGATTAGCTGTACTGTTGCCATGGCTGGCTGGTGTTTGAAATGGAAATATCATTTTTATATTAGATTACAGAATGTCATATGTATCATGCATGTATATCAATTATATATAAAGTATCAATAATGTTAAAGAAACTAGATTTTCCTTTTACTATAATCAGCAAACCTAAACTGAAATAACATATATGAAAACAGAACAAATAACATTCATATACACAGTATGTATATCATAATCTAGCATATACTGAGATATTTGTTATGTAACTTTACTGTACAGTCTTTCCTGTGCTAGCTGTGATTTTCAGGTACAGAGGCTTTAAAAGGGATATTTCCTTATTGTCTTGTGAGATTACTGGACATGAATTAAGATGTTTGTAGGATATTCCTTTCTGATATAAATATGTAACAGAATTGCCAATTTATTTGCAAGTATTATTTTGAACTGTTTTACAGAAACCAATTTAAATGTGTTTGCTGGCTCTTGTTGCATAAACTCTGTTATATAACTGAAGTGTGCTCTAACAAGGTTGCAAAGCCATGATTATTACAAGTGAACTACATTGTTCCTTCTGAATAATTCAAGAGTACACCTTAATCCCTTACATTTCATTGTGTCTATATAGCTTTCTGAAGCTGGTTATCTAGTGCCAACCTGCCATCTAAAGATTTATTTGACAAGGTGGTTTTACTCTCGGTTTATACATCTAGGAGCGTGAACCCCAAACCTCTCCACTGGCCTATAGCCCTAAAGTAAATGTTAATCAATGTGGATGCCTATAATACATTTTTTTAAAATGTAAAATTGTACCTTTTATCTGTTTAAAAACTATAATTACCTAGCTTTGGATAATGTTGGGATCATTGACCCTAGAAAATAACTAGAATGAAAGTCTTAACATTTTAAGTTGGCATCAGTTTAGTAGATGAAGGGAAACCTCACAGTTGGGGTACCTGTTATGGTAAGAGCAGCTGTCAGTAATGGGATTTCTCCCCACTTTGGAGAGATCTCATCTCATGTCATGTTGTTTCTCCAGAACAGGAAGAAAGATGAAATCTCCCAAGTAGAAACACTGTCAACAGTAAATAATCAAATAATCATGTCAGTATGTAACATGATTCTAAAATCTTACAGTTAGGATAACGTGTTCACCTTTGGGAACATGTTACATATTCCACCCGTTTTTAGGGTGGAACATGTATCATGTTTCCATTCCTGCAGTCCCACCCCAATCCGCTGCCATCACCATTTGTGGCTGACGAGTTTTAGACCCCAATGAACTACCAGGGCACTGGTGAGCGCTCTAGGTATTCCCTTGATCATTCTTGTCATTCACTAGTTCCTTGATCATTCAGTAACTGCCTACCCATACAATGTACAGGCAAACAGTATACTGAGAGAGTCTTCAGGATCCAGGCATTGCACCTGCGATCTGATGATTGCAGGTACAGTGCCTTAAAAACTGGATTGTAAAAAAATTAAAAATGCACATTTTTTTACCTGCAAAAAGATGTACATTTATTATTTTTTTAACAAAGGTGAACTTATCTTTTAAAAGAAGAAAGCCAAGTATGCCTCATAATTATTGTGGGATCCATTGCTTCGTCAAGAACCTTCCCCTGTTATGACAGATGCTGTGTCACAGTTTTACAATCTTTAAAGTGTTACTAAACCCAGGACCCTGCAATCACTCTGTCTGGTCTCCCACAGTACACACTACATGGAAATACAAATATTTTAGTAAATATAAACTGCTAAATACTTTTTCTCATCAGCAGTTAGAGCAGTCTTATGACTTTGATCAGTGTTCTGCAGAGCATTGGTTAATGCTTGTAGGAGGAGTTTTCTTTCTGCTCTAGGAGGATGCAGAACCCCTGGCCCTCTGTCTGGACAGTGCTGATTGGCCCTGTGCTGATCACATGCACTCCCCCAAGAAATAAACCTCTCAAGCAATACACAGCAAACTGAGCATGCAGAGTGTCTCCACACGATATGTCTTATCAGAAGATAAGAAGGGGAGCATCAGACAAGTCAGGATCAAACAGAATTTTTAACACAATGCAGAGGATTAACCCCTTAGGTTCCACAGTGAGTATATCAAGCATGCTTTACTGCATATACAGACTGATTGTACTGTTGTGGGTTTAGTAACACTTTAAGACAATACTACTCCAGATATCGATGTTTCCTTATAGTCTGCATGGAAAATGCACAGTTTCTTATATAAGAGTGAGAAGATTGGGGTTCAGTTGGTTGCAGTAGATGGTACAGACTTTGGTGGGGAGTAATTGACCTGTAATATTTACTAAGGTTTCTTCCTTTGGCTTTTTATCAGTATGGTCAGGTGACTAGACTATTCATGAATCCAGCTCTAGTCTACCTTACCAACTACTGATATACCAAGTTGGGCACCTTGTATGCTTGTCATCACCCTGGCCCAGCTCTCCATAGCATTATCATTCGTAAGTAAGGAGATGTGGATATGCATAAAGTGAGTAAAGAAAATGCATATGGATAAAGTGAAAAAGGAAAATGTGGACCTTACTGAGACAGGCGTTTCAAGGAAATCTCATACAAAATTGATGTCTAGGCAAAGTTGAATTTCTGTAGCATATAGTCATGGCCAAAAATATTGGCACCCCTGCATTTTTGTCAGATAATGCACCACTTCGCCCAGAAAATTGTTGCAATTACAAATGTTTCGGCATTCTCATGTTTATTTCTTTTGTTTGTATTGGTATGACACAAAAAAGTGGAGAAACAAAAAGCCAAATTTGTCACAATTCTGGTAAAACCCCAAAATTGGACTGGACAAAATTATTGGCACCCTCAATTTAATATTTAGTAGCACACCCCTTGGAAAAACATAACTGAAATCAATCACTTCCGGTAACCATCAGTGAGTTTCTTACACCTCTATAATGGAATTTTGGACCGCTCTTCTTTCACGAACTGCTCCAGGTCTCTCAGATTTTCCCAATGCAGCTTTGAGATCTCTCCTCAGGTGCTCTATGGGATTGAGACCTCGACTCATTCTTGGCCAGTTCAGTACTCTCCAGCACTTTGTCTTAAACCATTTCTCTGTGCTTTTTGATGTGTGCTGTGGCTCATTGTCCTGCTGTAAGACCCATGACCTCTGATGGGGACCCAACTTTCTGACACAGGGCCCTACATTGCACCCCAGAATTCTTTGGTAGTCTTCAGTTTTCATAATGCCATGCACATGATCAAGACATCCACATCCAGTGCCTGAAGCAGCAAAGCAACCCCAAAACATCAGTGAACCTCCACCATGTTTGACTGTAGGGACTGTATTATTTTCTTTAAAGGCCTCATTTCTTTTTCTGAAAACAGTAGGATGATGGGCTTTACCCAAAAGCTGTAATTTTGTTTCATCTGTCCACAGCACATTTTCCCAAATGGATTTTGGCTTCCTCAGGTAAGTTTTGTCAAACTCCAATCTGGCTTTTTTATGTTTCTGTGCCAGCAGTGGGGTCCTCCTGGGTCTCCTACCATAGCGTCCTACCACAGCTGTACTCTGTGTCTTAAGGTCCGCTTGAAGTTGACCGAGGTGCATTATTTACTGTTCGAACAATCCTTTGTTGCAATCTTTGATCACGTTTTTCCCTTTTGTCCACGTCCAGGGAAATTAGCTACAGTGCCATGGGCTGTAAACTTCTTGACAATGTTGCACACAGTGCACACAGGAATATTCATGTCTGTTAATTGATATAGGTGAGTTTAATTACAAATTACAGGAGCATCACAAACTTGGAATGCAATTATTTCTTACAATTTTGAGAAGGTGCTACTAATTTTGTCCAGTCCATGAGAATGTCTAAACATTTGTAATTACAACAGTTATCTGACAGAAATGCAGGGGTTTCAATATTTTTGGCCATGACTGTATATACTACCTTCTTATCCTGTCCTTTTGGACCATGCTTATATGCTACCTTCCTTAGAAATAACTTCTGAAAGTCCACGTTCAAATGCTTTTCCATTTGTATTTCCTGTGCAGGGGACCAAACACCTTAATCTACTTTATCTTCTGCCTGGCTACGGTCCCCTTGATGCCTCCGTGTAGTCTCTGCACTACTTGTGCCAATGTAATGACATCAGTGGGATTCCAGCTGTGGGCATGTATTTTAATATTACATTCTTTCGTTCCTCATCTCCCTGCTGAGCTCTGCACTTCTAGGTCTACCCAGCTTTTTGAGGCAATATGGGTAGAGATAATGGAATAAAAAACTCCACAGACACCTTCCAAAGAACCACTCAATACCAGAACTACAATTCCAAAGACTGATGGGATATGTAAATCTTTGTGGTACATTCAGATACATTTGAAGTGGTGTATAGCGCCAAACAGTACCTTCCCACTTGACCCAGACATGGCATGAAATCAGAGTCTGACTTATGATGCCACAGGGAGTTCAAAACATGTTTTTTTTATCACAATCTGACATGTTATAATAAAAGCAAGATCAGCTTTAGTATTTACTTGAATACAATCTCAACTGTCTACCCTAAACTAAGATATCCATTTTGGTTAGACTTTCCTTTTAAAAAATACTTTTAAAAATTAGTCCGTAATGCAGAAGGGATATTTCAGGAAATTGTTCACATGGTGTGTACACAATATTGTATAGATTGTGGTTTGATAAGCCATTGTGTGAATGTAAATGGTTTCCTAATTTCTTTCTTAACATTTATTGTCATCTTGTTACATGGAAGTGCTGGTTCATGAGAATTCAAACATCATAATGACTTCCCATCTTGTAACATTTTGCCTCCTATCCATGTTGATATTTAGCATAATGAATATGATATACATTTCTAATTTGCATGTCTACCTCATCAGAGTTCATAAAACCTAAGCCCATTTGGGTTCATTCTAAATTTCAGAATTTGTTTATTTTTTCTCCTTGTTTGATGTTTAAATCTAATTGGATAGTATGGTTTATTGATGGTTTAATTAATTATTTAAAACAGTAATGCTAAAGGCAATATTTGTGACTTACAGTTAGTAAGGGTCTTGACAGACAACCAGTAAGTAGCCATAAAGGCTAAAAAAAATGGATGAAAACATAAAAATCATACCTTTTTCCCATGATGTCTAGATGTGCCTGTACTGACAAATGCTTTCTCAATTAGCCAGAGAGAAATCACAAGGGGCTGCAAGCTAAGCACTGTAAAGAAGCCATCTGATTAAATGTCAGGGCAGTGCTATCTTCTGCTATGCTTGAAAGACAAAACCGCATCTCTGCCATCATTTAAGACAACCACACATTTTGCTTCTACTACAATTTATTGTAATTGTTTTGTTAAAACTGTGAAGAAAATAAGCACAGAAGTGGAGTTGTTGTCAATAGCAACCTATAAGGTTTTATTTGTCATTTAACAAACATGAAACAAACTGGTCTGACTGGTCTCTATGTCAAAAGTGCCAAACATGTAGTTATCTTCTTTTTTCCAGATTTAAGAAATCCGCTTCATAATGTCCAAAGTAAAGATAACAATATCAATTGTCATTGGCAGGTGCATTTATCCTACATTTAACAAAAGTTCTTTGACACAGGTCTTTAAAATGCTGCAAATAGAGAAGAAAATATCTATAGATGCTGACAGAAGCCCACTGAGCCTCTAATTTTTCCATGGTGAGCTGACTGTCTTGGCTGCACTGACATCCCAGTGTTGTCAGCTGTGTCTGAATTCTCCCCTGCTGTACAACAGAATATCTCACCCTAATCTTCTAGAGATGAAGAGAGGTGTTGCTGTTCAGTGCACACAATCCTATTTTAGCATTGCTAAGGCACATTTAAATAGGAAATGTTCCAAAGAGTTTATTCAGGAAAACTTAATAATATAGGACAGTGTTGGTGAATTTTCTGTATCTTAAAGTGGAGCTGAATTCAAAACGTGAAGATTTGCTGTGCTATAGGGAACATCAAGAAATGTTAATTGGGCTAAGCAGTACTGCATTTTGTCTGGAATTCCTCTTGAAATATAGTACAGGCAGTCCCAGTTTTACGAACAAGGCAGGTTCTGTAGGTTTGATCTTTAGTTTAATTTGTATGTAAGTTGGAACAGGTAAATATTTAAGTGTAACTGCAGCCAAAAAAAAGAATTTGTAAGTTTTTTTGGATAGCATAGGGAAGGGTTAACACCCCTATAATGTTTATTTTGCTGTCTGTGCCCATTCAGCAGATTTCATCTCACTTTCTGTCCCTGTGACAATTGGATTTGGAAAATTTTGGGTTGTCTTGGAAACAGTGATTGGTGATAAACTTTCAGCGGAGATATCTTTTTCCCACAATTCTTCCAGGAGTGAATTTCCCTTCCTAGGGGTAGATTTCATCTCACTTCCTGTTTCTCCCTCCGTTTCTAAGTATGAGTTGTTCGTAACTCGAATGTTCATAACTCGGGGACTGCCTGTAGTGTACTTCCTTGTATGGGAGTGTGCCTAAGCACTCTTGTGTCTACAGCCTCAAAGCTGTACATCTGCAGTGTGAGATCAAAGGCTCCAAAAGAACTCCAAAGAATCAATAGTATGCTGTTCACTTTGTTAGTGGCTATGACATGAGGAAACAAGGCCCTGCCTATACCAAGATGGCTACTCCCTCAGAAGGGACATAGTTCAGAAAAAGCTACAGTGCGTCAGTAATGGGAAAAGATCAGCAGAAAAACCACAGGTAGTATTGACAACTAATCAACCCTCTGCCTGCTCTTTTTGTGCACAGCTCACAGGGTTTGATTCCTTTTTAAAGCAGAAGTTTAATCTGCCTATATTTGTCTCCCCTGGTTTCCCTTTTCAACCCTCATCAACATGCCAATAACATTTTTAGATAAAACCTTTTCTTTTTCTTTATATACCTTTTTTGGCTCTGTGACATTATCTTCTAGGCTTCTTAGCTTCCAGAATCCCACAACTCCTTGGTACTCTACTCAAGAGCCCTTTGCCCTGATGCAGCATGCAGCAGTGGGCTGATTCTTAAGAGGAGGTACACAATTATCACAATACTTTGATGGGTGGGTTTTCACTCTGGAGGAGTGGGCATTCCTAGGCAGGCTGTATTTGCATGCAGACTTCCCTAGATATTACCCACATGTGATATTGAGCCTTCGTGTTTGAAATAACTAAAACCCAAAAAATGACAAAGGTGGACCAGGGACAGTCAGGGTGGGGAGGATAAGGCTTAATGGTTCTGGATGTCATCCAGCCAGGAAAGCCACAGCACTGATTTGCTGCTACTTCTAATGCAGATTTGAGACTCTTACATTGTGCAGTGAAATGTGTAAGGAATTTCAGTACAAGAGAGAAGCCTGTACAATGATGCAATATTGTAAATGAGGCAAGAGTTTAGCTTTAAGGGTTCAGTGTTACCCTAGGCACCTTTCTTAGACCACTCTCAAGGACCACACAAGTCCTCCCAATGCTAACATTGCAGTTATAAATGTACTTTTTGGGTTAAATTATCCACTGGCTTCTTGTTTGATTGAGAACTCCTGACCTGCCCATGGGGTCCTTCCATGACTGCTTTAGCAATGTGGTCTCACTCCTTCTTTTGGATGCATTATAATGTAAATTAAAATATAAATGCAAGTCAATTGAAGAAAATTAAAATATAAATGCAAGGCAAGTGAAACTCTTCTTTAATTGACCCAGCAAACAATGCATTTTTTCTTACTTTAAATTCAACAGTAAATGTGTTTTGTAAAATCAGTTTCCAGTTGTTTAAAATCTTCACCTTCGGACCATGTTACATGTTACACCTGTATTTAGGGTGTAAATCCGGTCATAGATGGATCGAAATATCAGCCGGTTGAGCACGGACTGAGATTTGATCCATCTATGGGCAGGCTGATTGTACAACCAGCATTTCGAACTTTTAGCACACAATAGCTCTGCGGAAGGGTTTTCAGTCAGTGTTGATGGGGGAATTAAGCGATTTTATTTTCTGTAAACTATGGTTGCATAATCTAACATGTTCAGCACCCACCACCCTGCCCTCCCTTCCCTGTGGAAGCAGGGGGGGTTCTCCCTGTAGCCGATATCGCATTTTAAAAATGATGCGAGTGTGCAGGGCTCTGCTTGCACAATCACGCCATTCATTCACAGGGATCTGTGAATGAATGAACTTTAAGTCCTGTCTGTTAATGCAGCAGACAGCTTGCTGTGGTGGAAGATAGGATTTGTAGTTCAACGCCCTCGTAGTTCCCTGACACTTACTGCAGCTGAGTAACAGTCTGCCAATACAGATGTATAGGTAGAGGGATGTCCACTGTCTGCAAGAGTCCTACATTGCACCCGCAATCAACTGATTAAGGTGCCATGCTTTTCAGGCTTTAGTGTACAAAAATAATAAATGCACTATTTTTTTTTTTTTTTACTAAAGTGAGCTTTAATTTAATACCAAGTTTCAAAGCCTTCATAAGATTATTGCACACAAACACCAGTTCGGCAAATATATCCTGTACTTCTAACTCATTCAACAACAATCGCTGAACTTGACAACTTGTTATGTGGTCAGGGCCAAGGACTGAAGTAGATGAAAAGGAGGTGCTACAATGTTATTTTTAGGAATGACGAGTCTAAATCACTTCATCCAGAATCATAGTTGTTCCTGGCCAGTCTTTCCCATGGGTTTTCAACCTCTTGTTACAATTCCCTCATGCAACAGGAAATAGGTGGAGAGGAACAAGCAAATAGTGTATATCAGCTGCACACATAGTGGATTGTGATTTTGGTTTATTTTTGTTCTGAAGCAATAGAGCACCCACTTGGCTTAATTTTATGTGGGACTTGTTTTCTGTTATATCACTGAGGAATATATTATGAGTTTTAAGTAAGCTTACGATGTCCTGGGATTGTGGATTTAAGTATTTATTTGCTCTCTCTCCTACCCTGAAGGCTGGGGTCATGTGCAAACTACAAGGGAGAGAAGACTTCAGACGCATAGATTTTGTACAGAAGTTGTCCAGAGACAATCAGATCTTGCCACCGACTTCAAAGCCGCTTGACAAGAAAGCACAAGTAAGTCTTTATACCTTTATACTGTGTGTACTTAATTCTTAAATGATAAATCCAAAAAATAGTAATTCTGTCAAATATGGACAATAGTGGGCTAATTGACCCTGTAGGTTAACCACTTGAGCCCCAGAGGATTTACCCCCCTTAATGACCAGGCCTTTTTTTGCTGTTTGGCGCTGCACTAATTCAAATGATAATTGCACGGTCATGCAATGCTATACCCAAACAAAATTTACGTCCTTTTTTTCACACAAATAGAGCTTTCTTTTGGTGGTATTTGATCACCTGTGCGCTTTTTATTTTTTGCGCTATAAACAAAAAAACCACGAAAATTTTGAAAAAAAACAATATTTTCTACTTTCAGCTATAAAAAATATATCGTAAACTCAAAGTTAGTCATAAATTTAAGCCAAAATGTATTCTGCTACATGTTTTTGGTAAAAAAAATCCCAATAAGTGTATATTGATTGCTTTGTGTGAAAGTTATAGCGTCTACAAACTATGGTATAGATACTGTAATTTATGCCTTTTTTTGCTATACAGCGCTGCACTAACTCAAATGATAATTGCGCGGTCATGCAATGCTGCACCCAAACGAAAATTACGTCCTTTTTCACACAAATAGAGCTTTCTTTTGGTGGTATTTGATCACCAGTGCGCTTTTTATTTTTTGCGCTATAAACAAAAAAACCACAAAAATTTTGAAAAAAAACAATATTTTCTACTTTCAGCTATAAAAAATATATCGTAAACTCAAAGTTAGTCATAAATTTAAGCCAAAATGTATTCTGCTACATGTTTTTGGTAAAAAAAATCCCAATAAGTGTATATTGATTGCTTTGTGTGAAAGTTATAGCGTCTACAAACTATGGTATAGATACTGTAATTTATGCCTTTTTTTGCTATACAGCACTGCACTAACTCAAATGATAATTGCGCGGTCATGCAATGCTGCACCCAAACGAAAATTACGTCCTTTTTTTCACACAAATAGAGCTTTCTTTTGGTGGTATTTGATCACCTGTGCGCTTTTTATTTTTTGCTCTATAAACAAAAAAAACACAAAAATTTTGAAAAAAAACAATATTTTCTACTTTCAGCTATAAAAAATATATCGTAAACTCAAAGTTAGTCATAAATTTAAGCCAAAATGTATTCTGCTACATGTTTTTGGTAAAAAAAATCCCGTGCATTAGCGGGCAAACTGGCGTTATCTAGGAGGGGCGCTAACACTATCGGAAGTCGCCAGCGACACTGATACAGTGATCAGTAAAAATTGGTTCACTGATCAGTGACACTGGTGACAGGGCAGTGCAGGGGTTAACTGGGGGGGGGGCGATCAAGGGGTTAAACGGGATTACTGGTGTACTGGCGGGCAAACTGGCGCTATCTGGGAGGGGCGCTAACTCTATCGGAAGTCGCCAGCGACACTGATACAGTGATCTGTAAAAATTGGTTCACTGATCAGTGACACTGGGTGACAGGGCAGTGAAGGGGTTAACTGGAGGGGGGGGGGGCGATCAAGGGGTTAAACGGGATTACTGGTGTACTGGCGGGCAAACTGGCGCTATCTGGGAGGGGCGCTAACTCTATCGGAAGTCGCCAGCGACACTGATACAGTGATCAGTAAAAATTGGTTCACTGATCAGTGACACTGGGTGACAGGGCAGTGAAGGGGTTAACTGGAGGGGGGGGGGCGATCAGGGGGTTAAACGGGATTACTGGTGTACTGGCAGGCAATCTGGCGCTATCTGGGAGGGGCGCTAACTCTATCGGAAGTCGCCAGCGACACTGATCAGTAAAAATCGCTTCACTGATCAGTAACACTGGTGACAGGGCAGTGAAGGGTTAACTGGAGGGGGGGGGGGGCGATCAGGGGGTTAAATGTGTCCTAGAGTGTTCTAACTGTAGTGTAGTGCTTGTGTACTCACTTTTTGGATGTCTTCTTCTCTGTCTGGAACGGAATGTGTCCAGGCAGAGAAGAATGACATCATATCCTGCCCTGTGTATGTCAACACAGGACAGGATAGGACAGGGACCGATCATGTGATTTCAGCCAGAAATCACTGGCTGAAATCTAATGATTGATCCCTCCTGGATCAAATAGTGTCACCCGCGGGTCGGCGGGAGCGCGCGCGCGCGCCCCCTGCCGGCGAAAGTGTCGGGAGCGCGGAACCCGTTTTTAAACGTGGTTTTGCGCTCCACTGCCGCCCTGCACACGTATATACACAGTGGCAGGGCGGCAAGCGGTTAACATAGGCCTCAAAGTCAAAAGATGTGTGATCCCTT